>NC_054748.1:33245984-33616609 GCF_018143015.1 Lytechinus variegatus
GATTTACAGTTTTAAGGAAAGGAATCATTAGAAGGGTGCTTTTTTTCTCTCATTTTGTATCCTATCATACAAAAGTGTGGATTTTTCTCTTTAACAAGATGTCTCAGGAATTCTTCATCTTCCCCCGGGGATCGAAGCCAAGATAAGAGCTGATTGAATAATAACTACAACATCCTTCCCATCAGGCATTGCGCCAATGTTTCAATGAGATCAATATGTCGATCGCCAATTCAATGAAGGAAAACAGATTGTAATACAGACATCTCTGACGACGTGTCTAAATTAGTTCGTCCTGATGACCATTACCGATTTGTTAACGGCAATTATTCACATTCATTTAACTTTTTAAAGAAGTCTGAGAGGCAAGTCCTACTTGCCACCTGTGGTTGTGATGTGTTTTTAAAATGGAGCCTGGAAAAAATTGCTCCCGAAAATCATTATTTAGTACTGAAGGTGAAATATTAAGTGACCGGTAACACCATCTCAATTCTATCCCATACTCTAATATGTGTCATTTTTTTCTCCCTAGGAGATTTAGTAAATGATTTTTTCTTCAGCCACATATATCTTGAAAGTGACTGCACGAATTTGATTTTTTCCTGGTGTTTTTTTTTTTCATCCATGAGTCATGAACAATATTAGATGCATGATGAATCAAAGTTCAGTATTTGTTATAAGATCTGTGTATGCCTTTAATACATCATAAACAGGTCTCAGCATTGGTGTTTGATTATTGGAAGTAGGCTATCCTTATATTGCACTTGACCTATGAGTATTATCAGGGATGGCGCCAAAGGGGGCACAAGGTGGGGGGGGCATCCTATGATAGTAAAAGAGAGGAGAAATTGAATACAAAGAAAGATAAAAGAAAGAATAAAGAATATAAATAACTTGGTCATGCAACTCAACGCCATGCCAGGTCGCTCCAAATATCTTAACATTGCTCCTAAAATACCCGTATTATTCAACGTTATATTCAGATCGCCGTGCCCCTCCCCTTATCCAAATATCTTACCAACGCCCCTGTCTAATTCGATGCTTACGTTCATGTGTATTTGCTACATATTCCAAACGAACTGTTCTCAAAATATCAACAATTAAGTTAAAAGCGTATTGATTTACATGGTTGAAAAAAGGCGCAATTATCCAATGATTTTCTGGAAAAACAGTAGGCCTATAGTGCTATATCGTAATTGGATTTTGTTGTCAAAATCAGACCAATGTAAAAATGTTTAACTTAATTGATACAGCTTAGGTGCAAGGTCAACAGTATCACCATGTTGCCAAATGTGTCATTGCCAATTTACTAAAACAATTTCATTTTAAATACAGGGAGTATCCCATATGTATTTTTGCCAATGAACAGCAACGTATACATGCATCAGAAAAGAAAGTTTGAACATTATAGGAATCCTCGCGAATTCCACCCTGACGAAATTCACGACGACGCCAATTTCGTCGCCAATTTGAATATTGACGACGAAATCGACGGCGAAATGTCGTGAACTTCGTCGTCAATATTCAAATTGGTGACAAAATTGGCGACGTCGTGAATATTCGCGATTTGGTCTATTTGCGATGTCCCTTCAGGGCCACCATAGCATCAAGCAACATGAAAATGATAATGAATCGAAACATTATCATGATATGAGTATAAACCTTGCAAACAAATATTTTCCCTAATGCATAATTTTCACGATTGGGTTGTACTTTTTGTTTTTGCAAAGGCAGACGGCCATGTTGTCCAAATCACTTTACGTTAAATTGGACATTTGGCAATGTGGTGATAATTTTGACCGATTGGCCAGGTTTAAAGCAACAAAGTTCAACTTTTGTCAACATCAATGTGTCAATCTGCCAACATATACTAAATCCTATAAATTAAGGCTAATTCGTATTTCCCTATTGTCCACAAACGGACTCTTGGCTGGTCAAGGCTTACTGCTCCCATACTCCTACCGAATTTGGAGATTCACAATTGTTTTCAACACTACCAAATTGTTATATTCTTTATACTGTTTAGATATATCATTCCCCCCCCCCTTCGAGACTAGTTTCAGGGGTTTTAAATTGAATTCTTTATTCGCCAACTCTACATCCATCAGCCTGAAAACTATTTTTCTCGGAGTATAGTGATCTACGGTCAGTGAGTAATACAAATCAATACAGAGAATGTAGAACTAAGGTTACACGTCGTAATTCCGAAGGTTCTTTATTCCGGAGGTTCGTAATTCCGAAACACGTAAATTGCCTATACCTCGATGTTCGTTAATCCGAAAACGTAAAAGGATTCGTTAATCCGAATATTTGTGGCGTTATTCCGAAGGTTCGATAATCCGAAAACGAAATAAGGTTCGATATTCCGAAGGTTCGTTAATCCAAAAACGAAATAAGGTTCGTTAATCAATTCGTTTTCGGACTAACGAACCTTCGGAATTACGAACCTTCAGAAATACGAACCTTCGGAATAACCGAACCTTCGGAATAACGAACCTTCGGAATTACGAATGTATGCGTAGAACTAGATGCCCCCCATCAAAACAGGGGAGTGCTAATATTACAGTTTCTGTCTACCCGACAGATTTTATTTCTTTTGTTACAGACAGAGTTAGGGCTATTTTAAAATTTTATTCTGATTAACTTTAGAATTTACGATTTAGCACAAGATGCAGTGGGCAAAGTTATTGAACCCCTGAGAAAATTTATCGACCTAGTTCGGTACGAAATAAAAGTTGTTGTTGTTAGTAAAGGTTACTCGGGTTCCCTCTGAACTTGAGATCATTAAGATTTAACTACTGCAACTACAAAAACCACCCCAACCAAATTCACATATCCTTGTTCCTTAACTTATTTCAAATTACTTTTAGTTGACTATCTTAGAATCAATTACTCCAAAAAGATATATAATAAATAAATTCATTGAATCGAATTGACAAGTATTATTGCGATCTGAATATTGGATCCTTTAGTATACCCAATATGGTATTTACTTAAGTTTGGAGCTAAAAGCGGTATTCACATTAAAATAAATACAAATAAATTTTAGTTATTACTAAAGGGGCGGTATTAGTAATTTTAAATCATACTACTTGTATATCTACATGATCTATAGGGGTGCAAGTGAGCACATGGCCAGGGCGCCACTTTCAAATTTTCAACAAAAAAAGTACAAAAAGTACTCCCCCCCCCCCAAAAAAAACAATAATGATAAAGTTTATATTGCAATTGGAGTCAAAATGTAGAAGGGTGTGATTTTAGTGCTCGCCCAGATGTTGAAAAGGGGACAAATTCGCGCATGCCGGGGGCTGTTTTATTGTTGTTGTTGTACTCTCTCTGTCCCTCTCTCTTCTAAGTACGCCAATAGATGGTTGACTTCCGAGGAAACATTCCCCTCCGGCCGTTTCTAGATCCCTGGGAAAATATATTGGGCGTCAAAATGGTCATTGACCCACCTTCTGCAGATATCTGCTCAACTATTGTGAAAGTGAGAGCTCCTTTGACATTATTGGTCTCAAGGGCCTAGACATAAAAACTACAAAACTAAGGTACTACATAGAACAGGAAAATTTAAGGAATATTTTTATCTATTTTGTTATTTTTATGCTCTTGTATTTTTGTACTTTTTATGGTTGCATTTTTGTACTTTTTATGCTCGTGTTTTTGCTTAAAATCTACCTGTCGTAGTGATGCCAGATATATAGCATCGCTGTGTTAGACCATGCCTCAATGCCCAGGCGGCCGTTTCATAAACCTGTTCGTAAGTTAAGAGCGACTTTAAAAATGACCGGTGAACATTTCTTTGCCAATGAAGATACCATTTAACACAAGAAAGGATCACCAGTCGTTCTTAAAGTCGCGCTTACACTTACGAACAGCTTTATGAAACGCCCACCATAAGTGGGCCAGGATGTGCATATAATTGTTTTGTGAAACAAAGCGAAACTTTAACATGTCATAACTTTCTTAGTTTACATCAGATTTTGATGAAATTGTCAGTGTTATGCTTGTTGGATTTTTCTCTTTTTATTCAAATTAACTTTTTGTTGGGGTGGACTTGTCCTTTAACTTTGTCCAACTCCTCAGTTCATTACCACGGTTTGAATTTGAAACTCCTTGCTTCTCATTATCGCGTATCCGTCAATTTGTCAACATGCCTTGACATTTCTCCCCAAAGAATGTCCTTTACCCCAACGTAATCTCCCACTCACATTTCCTCTTGAGACTTGAAATAATTATGAATGTTGGATGTTAAAAGTAAACCTAAATCCCAAACAAACTTATTCTTTAAAACAATTTAAAATAAACCTATACATGATTGTCTTATTTTCTGCCTGACTAAAAAGTTGATTTTGCAACGATTTCTAGGCTAAATGAGCGAATACTCGAAGGAAAAGAGATTTTTACATTTAATACCTTTCTATGTCTTTTACGGGAGAGAATAAAGTTGACATAAATATATTTTTTTTAAATGTTAAGAGGACGATGAATCTATATCAGTAAATAAAGTATATATATTTTTTTTATTTTCTATTCAATTCAATTCATTTTTATTTCATTTATTTACCACATAGCGTGAACATTCGTTTGATAATGTGTATATACTGTAGTGACAGACGAAATTATGCTCAATAATGTCTTTATCAATGAAATTAAAGACTTATAAAAGTGAAGAGAATTGCCAGAAATTAAGAAAGAAAAAAAAAACAACCCAGAATTGACAAAGAACTTGAACATTCTGATGGTAGGATTAAAAATTCAGGTGGTGAGATTATGTAATTAAGGCAGTAATTATTCTTTTCAGAAATTTCTTCATTTCTTAACCTTTTTCGAACTGGATATTATCATCAATGTCTTGGAGCAAGACTAAACCATCATCCATGTCTTCCTGTCCCCTGTACAGAGTTTTTCCTCCTTTCCTCATATACCAATCCCTCTTTTCTTAACGTTATCGCTTATTTTTATTTTCCTTACTTCACGATATCTATCCTGTTAGATCCTTAGAAATAGCACTCAAGTAACACAGTAATCCACCGACCCACACACCCACAACCCACACCCGCAACTTATTACACACACGCACACACACCAGATTCATTGGCGACACTACAGTTAGTATATAGGTCGACTCTTTACCACTTCTTATAAGCCTTTCTGTGGTCATATGAATGATTCATCAAGTATTTCGCATATTGGTTGCCCCTATAAATACAATCAAATCCTATAAAACACAGGGCACGGTGGTGTCAAAAGTGATCGAAGGCCATCCGATGCGGCCATATTCTGATGTTGATATTTCATTTTCCATTCAAACTTCACTCCCACTAAACCAGATCAATTTTAGACCTGTGGACCAACCACATCTGCTTGGCATCCTCCGACTTGACAATTACCAGATCCGACAAGAAATACCAGTAAATCACCAGAGTGAAACGAAGAATTAAAATATTTCTTAATAAACTTTGTTTAAACCATTTAGGAATAGCTAACCAGTTCACATAGCAAAATACCTTGTATAAAACGCCATACAAGTTGTTGTTAATTTTTCTTTCACTGTGGTCTATGGCAATAACGCCATTACGTCATATACCCATATAATGTCACAAACCTATCATTCCTGTCATAAATTGAATGAGAAGGGTAATACGCTAATGTAACCATGGCAACCGGGCTTCCAGGTAAACGTTTTCCAAGGTAAATTGTTGACAAGTTTGATTATTATCTGTTCTATTTAATATAGGTCATGCCTGTCCATGCCCAGCGACCATTTTGTTTTGTCGTTAACGTTATATTTACGTTTTAATTGATTGAGTCATAACTGACAAACATGTATATTGTTTCTATTACATGATTTTGATGAAGGCTCATATATGTTCATAATTTCAAGATTAACCACTCACAATTGCGGTCTCCAGAGTTCACGAATCAGGTCCAGTTATTTCTTTTAAGAAAACAATAGTAATTGATAACGTTGTTTTGATTATGAAATATAGTGTTTTCTTATGGATTATAATGTATATAATTATGGATATATATTTCATGCATGTATCATTCGAACGCAGAAATAAAAGCAAACAAACAATATGCACAGTAAAACGCTGTTTTAATTGTTTATACAATGCTGTATAATACATGAACCTTACAGAAGTTGTTTAATCGGTTTAAATAAGTGTTTCAAATTTCAAACAACAAAGTTTAATCTTTCATTTTTAATGTCCAATAAACAATGTATGGTTGTTTAAACTGTGAAACAACTACTGTAAAGTTCATAATATAGTAACAAGTGTTGCATAAAATATGTTTACTATTTATACTACACAGTATTTTTATTGTGTAGTGTGTCGTGACTGTCAAATTTGACAGATTTCATCGCCCCATACTTTCACCAGTCACAGGACATATAAAATGGCAAACAATGACTCTTTTTGACATTTTAATTTGACCATGAACTAACCGTTCATTTTCAATATATCTCATAGGTTCATTGCGTGATATCCCAATTACACTCTGTCTGACTATAATGCTATTAATGTGTGTTTGATGTAATAATCATCGAACTACCCGAAATAAACACCAGAACTGAAGTGCAACCCTCCTTATTAACAAAAGATGAATGATTCATAGATTTGGCATTTTGATTTGCCCCTCGATCTACATCCGTGGAACCTCGACCCATGCCAAATGGTGATGTAAAGGTGCTAATCACGTGACTTAAATTGTTTTATGAAAAAAAGGTATTCTAAATAGTTCTGTTCATAAGTTGCTTTCCTATTTATGATCCAACCAAACTACACTAGAGTGGACGTATGCACATTTTTTGTTCTTCCGTGGGGGGTGGGGGGTTAGGAAGGGGAAATTAAACTGTAGAAACTCGAAAGCGAGGGAGCAAAGTGACCTAGCTTGTCATTGGGGCGATTTTGCATTTTCTAAAGTGAAGTTTTGGTGACTTTATTGAAAACTTTCAGTAAAAACAATGTAAGTTTTCATTTTTTTTTTTGGGGGGGGCAACTATCCTTCTACCCCCCCCCCCCCTTCGCAGCTTACGACCATATACACTAGTACCTTCCCCCCTCCAGATGGCCTGCATAGGACCTAGTCTGCTGGGCAATCCCTTCACTCGAGTATTAAAGGGTCTGAATTGCAGCCTACCCATGCCTTGTGTACTGAAGGCTCTCAAATGTTGTATGTGCTAGTCTTTGCGTGGAGGCACACTTGTTGATCAAAGTTCAAATCAGGGTCTGTGCCTGCAGACTGCATTGGCCCCGAGGGATGCTGAACAAATATAAAAAAAAAAATACAAGAAAGGGAAAGTTTAGATTAGGTAGGTATGGAGGTGTGACCGGGAAGGGTTGCTAGGAGGCAAAACAAACCCCCTGATAGCATGATTATAGTTGTGACGATGATTCATAGGATCCGGGGGATGTCGTACACGGACGTATGCAGGTTTTTCTTCCCTAGGGAGCAAAATACGCAAAATGTTGTAATCGAAAATGCGGAGCGAGCGAGCTTGCAATGAATATTTTGAATCACTTTAATTTTATGAGAATAAATAGACCTACGGTAGTATGCACTACAAGCATATTTTGTGAAAATTTGTAATAAATATAAGCCTTAAACATTTCGGGTGGAGGAAAAATCCCCCATCTGTGTGGGCGTGTCTTACAAGGAGGTGGAGAGGGAATAAAAGGGGTAGATTGTCGCAAAGGTTGTTCTTATATCCATACACATCAATAATCCTCTTGGTTGACTGTGAATCAAAGATTAACAAAGATTATTGCAAGGACAATGGTGGAAATCGTTAATTAAATGACGCATTATCCTTTTACACGTTCCAAGTGTCCAGTCCAGTTGAAGAATGACCAGACGATGTACTTGTCTTGGTCAGGTGCTTTGTTCATTTCTTTTTCTTATGAGAGTGAAAATTGAAGGAGTCAGGGGCGGTGGTAGATAGGGCAGGGGCGGCAGTTCCTATGATATTTCAAACACTCTAAAAGGGTGTAAAATTTGAACATGCATGTTTGCTGGGTAAAATGATGTCAAATACGGTGTAAATTTTACGCTATGTTGCGTTGAAATTCACCCTTAAAACATGAATTTTGCCAAACATGCATGTTCCCTCTCTACACAATATTGGGTTAATTTTTACTCAATCTTTTTTAGAGTGAAATAGTAAACAAAAGTATTAGAAGAGAGGGAGACGAAAATGAGCATGAAAATGGAATAAAAAGAATACAAACAACATGTTTATTTTTTGTTAATTTGATTTTTGAAAAATATTTACGTCACCTAAAAATTATCAAATTTTTCATCTTTTATTTACTCGATTGTCTACATAAACGACTTGTCATGACCCCTCAAAGATTTCAACCAGTTTATCTAACAACCTTCTTCCAACTATGTACTACCACCACTAAGACTACTGGAAACAGGCTCCCGGATCCCCTTTCCGTTTCTTTGGTTTTATTTCCCTTGCTTGCTTACCATTTTCTAATTTTTTGTTGGGGGTTGCTTTTATGGTTGGTAAATCTTTACCTTCACCCTCTTTTAGATGATCATATTTGTTTCGCCAAAAACCCTTTGATGTTGACATTTGACCACTTCTTTGTTTGTCCTTAGTATATTTTCTGATGATTTTAAGTGATTAAATAATTAATTGATTTATATATCTGTTCATTTTTTATTTCCTTATTTTTCTTTGGGGGGGTGGGCAATTGACTTTTTTTAATGCCGATAGCGATGTACACAACTTAACATATCAAAGAGAGATGATTATACAGCCACTCAAGGGGCTTTCAAAATAGCCAAAATGTCCTCATCTGCCAGAAGCAAAATTTGTTCAAGGGAAGGATGGTTTTGTGTTCCCTCAACATCCTTCTCGGAGAGATAGGAAGGGATTATCCTGACATGGCATCTAACCGTCCCAGACAAGACTTGAGATATACTTAACGTGCCAGCAAGGAAGCTAGTTGGGGGCGTCGAAGGGCACGTTATGGTCTGGGAGGTAATATGCTCCGGCGATTATTGCCCAGAAGCCGCCGCCGCCTCCGTCTCGGGAGAAACATTTTTTTTTAAAATATATTTTACTTCATGTCCCGCTTCATGTGCTTTGTAACCTATTTCTCGCCCCATCCCTCAAACCCTACCCCCCCCCCTCCCCTCCGCAATTGCCACTGTTTTTTGTTCAGCAATTATGCTAAAGCCAGGAGCTAGAAGTTCAGCTTATCATAGATCAAGTGGCTACCCGATTTCGAATTCAGACCCAATGCAAGCCTACCCCCGGTAATATTTCTTAAACTAGAAATTCAGCTTGTATATGTTCAAGTGGCTACCCAATTTGTTTCAAGTTTCTTTTGTTTATTTCTTAATCCACCAATAGAAGGGAAGATCTTTGTATTTTCTTTTCACCCGCGGGTAAATATCTCGATATGCCCTTCCCTCAAAGTACCCAAAAGTACCTGATCATTTATTCTTGTTTGTCATTGTCATTTTACTCCCTGTCCTACTCTGCCTTAACATCACTCGTGACCCTCCACTCCACATTGAGTTCCACCCCCACCCTCCCCCGCCATCTCCGAATCCTCCTCATACCCAGGGGCGGATCCAGGATTTTACAAGGGGGATAGGAAAAAATTTGACAGGCCCCCCACCCCCCACCCCCCAAAAAGGTTTTGTACCTGAAAAAAGGGCCCACCTCTGTTTTAATGGCATTTTTACATTACAAATTTTAATTTTGCTTCTCATAGAGGGGGGGGGGGCATGCCCCTGTGCTCCCCTCCCCGGATCCGCGCCTGCTCATACCGGAGGAACGATTTTACTTTGCCTCTGGGTTGATGCTATCTACCCGTGAAAACAAGTGAGATAACGATCAGTGTTATTAACATGATAGGTCATTACCTTGTAGTAGATAATTAAGAAATTTAACAAGGATAAGGTTTCCAAAGTACTTACCAACCATCATACATGTAGCCTATATTGATATTGCCTTAAGAGTATTGCCATTGCTGATTGTCTGTGTTATTTCTTTGTCTGAATCTAATGATAGTTTATGTTCAAAGAATCATACATTGTCAGAAGAAAAAAAATGTGAAACAATATAATTAATGCAGTGTTAAAGATGAAATCTAAAAGATACAATCAATATTTCAACGTTAACTTGAAAAAATAAATTTGGTGTCCAGCACTTATTGTTACTAATTGAACGGTTGAATGTACATATGTCTATTGGTATTGATGTCGAGGAATTTTTCGAATATTGTGAGAAAATTCCCAGACCGAAATTATTTAGTGGTGTGTATCCTATTTGCTGTATATACGGGTGTCATGCACACATACATCTTTGGAGATGATACAGCATTCTGATCATAATGATATATATATACATAAACGTATAGGCCTGAAATGTCATATTGAAATGCACAGTCATTCCATGAGAAGAAGAGGGGGATGGAATAAAATCCAGAGGAGAACTAGAACCAAACAACAACTAGAACAAACGAAATAAAGAATTAAGAAAGAAAGACATAAAGAAAGAAAGAAAGAAAGAAAGAAAGAAAAAAGAAAAGAAAGAAAGAAAGAAAGAAAAAAGAAAGAAAGAAAAATAAAAGAAAGAAAAAACAAATAAAAAGAAAAAAGGAAAGAAAGAAAGAAGGAAAGAGAGAAAGAAAGAAAGAAAGAAAGAAAAAAAAAAGAAAGAAAAAAGAAAGAAAAGAAAGTAAAGGAAAATTGTAAAATAAGACTTCTATCAGCATGATAATCTAACCAGAATGTCGGATATATCTATTGCTGATGGGGTATCGGGGGTGGGTGGGGTTGAATACCCCCCCCCCCCGATAAAACCCTAAAAAATTGCCTTGCTCAAAAACACCTTCAAAGTCGACACTTCTGTGATAATATTGGCCCACTGGACCTGGACAAAATACCCTTCAGGATGAATATGATAGGGTAATTTAGGATCGGACAAACTTCAAATTGGTCTAACCAATTGGGCACGACCCCCACTCAAACCCCAGACAAGGTGAAGAATAGATAATAATCATCTGCTTCATACTGCTTTGATATCCTCTTGTTGTGATTGGAAATGAATCATGAGGGAAGGGTCACCCGTCTATCTCTTGATCCCGTGAGGAGGTTAAGGCGAACAGGTAATGGTCAAGCGGGGGCGTCTGCATGTACCAAACAATAGGTATCGCAGACTGTCGAAGACATACATGTATGACTGTTTGAATGACAGAACTTGTAGTTTCGTGTTTGGCAGGGGAATCCACCCCAAGTGGAAATTGTTATATAAGAACCAAGCCAGCTACATAACTAAACTAGTTTCATATTCATTTCATTTATTGGTTTTTGCAATATTTTTCATACACCAAAATCTGGACAAAAAATTCATATTCAAAATTGACATCAAGATAATAAACAAATAATTTTGTATATAAATCATGAATGTATCAAGAATAAGAAAACAATTTAAGTTGTATTTTCTGGTACACAATAAATAAGATGATGCAAGGGTCGACACAAAAGCAAAGCTTGAAAACGCGAGAACCCTGACAGTGTGGGTTAGGGCAATACTCCTTATTTTCCTGCAATATACAAAACGACTTAAATTATTAATTTTCACTATTTGAAAAATCCCGGGAGTTCCCCCCTGCCCCCTTCCCCCTTTTAACGCACCCCTGCGGTATCCTTATTTCAGCAGACCAATCAAAAATGCATTTCCAACAACATTTTCCTACAGGGTATCTTCGAAAGCATCGTTGTTTAAGCTCAACTTCCAAGACAAACCGAATCCAACATGACTTGCAGACGTGCGTGGAATTAGTCTAGGGCATAATTGATTAATTTGCTCTATATGACCTCATACGTGTAATCAATATTGCTCACTGAGTCTGAGACTTGCGTCGTCATCGAAACGTCATACTAATTTCTTTGCAAAGAATCTGCAAGTGTTGTCGACGATAACTTGCTTTTCACAGGAAGTTCAACATTCATCTCATCTGTGTGCTTCACAGTGTAAACACCATCACGTGTTTCTGCGACGTTCCGTAGTTTTCTTATTAAATGAAAGTTGAGTGACGACATTACTTTTCATAGCTTCACTGCATTTAGGCAATCCCGAAATGAGGTCTATAAACTGGAGCGTGGTGTAGAGGAGGTACAGAACTATTTCAAAGTCCTACTTTTTATTGCAAATGTACGAATCATCATTTTCACCCAAACTGTGCAATGAATCCTTCCAGTTACTCGGTTACTAACCGCTTTCTCGCTTGTATGGAATGTTTGAGACAGATACCCCCTCTCCCCCCCCCCCTCCCCTCCCAGTCTCGAAGGAGGTAATCCTGTTACGCGATCTCTTCAGCCTCTTGTAATATGTTTAACATTGTTTTTAGAGGATATTGAAAAAAATGTTAAATGAAATATGTGTGTGTTGGGCGGGAAGGTATTGCCACCCTCCCCCCATCGATCTTCAAAGTTTGCACAGCAGCCTAAACATGCTAAAGGAGAGGTTTGTCTTGTTCCCCCTATAGATTGATTGAAATCTCGTGAAATCACCGCCTACAATAAGGGGTTTTGCACCGCGATGCAGAACGAATTCAGGAACACAGAAAATATATTGAGAATGTTCGTCAGATGACAAAGAACAGCTTGGAGGTCTTTGTCGAAAAAATTGTGAACTGAAACAGCAGTTTCGTCCTACGTTTCGGTGCTGATGAAAAATTTCAAAAATGTTGTTTGTCCCGAGTGGCCTAGTCCAGGAAGAAACTGCGCTTTTGATCCACCAATTTTTGACAAAGACTTCTTGGTTGTTCATTGTCATGAAGGGCAATAGAAATACATTTTCTATTTTCTGGAATGCATCGTGCTTCGTGGAGCAAAATCCCCCTAATCAGGCTAGATGTCAAAACTCGACAAAGAACCTTTAAATAGATCTGTAGAGAGTATAATTCGTTTGGGAAGAGATAGGATCGCATAAAGATCACGATCTTTCCTCTTCGTGATGGTGAAGGTCGATCTGTGTACTATCAGGGCACATATCAGCCTAATCATTCACAAACTTTGTCAGTTACAAATAAAACAGATTTCTGGTCAAATAGAAGCACCGCGCCAGGTAGTGAAAGTGATTTAATCATATTGTCTTCCGACTCGTGTAGAACTGGGAGACATGGACTCAACTACGGATAAGTTCGGAGTTCCATGGCCCGGGGGGGGGGGGCACTTCCATTCACGAGTGGATACCATGCGCGACCATGGGGTCTCGAAAAGCACCCTAAACACGTAATTTCCATATTCTGAAAATGTACCCCTTAACAAGTATTGGCGTGTGAAACCCTACCCTTAACAAGTATTGGAAACAAAACGATACTCTTGGCGAATATTCCCTGAAATGAACCCTAAACAAGTACAGGAATGTTTTATTGTTACTGGTCCTTCGGTCGTCGGCTTTATCTTATTTAATTCTACACGACTTCACTTCTACACCTCGCGCAAATCGGACTCTAAACACGAAGTGTTGGGGCAAAAAGGACATCCTTTATAAAACATTTTAATTCTGTTTTATCATCCCCGCAAATTCGACCCTAAACACGTAATTTTCCTAGCGAAATAGATACCCTTTTTTCATTATTTTTGTGTTTTTGACACCCTTATCACGTTACGTACGTAACGTGCCCTATCGTGAAAAGGACATCCTTTTTACGTGTTTTTTGGGTCGCGCA
This sequence comes from Lytechinus variegatus, assembly GCF_018143015.1. NCBI lineage: Eukaryota > Metazoa > Echinodermata > Echinoidea > Temnopleuroida > Toxopneustidae > Lytechinus > Lytechinus variegatus. The sequence goes on from NC_054748.1 coordinate 33,259,694, forward strand.
TGGTATCCACTCATCAATGTAAGTGGCCCCCCAGTTTCCATGGTAGCAAGGAATTCAAGTTTTTGGTTGGTGATAAAAGCGTGATACCTTTAGGGTGTTATAAACGCGAAATTTATTGAACATGAAACATAAGATGATATGAAGAATTGCATAAATCAAACCAATAATTATTTTCTATGATCCGAATCAAAGATATGATTTTTAAGTGAATCACTTTAAAAAAGGTTTTAAAAAGTAATAAGAATTAAACTAAGAAAATTTCATGGAAATAGCCTGAAAGACTGTGCGAAAAGTAAAATTTACGCAATTGTAGCCTATATTTAGACAAGCTTCGTGGTACAGTTTTACCAACAAACTTGACTCCAAAGCGGCCAATCGTCTGTGATTGGAAATAAATTAGTAGCTTTTGTCTGTTTGGAGTCAGTTTGCCGTGCCGGTGTGACAGTTAGAAGCACATAACAGCTGCACCTTCCCCTTGTTTTTCATCTACAATACAATTTCCCGCCTTTCCTCTCCCGGATATTAGTCAAGTTTAGAGCACGGTATTTTTATCATTATCGGACATTCACTACAACGAGATTCTGTGTTAATCCACGAAACTTTTCAAAGACACCATCGTAATCCTTGGAGGTTTTGATCAAATTTCCTTCCCAAATGTCAGATTCAAGTAGTTCCTAGACAGATGAGCGTGTCATTAAAGGTGATAATTATTTCAAGTATGTATCCCTCGCACGGTAATAAGTGAGTTGAAGATTGGTGTTTACCTATTGGTGTTGGTGTTAGGTCAATTTAATGTCAGCATAGCACCAAAAGATGCAGTTGGTACACTGACGAATGTCACTGAGTGATGAGATGTCAATAATGCGATTTGGGTCATTAAAAAACCCCAGAATCTAAATTGTGCCACGTGCCTCTAACATCAATACCAACAGAGAACTTGAAATTGTCCACTGAGATGGTAGTTCATAACAACAGAACTACAAGTTCGTTCACTTCTTCTTCTTGAACGTGCAAGAAAAAAGTGTTATCCCAAAAACATGATACTTGGGAGGGTAGGCATTTATGGTTACACTTCCCTTGTCCATAAAAGCCCATAAACAAGGCCATGAAAGTTTCTGACTGTGCAGAGTTGGACCCGACAGATCTGGGATCCCAGTCCCATGTGAACATGGTGAAGGGTGCAGAGTTTCACCTCTTTTCATTAGATTATTCATTGTTCGTCATTCACTAATTTGACATTGTCACCTCACCATCAGGCATCAGAGACCTTGTTAATTGGTGACATGAGCTCTACATGTCAATCCGCAATTACCGACTGCCAAGGAACGGCGTCAGGGTCGTGATGGTGGGGTGGGGAGGGGGTAAAACAGAAAACTGTCTGCAGCTTTTCTCATTGGAAACACTTTTCGGACATAATATTAATTTAGTCATACGACCCAGCACAGCAGGATGAGGACGGTGCCAAAAATCTCACATATAGGCTTATATTTGGAATATTAAATTTCTAGATTCTAGTAATTCCTCAAAAAGCTGTTAGCACCGAAATCGCTACACAGCAAAAATTGTGGTGTTAACCGGTGTACATAGAGGACCACACCAGTTATTTTACACCGGTGTTAAATTGGTGGTGTTAGATTTACACCAGTAGGTGTTATTACAACACCTTTGGTTGTTACATTTACACTCTTTGGTGTTATGTTTAATCTCTAGGGTGTAATTTTAGCACCTCAGGGTTTGGTCCTCTATCAACACCAATTGGTGTCAGTTTTAACACCACAGTTTTTACAGTGTAGAGTTATTACTTAGCCGGGGCAATTGAAGCGCCTTGTGGACCTAACAAGTTCGGTGCGTGCACTATATGAATCCTATATTATTATTATTATTATTACTTTTCAGGTTTTTCAAGGTTTTCAATCTCTTTTTCGATTTCATGCTTCCACGATTTCCTAAGAGCTTAAACTTTAGAGGTAATAGAAGGAAAGATTTTTTTCATGCGATTCCCAGTGCCGCCAAAATTGGCAACATCTAGGATGTTGTGCTAACCACCACCCTACCGGCGGGGTTATTGACTCTCGCTATCTCTGTTTCTCTCTCTCTCTCTTTAATAATAATAATAATAGGATATTTATATTGCGCACATATCCACCTTGTTAGGTGCTCAAGGCGCTAAGCTAGGCGTTCATAGCGCGCACAGCTTCTTAAGGATTATTATTTCCTACCGGTACCCATCTACCTCGCCTGGGTTGAGTGCAGCACATTGTGGATCAGTTTCTTGCTGAAGGAAATTACGCCATGGCTGGGATTCGAACCCACGACCCTCTGTTTCAAAGTCCGGAGACTAATCCCCTGGGCCACAACGCTCTCTCTCTCTCTCTCTCTCACACACAGACACACACACTCCCTCACGCACCCACACACACACTCTCTCTGCTTCTCTCTCGATCTTTATATCTTTATTTTTCTTATTATTCTTCTTTTCTATTCGACGTTGTTCATTCAGAGTGTGTCCTTATCCATGATCCCCGTAAAACATTTAAAATTCCAGAAATCTTAAGGTGACCGCAAACCTTAGGATTGGTCTGCGCCTCAATTGTGGAATAAAACGTATATAATTTGATGCTAATATTGTCACTTGGAATATCTTACCGTGTAATGTTCGAAATCATCATACAAATTTCTACCTTCAATTCTACGACTATGCTATCATCCTTCTTAGAATGAAAGCAAATTTAATATCTAGTCGTAATGACGTCTTAGCAGTCGCATGACTGGCTATACGATTTGAAATTAATTTGGCCTTTACTCCAAAATAAAGGCTTGCAATCTTTCAAAATGGTTGTATTAGTATTCTTTCAATCAATTTTAACCTCAAATAAAATTGTATGTTCAATTCACATTTTCAGAAAATGGGCAAAATGCGATTTGTTCCGAAATCGGATCGTGAACAGTCGTGTGCGGTGGCATTTAAACGAGGAAGCGTTTAAAGTGTTTATCCCTTGCAGTTACTGATTAAAAAAAAAATCACTCATTCAACATTAAGGATGTAGGCATGTAAACTGATACTGATGGTGGTGGTGGTAGTGGTGATGATGATGATGATGGCGAAAATGTTGATGATGAAGAAAATGATGACGATCACGACGCTGATTTTACTTTAGCTTACCTAATATACGGGAACAAGAAGGCGACGTCGCCACGAGTTACGGCTACGATGTAAGCACTAACCAACATCGTAATAGAGAGGACTAGCATAGCTATTGGTAAAATACCAAGGTAGTTATATCGATGTATTCCACACGCCATTTTGAGTCAGTTGCTGAAACACCTGTATATTAAATTGTATTCAAACTCTCAAAGTGTCCGTTTGATTCACTCTTGATAAGAAGGTCTACATTTCATCTGTAAAGTAAGGAGAAATAAAACGAAAAACATGAATGGTTTATTCGTCCCGTATTTGTCGTGTGTCTTCGGGGAGGTGCCACGGGGGAGGCATGTGTGCCCCGTTTGATTTTTCGAGTTGTGAAAGAAAAGTGGGAAAAGGAGAGAAAAGAGCGAGAATGAAAAGGAGTGTAAACAAGGGAAGAGTCGATAGTGTGACTCTTCTCCGCTTTGTTCCATTCAGAAAACAATATGACGTCATTATTTAGGTAGTCTTGCCCCTCTCAATCAAAATGACGCCCTCTTCGTTTTTCTTTGGGGGGATTAAAGGGATGGTCCAGGCTGGAGATATTTACACCTCAATCAATAGAGTAAAATTCACATAGCAAAATGCTGAAAATTTGATCAAAATCAGATAACAAATAACAAAGTTATTGAATTTTAAAGATTTGCATTATTCCTGTGAAACAGTTCTAGGCATCTCTTTATGAATATTCATGACGATGTGCATATAACTGCTTTCACAAAATATTGATAAAATTAAAAATTGAAAAACTTCGTTATTTGTCATCCAATTTTTATGACATTTTCAGCATTTCGCTTTGTGTGTTTTACGTTATTTATTAAGATATAAATATTTCCAGCCCGGACCATCCCTTTATAAAGCAGTTTTGCACAATAAATCAGTTTGGGCCTAAATTGATCTGCCAACACGTATCTACCAAATGACACCTAATGTATTTATGCCATTCAGATGTTTTGTCACTAAATATATAAATCGTATTTGATGACAATGGCTCTGCATAACTTTTAAGAACTTACAAATTAATATTTAACTAATAAACGTATGTCATGCATATTTTATGTGATAAGTGGACTTGTTAAGATTTTATGAGTCAGAACACAGACGATTTTGTGGCTTTTTGAAAACCGATTACCTTTCCCTTCTCCTGAATGATATGTTTCTTTAAACTAAGATACTTTGTATCCAGGCGCGGATCCAGGGGAGGGGGGCACGATTGAGGGGCATATGCCCCCACCCCTTTTGAGAAGACAAACCGAGGTGTGCCCCCCCCCCCTTGAAATTGAAGACCTTTTTTTTTGCTTGTCAAACTTTTTCGGGTACGAAATATCCTTAATTTGTTTTTGAAAACTTTTTTTTTGGCTTGTCAAAATTTTCCTCAAAAAAATTTGCCCCCCCCCCCTCCCTTTCGCAAAATCCTGGATCCGTGTGCATTTATTGCGAAATATTTATGTAACACCATTACATTTGGGATATTTTCATTGCCGTGGTAACTATTGAATTTGGAGATTTGTTTGTTATGATAATTTTTATAGCTGTACTTACAAGACATATTGTCTCTGATTATTCACTGACTTTTAACATGTTTAACTTTATTTAAAAAGACAAATTAAATCAGAGTATACCTAAACTATATGTGCTGCACTCAACCCAGGTGGGGAAAATGAGAACCTGGCAGGAATTTATTCCTTGAAACGCAGCGCGCGTAACAGCTGCACTGCTAAAGCCAGGGTAATTATGCTGCATATACTGTAGAGCGCTTAGAGAGTTCTGACAAAGTATTAAGCGCGATATAAGCAAGTATAATAATTATTATTATTATTACTTTGTGTTCTTTCAACACAACATTTGAAGAAGAAAACAAAATCGCATCAGCCACTTTAAATCGAAACGTAAAGGAAAACTAATTTCGCTCTTTTTAGTGAGGGATATTTAGGTTTGCTTTGTAATTTTCCTCTGTAAATCGGGTTAAGAAACGGGAAATGCCAAACGGAAATGCCTAGGTATTTCTTAGGTTTCCTGCATGACTACGTCATAACGTGATATAACATGAGTTATAACATGTGAGGTTCTCTTTAGAGAAAGGGGTATATCAACTTGATCTAGAAACATAGTACTTCATCTTTATGTGGAGGGGGGGGGGAGGACTAAGATATAGACCGGTGCCCTTGTTCGGAAATGGCAAATTACTGCTTCCTGCTTCTAACGTTCTCTCTCCATCACTTCTCTCTCTCCCCCCCCCCCTCTACCTTCCTATCTCGAATTGCGTTTTCTTTCCATCTCACCTTCTCTTCCTTCTTCCTTTCTCGTCAGTCTCCTCTCTCCTGTTTTCTTTCGAATTTCACTGACAATTTGGTACGAGGGGGCTGATACACATTTTATTCATTATTTATTTGCAGGAGTGGGTTTTTTAAACTTAAAATATTTTTTTTTATACTCAACATCATCATTTGTCATCGAATTTCCCTTGATGTGACAAAATATTTCTGCACACCAAATTTATCGCAAAACGTAATTATCAAGTAAAAACAAATCAACTTTTTATTTTCCGTTTCGCTCATTCACGCATCCTTAAATAAAGTGCACCGTATCAAAAACTCAACTTTGTCAAACTTTCAATCGCCCTACATGAAAAATATTGGGTGATTTCAAGTCCAGTGTTGGCCTTGGTGTTGAAATTTGTATTGGTGTTGGTGTTGAAATTTGGATTGCTTCCCCTAGCTTCAAAACTTATTCAGAGTTTGTAAAACTGATCCAGATCACATTATTGCACATCTCAACAACTAGTGAGTGACTTTTCGGGACCATCTTCATTCTATGTTTAGTGTTGTTATCGTGTAAAAATTGACCTAACACCAACACCAAAGGTCAACACTGAACTTGAAATCACCCATGTTAGAGATCCCTGACAGTTTCAGTCGTTATGGGGTGAAAACCTGACCCTGCATGGCAGAAGAGACAATGGAGGCAAAACAAAAAGTTTTGTAGATAAATGTTCTTTACGAAGTAAATCCCGAAATTAACATGATTAAATGCATTTTCTATAAAAACAATACAAAGACGGTAAAAAAAGAACGATGAAAATTGCATAAAATCGTATTACTACATTGTGTCTGATCTCATATTCGATTTATTGCAATGACCTGGATGGGAGTGCTTATCAAATTACCAACCCTGGTTAAATCATTGCGCAATCTTCTTAATGCCGACTGGTTATATCACCACACATTCACTAATCTTTTTATAACCATGTCGCCGTGATGATATGAAATTAAGGAAATCTTTATTACAGGTCGGTTAACACATTTATTGACATTATTGGTGCTGATTCGTGCTGCTAATTGTACTAATTCTATAAACACGTATCATACTTATTTGATTTACATAGCGCTTTGCCACAGGACACAAGGCAATGTTTGGGGAATAAAACAAGTTCAGGTTTATTTTTATACAAGTGTGTTTTAGTGACTAAAGTTATCTTTTGGGTGGTTGGAGTCTTTCATGATTTGAAATGAAATAAAAAGATATCACTTTATCAGAAATATATGTTTAATCATTAAACATTGCGAAAACTATCACGATGGCTGTCATGTCTATGTACTCTTTACTCATATATTTTTTTTAATTTTAACTTTCTATGGCCGAATTAAATAAGAAGATTTCATTGACTACAATTCTTACATTAAAAATATGCGGTTTGTACTCTTCAAGTAAAATTAGATGTAATTCAATGAATGAAAATTAGCTGTAATTTTACGGTAAAGTTGGGAACTTTTACACTTTCGCAATTCAGTAGGAAGAGAGGTGAACAGATCATTCAAGTGTATTTATTTGCTTTGTTTGAAATGGGACTTACCGCAGACCATATTCCAAGTGTGTTGAGCAACAATTAAAGAACAACGTTAAAGGAAGCGCGTGACATTATTATAATGAGTTCGCTGGTAATCCAATACCGCCAATTATAAACAATAACATTGCTAATTGGACATGCAACGTCATATGTTCAGATTCGTTTGTAATACGTCAATAAGTTGAGTTGACGTATTTTGAAATAATAAAGTAAGGATTGTATTGCGACACACCCATTCGATATAGAGTGATTATGATTTCTTTTTTTTTTCTTTCATGTTTGAGTGAAAAATTGGCAAAAAGCCGAGTAACAGAGAGGGAAAGAGAGAGAGGGGGGGAGTATATTTTTATGACGATGCTTAAAGTAAGAACTAGGCCCCTAAAATGAAATAATGACGATGATACTAATGATAATAAAACGACAATAAAAACAAAAACATCAACAACAACTTAAATGATCATAATGAATACAATACTTATAACAACAACATCGGTAATAATAGCAAGGTTAACATTTCTAATAAACAATACGAACGATAACAGCAACATTATAAGAGTAATGAGAAATAGGAGGGAGAAGAGGAATAAACTTAGATAATTTATAAAAAAAATATTTATTTTTGTATGCTATTATTTGTACTCACATATAATATAAGCAATATGAATTGCTAATGAGCAATAATAAAATTCGATATGATGACAGAAATACTATACTCGAAATATGACTGAGAGGGAAAATATTCAAAAGGTTGGTAAAACTTACATATTACAATAATTGCTCAAATATGATCTTTTAGTAGATTTTATCTATATCTAGAAGTTATCCACTTACCCTATTATTCCTTTCTCGTCTCCAAAGTTGGTATATAGTATTTTCCTGACACTGTTTATTTCCGAGCAGAGTTAGATCCACGTGCACTCTCACACGAAGTTGAGATTAGAAATAAGACATGAGCTTTGAACATCGCCTTCCTATACAGTCACGAGTCATCCGATCGAGGGCCTTCCCCCATAGTGACCAACAGAGAGGCCTAGAGCTTGCTGTAATACGTCGCTGGCAGGAGGGGAAGAGGAGTGAATGTGTGGGTGTGTATTAAGGTGTGTGTGGGTGTGCTTGTGGGTGTACCTGTGTGTGAGGGCATGGTTAGGGTGTACCAGGGTGTGTGAGAGGGAGAATGTGTGTGTATGAGCGTGGACCTATTACAAATCCATGGTGTCAGCGTGTCTGTGAGGGTGTGTGTGTGTGTGCGTTCACCGATGGGGGAGGGGGGGGGGGCAAGAGCCCATGTAGACTCTTGGTGAAAAATGTCAAAACTCTCTGCAATGAGATGAAAGCAACAAGGATAAGGCGTGATTTTTGTTTTTTCCTAAACTTAAGCATGTTAAGAACAAGTAAAATAAAATAGATATGCTACGACCCAAGACTCTGCAAATTTAATGTACGTCAAACATAATTAGACCTATGTTTAAAGTATTGTCGTTGTTTCTAATGTTCAAGAAACTTTGAAAATGCCAATCTAATTACTATTGCTTACATGTTCAGCCCCCTCCCCCTCCTACGTTTGGCTCGGTCCCCTATTTCAGAAATGTTCAGTGGCCCCTGTCCGAAAGTATTTTAATTTGTCTTTATCACTTGCCTTGCAGCAGCCTGTCATTTTGGTACATGAATTTTTAATAATATGCTGCATCCTTTGAGGGATAGAGGTGGCCGATTGATCCAGTATTTTTTTTATTAGCTATAGGACTATTATTCTCTTGAAATCATCCTCGAAAATAGCACGGATGAACTCAATCACAAATTTTAAAACATTTGGAATAAAAACTTTTGATTAAAAAAAAGTAGCCACAGAGGTCTTATTAAGTACGTTAATGATTCAAGTGATAAAGCTCTCTACAACGCATTTCAAAATATTCTTAAACTATATTTTTACCACCGAAAGGTCATGTTTTGACAGCATTATCGTTATCAGTAAACCAAAGTTATTCTTTTTAAGGACATCTACCTGTATTACTTCGGGGAGTTCCTGAACAGACAACCTGTGATACCTTTACGACGAAAATTGATAATTTATCAAAATAATGTTCACCTGATGAGGGCGTCCTTACTCCTTTTTAAACTCACACTGCATCGGGTCAGTGGCGTAGCTACGGGGGGGGCACGTGCCCCCCTGAGATTTGGTGTGCCCCCCCCCCCCCAGGTGCCCCCCAAAAAAATTGGCAAAACAAAAAAAAGAAAGAAAGAGGGAGAAAGAAGAAAAGAAAAAAGGAGAAGAAGACAGAAGAAAAAAAGAAGAGGAAAATAAGAGGAGGAAGACTTGCAATTAAAAAAAGAAATCATGTTACTATACAAAATTTTTGCTTGCGCTTCGCGCTAGAATTGCCTGTTCGATGAGATTCATATCTTGTTCAATAGGCTGATATGAACAAGTTTTGAAGACAAAATACAAAACATATTTTAGCTCGGACATCGAGCTTTCATTATTTTTTTTTCAATTCCAAATTTAATTGGTCTGTAAAATGTCCGTTTTATGGTCTACATATCAGCATTTTAAGCTCACGCTGCGTGGTCATATTGTTTAATTTGCCAAGTTCATATTGTCTACGTGTATTCCATAATATTCCATTAAACAAATGTATTCAGAATGCCCAGATTGATTCTAGGTCAAAATCTAAAACAAGCTCGATAGCCTGCATGTTCTTTATTTAAAATGTACTTAAATTATCCAGTTTCACACCAGAATATTATTAACTGTCTGCTCATGATTCACGATCGCATTATTAATGATAATTTTAGGTCTAAAATCTCAATTTTCTTCCCCTCGTGCTTCGCGCTCGCATCAATTGTTTAGTTACATACCTATCCCATTTATCAATACAAAAATTAGAATGACCAATTTCTAGGTCGGAATGTAAAAAAAATTTGCTCGCGCTTCGCGCTCGCATTATTGAAATATATTGGCGTTCGCAGTAACCATCTAGTTACATATACGAATCTTGTTCAGGATCACACATTACATTGCCCAGAAAATTAAATTTTCAGGAAAAAATACATGAAAGTAAAAAAAAAATTGCTCGCGCTTCGCGCTCGCACTTTTCATAAGGCTTATGAGATTATTTCATGTTTATGTTGTTTTATAAGAATAAAAGTAAGAAGTGACTGATCGGGGAAAATATAGGTGAAGATAATTTCGGGCCCCGTCCCCTATTGGCGAAAGTCGGATCCGCCCTTGTGACACATACACACACACCGGAAAAATGGCCGGTGCCCCCCCTGAAAAAGCAAGGACCCCCCAGTGCCCCCCCGGGAAAAAAATCCTAGCTACGCCACTGCATCGGGTGGCAGCAAAAGGGAGACCATCCTGCTATCAAGTTGGTAAAACGGAGGGGGGGGGGGCGATAGTTTGACACCGGCGAGGCATTCTCAGTGGGATGGTTCATTTGCAGTTACACGAACAATATTATTTTTAAATGAAAATTGTGTCTCCTCCTTCCTCCCTTTTCACTACTTAAAAACCATATATTAGGACCGGGGTGCTCTCACCCCCTTTCACCCCTACTCTCCCCCTTTTTGTGCCATCTATCTATCTATCTTTCTTTCTTTCTCATTATAGGTGATTTTTTTAGTAGTAGAGCATATGCCTACATTAATCAAACTTGTTGTTAATGTAAGCCAGAGAAAAAAGAGAAACATGTTTAATTTGTTTGTATATGTAAAACCCATCTAAGAACAGAGATATTTAATTTCAGTCAAGAATTTGTGACATCAAGTGCAGCAATCAACTGCATCAGTCACGGTACGTATAATGTTAGCCCTACATGCAGGGGCGGATCCAGCCTTCGCCAATAGGGGGGGGGGGGCGGATTTTTTTAAAAAGCCATATTTGAATTATCAAAGATAATTTTGGTTTCTTTGAAGGAGTAGTCCTAATAGTCACTTCTTAGCTTTATTCTTATAAATCAACTTACATATATAATATCATAATCCTTATTTATATAATGCGAACGCGAGCTAAGTTCTTTTGAAATTTTATGCATTTTTCCTAGAATATCAACATTTTTGGCAATGTTTGTCATCCTGAAAAAGATGTGTATGCAACTAAATAATTACTACAAACGCGAAGCATGAGCAGAAATGAACTGATGGAAAGGTACTTCTTATAAAGACTGTATGCATGCAGTTAGGCATGAAGACGTTGCATATTTTAGAAATCAAATAATGCGAGCGCGAAGCGGGAGATGACTTTTTTTTACATGTTTACCAATGGAAATTCTAACCACTATTTGTCGATTTATACATAACTATTTAGACCATAAAACTGACATTTTTACAGAGCAATTTTTAAAAATCATTTAGTAAATCTCACAAAATAATGAAAGTTCGATTTTTAGAGATCAAATATGCTTTGTATATTGACTTCCAAACTTGATATCTAAACTCCATATTGAACAAGATCACCTACAATGTATATTGAACAAAATCACCTAACAGGCAATGAGAAGCGCGAAGCGTGAGCAAACATTTTATATAGTGATATGAAAGATTCTTTTTATTTTCCAAGTCTTCCCCTCATCTTATTTTATTCACTTGTCTTCCTCCTTTACCTTTTTCTCCTCTCTTTTCCCTCCTTTTTTCTTCTTTCCTCCCCCCCCCTTTTTTTAGCACCGCCAATAGGGGGGGGGGGGCGCCTCGGGTTCACCGCGCCTCGGCCCCCCCCCCTAGATCCACCTTTTTGTTCTTCTTCTCTAAATGTTTTTCCGCCCCTTGCAGAACATTATAGACTACATTCTTTTATTGATTTAAGGTTATTCATATTTTACACGCACTTTTTTTTTTAATGTTTCTTCGCACGGTCTACTCATGCTACAAGTAGTTTTTGGTCCCATTAATTTTCGTTTGGCATTTGTCTTGTTTTGATACCATATTTTACGCGGGGATTTCAAGAAAATTCGAATTTGATGGAGTCTCGAAAATATAGTCAGAGGTGAAATAACTGTAGGAAAGTGGCAAGATCTTACAAAATAACCAGAGCAGCTTATTCGAATCGGCTGTTTATCCAATCTGAGACCAAAAGATTGAATTTAATGAAGCATTCATCTTGATATGGCTGACAGTCGCAGATCATCAAGGTGAGATAAGTCCTTTGCCTTGCTTGGCTTCGGTCCCACACATAGAAATATCTGTCGTTCATTGTTTGTGAATTTATGATGAGATTGGATTTGGAATTTACCCCACTCGTTCAATGCAAAGTGTTGTGATATAATGATGTTTTCATTCAAGAGGCGGTTTGCTAGAAATGTTCTTGATTCAAGTCTGAATCTTGTGGCCATATCGTGAATGCTGACTCCGGAGCCATAAAGTAGACAGTATAGTGACGTATTGTATTACCGGACACTATCATATTTCCGGACGCGCATATAACTGCGTAGGAAATCAATTTCGTACCGTAAGACTTCCGCAGTTCAATATCACAGATCAATTCAAAGAACGAGATTGCAAAAACAAGGCGAAAATATAACTTTTACCTTATTTTTCTCTAAAAATGACAGAAAATGCTTGAAATAACATATAGGCCTAACACAGTTTTGGCATTAACAATTGATCCCAATTGATCTATTTTCTGATTGAAATACGGACCTGATTTGCCGAATTTCAATCTCGTACGCTCCATCGATTAAATCGTCGACGGCTAGTTCTCAATGTTCCCGGTACCCCGGCCGTGCGCGAGGTTTACCGTGTTGGAGAGCCGTCAATGATCGACAGCGCATCGATAGAACTTAACTTGATGACTGAGTCTTACGATATGAACGAGCTTCATTAACACTTGGAAGTGCAATATCGAACGCGCAATTAAAAAAGGAAATTAGTTAGCAAACGCAAATTTATAACAAAGATCTGATCAGAATCGTTATAAGAAAGCAAACAAAAACTTAGAATTTACTCATGAGATGATTGATCTCGAAAAAAAATCACACCAATTCTTTCTTACATCATTATAATCAAGAATATTTTTACCCGTCCGGCGCGCGTCCGGAATTACAATATAATTTGTCACGCACGAAAATAATTGTTTTTCGCGGAGGGGTATGCGGCAAGTGCGGTGCAAAGAAAATGGTTGGAAAATATAAAATAATTTCATCATATTCATGATTTTCAGAATATTTGGAATAGCAAGTGATAATTTTTCTTGATTGTATTTCCTCTAGTTGTCATTTTTAAAGCACTGAAATGAAAGTGTCCGGCAATAGGATACACTGCCATACCTGAATTTCACTAAGCACGACTACGCCTCGTTGACTTTCAATAGATTTATTTCGTTCAATGCAAGCTCACTCGGCTTGCTCTCCGCGGACAAGACTCTCGCACGTGGGACAATTTCTCCGTTGACACGACATTGCATGATAACTCTCGCATCATCACACCCCCAAATCATAATGGATCATCCCAGATGATATATCATACACAGTCACACACAATAATTTTCAGCGTACTATTACTTTATCTTCCTTTTTGACTCCAGCGCGTGTTATTGTGTTGCCAAAACCCATTGACGGAGCCAAAAAGGAGGATAAAACCTAGAATCTTAGTTTTATCGTTCTTTTTGGCTCCGTCTATGGGTTTTGGCCACGCGATAACACGCGATGGAGTCAAAAAGGAAGATAAATAATAAGCTTGTTGAAATTGTAGTGGATGGATAGCCAACTGTCTAAAAGTGGCAGAGTGGTTTTGAAGAGAAGGGAAAAGAGGGGTTGATGGAATATATACAGGTTAATTACCGTGCGTATCATTAAAAAAGTGGAGTCAAAAAGGAGGATAAAGATATAGACAGTTTGAATTGATTTATTTAGTGGATAGCCTACTGTCTAAAAGTGGCAGAGTGGTTTTGAAGAGAAGGGAAAAGAGGGGTTGATGGAATATATACAGGTTAATTACCGTCCGTATCGTTAAAAAAGTGGAGTCAAAAAGGAGGATAAAGATATAGACAGTTTGAATTGATTTATTTAGTGGATAGCCTACTGTCTAAAAGTGGCAGAGTGGTTTTGAAGAGAAGGGAAAGAGGGGTTGATGGAATATATACAGGTTAATTACCGTGCGTATCGTTAAAAAAGTGGAGTCAAAAAGGAGGATAAAGATATAGACAGTTTGAATTGATTAATTTAGTGGATAGCCTACTGTCTAAAAGTGGCAGAGTGGTTTTGAAGAGAAGGGAAAAGAGGGGTTGATGGAATATATACAGGTTAATTACCGTGCGTATCGTTAAAAAAGTGGAGTCAATTAAAGGAGGATAAAGATATAGACAGTTTGAATTGATTTATTTAGTGGATAGCCCACTGTCTAAAAGTGGCAGAGTGGTTTTGAAGAGAAGGGAAAAGAGGGGTTGATGGAATATATACAGGTTAATTACCGTGCGTATCGTTAAAAAAGTGGAGTCAAAAAGGAGGATAAAGATATAGACAGTTTGAATTGATTTATTTAGTGGATAGCCTACTGTCTAAAAGTGGCAGAGTGGTTTTGAAGAGAAGGGGTTGACGGAATAAACAGGTTAATTATCGTGCGTATCGTTAAAAAAGTGAAGTCAAAAAGGAGGATAAAGATAAAGACAGTTTGAATTGATTTATTTAGTGGATAGCCTACTGTCTAAAAGTGGCAGAGTGGTTTTGAAGAGAAGGGAAAAGAGGGGTTGATGGAATATATACAGGTTAATTACCGTGCGTATCGTTAAAAAAGTGGAGTCAAAAAGGAGGATAAAGATATAGACAGTTTGAATTGATTTATTTAGTGGATAGCTCACTGTCTAAAAGTGGCAGAGTGGTTTTGAAGAGAAGGGAAAAGAGGGGTTGATGGAATATATACAGGTTAATTACCGTGCGTATATTTAGTTGGAAAAGTGGAGCCAAATAGAACGATAAATATATAGACAGTTGATATACTGTGACTTATAAAAAGTTGAAGAGTGAAGAAGAAAAAACGATGGGTTAATTAAATGACAGTGAAATTTCTATGAATAGTGGAGTAAAAATGTAAACTTGGCTTAATTATCGCTGACTAAATAAATGTAAGATTGCATATGATAGGTTTATTTTATAATTCGATTTTTTTTCCTTTCCTACATTTAAGATAGATTGTTAGTAGGTTAATAAAATTTGTGGCACTGACTAAATAAATAGGCCGATCATTTTATTCAGTCAGTCAATTAAGTCAGTCAGTCATGAGGCCTGACTTGGCTGACAAAATAAGACAGAACTATGAATTGGGAAGATCATCAATGTGATTGTTGCTGACTAAATAAATTTAGGACGATTTTGATTCTATCAACTTTTAGTAGACAACTGTAAATTCTGCTTTCTGTCAATCAACAGGTGTGCATGAGAAATTAACAAGCATGCATGTGGCACAAGCACTTCAAGTCGTGAAATTTACATGTCTATTGAATTAGGCATTCCTGCACACTTGTAATATACATATCATGTAAATATCATTTTGGGGGAAGTAATTATTTTGTGAAAGCTGTGTATCGAGCTGCAGGGATTATTGATATTCATTTAGTTTGTTGAAAGTCAGGAATGATTTGACAAAGTGTGACGTATATTCCTAAACACGAATTTTATTTTTAGTCAGTATTATCCCGTCAGTGAAAACAACGTTCTGAAAAAAAGAGCAGAATCAAACAAACAACTTTCCAATATGTTTTTCTTTATTTTAGTCCAAGCCAACACTAGAAAAGCGAAAAAGAAAATGAGATATTTGAGAGAGAGAGGATAAGAAAGTATAGCCTCGATCGTGCGGACGCACATATTTTGATCGTGAGCAATCTAGACTCTATGATCATGAGCCAACTCGAGCGCGGATGGAACTTCAGACCCTTTGTCGAGACTATAGTATAGGCGTTGTAAGAAATTTTGGACCCTAGATCTTTTTTGTCTCCGGAGTCAGAAAGCACGATAATGCCAATGTTGTTTATGTAAACAAACACTGAAATTGAATAGGCCTATTTTAGGGGTCTAAAAATTATTTTAGGTTGCTAACTTCAGTTCAGGCAACAGCTCCACAGTTCAGTAGTGCGTACGTGCCGGGTATGGCGGGCATTAATGCCATTATTATAGGACAACTACTAGCTACACGCCTATGTACTAGTAGATGTAAAGTTGTATTTACCAATGTGGTATCATGCGAAGGGGCCGGGGGGGGGTGGTATACCCATAATAAGTGCTCAGATAGACGGTACCCCCTATTATCAGTAGAGGCGCATGGCTAATATCACTCACACAACATGCGAGGTTAGTAATACTAACCTCGCACAACGCATGTGGTTTCATAGTGGACTTTGACGTTTTCATTCATCACACGAATGTGAGGGAATAAAAAACGCCAAACGTTTCAGTATTTCTCCACTAATGATTTCTTTTTAATAGTTTTAGTTTTAAAAAAAAAATGAATTGGAAATTATTTATAAAACTGTTTTTATCGCTTACCTCCAAGTCTCAACCAGGATACTCCGTTCGATCCGTCCTTAATACTGCGGTGGAAAGTACGCAAACAACAATCGAAAAGCAATTTTTCGTATCGAACATTCTCAATTCAAGTCGTCAGCGCATAATAGGAAATTGTACCAAAAATCAACAGGTTGCATCTCATGTATATACTTATTGGTAAAGTACGCCATCTTTTGACAAGATGATGATGAAAGTGGATTGAACGAGCAAGAAAATAATGCTGATCGCCTAGAATGCAGCTAGCTTGCAACACCGTAAACAAAGGTACGGTAGGCACTTAAGAACCACCCATGGGTTCATATCGTCTCGCGAGCGAAGGATTATCAGTCATACGCACGCGACACACCACTACACTTCGAAAATACAGTGGGCTTTTGCCCACATAAAATATTATGTATAAATAAATATTCCACATCCTGCTATGACACTTACCGAATCATTTAGATCCTTCCGTGACTTCTCCTTGAAGTTTCTTTCGAAAAATATGTATATTTTCTTGATCTTTAGTGAAGATTTTACGGAGATAGAAATCAGTCAGCGTTGATATCAATTTTCTCCTGAAGAGGGCGCGCGATTTATATTCATATCAAAGACACGACAAGGGAAAGAATAGGCACCTACACTATTTTACACGCATATCGACGCAAGGCATTACGCAAAGTCCGTGAAGTGTCCAATCTTTTCATTGTATAGACTTTGGTATACCGTATACGTATTATTGACGTTCGTCAAAGCTTGTACTGCTGGTTTCTTTCCAGGCACGTATATTATTTTCATTTTTTTTTATCAGTCATCTTTTTAAATTAATGCAAATGAGTGTTATCATCACCAATAATAATCATTAATTATGTTTTTTGAAGGCATTTCATTAATTGGTGCCCATAATTAGTAAATTAATCATGAGGATTGCGCATTCAAAGAATTTAGATACAGTTATAAAATTACCGAGGAGCTGAATCAAGGTTGTGAAATTATTAGCGCCACCAACGGGCTTCCTTGTATTTCCGTGGAAGAGACAAGCGAAGTCACTTTCGAGGCCGAGGTAAGCAAAATGTGCTTTTTTTATCGGATTATTATTTTATTATTATTATTATATTCAACAAACTCTTGCTACTTACCGGCAAGAGCCCCGGTGCGTAGCGAGAAGGAGCTTCGGCAAATATTACTTCAGCAATGAAGCGATGTTTGCCGACTACTTCGAAATCCAGGGTCAAACACGGTCTATTGTACGAGGTTAGTACATACCGTACTAACCTCGTACAATGTGTGAGTGCTTAAGAACCAAGTTTGAAAGGACACTCGTAAAATTACGTCACTCTCGCGATGAATAATCATTAGATCGTGGTCGTGCGTGTTCAATACAAACTCTCTGCATGCATGCACTCGGTGTGTATTGAACACGCACGACCACGATCTAATGAATATTCATCGGCGAGAGTGACATAATTTTACGAGTATCCTTTCAAACTTGGTTCTTAAGTGCCTACCGGCTTGGTGAATAATATCGCGCGCCCTCTTTAGGCAAAAGTTGATATCAACGCTGATCAAGAGGCATCTACGTGAAGATCACGAAAAATGCTCTTATTTTATTAAAACAAACAACAAAGAGAATTCAACAAACGATCCATATGGTTCGGTAAGTGTTATAGAAAAATTATAAGTCATAGCTATGATGTAAAGTCATAGTTATTTTAGTAAAAATGGTGTGAAAGATTCGCGTGCACCAGGTGCATATGAATCCTTCACACACGAGACGATTTGAAACCATGAGTGGGCCAATATTGGAGACTGTCTCCAATGTGGGAGATTATCTCCAATATCAGAGACTTATAAAGAATTTGGGTATCCAATTTCAGAGACAGTCTCCAGTTTTGGAGACTAATTTCCTTTGTTTACATTTGTGGCAAAAGCCAAAAGGATTACCTTGGCGGCAAATAAAAATGTGATAAGCAGATTCCTCATGAAAATTTACACCTTTTCACCGTCTACTTTTGTTTTGATAAGGATTTTTGTTGTCATCCACACACAAAACAAATGGGCTTCTGACCTCAGCGAGACAAACTTTTGGGTGGAAAAACTTGTGCTTTTGTTTGTGTTGTTTCTTTTGTCCTTTTGCAAAGCAAGTCTCCAATGTGGGAGATTGTCTCCCCTATTGGAGAGAGTCTCCCATATTGGCCGTGCGCCTCTACTGATTATACCCCAAATAATAAAACCCCCTAAAACCAAGGCATACTGCATTGATTTCTTCTTTGCATACCCCTCCCCCCGGGCCATGACTAGTCCCGGGTCACGTGACACCCGACGGCTTATACCGTTATTCTATTTCTATGCCACCACCCCCCCCCCCGGCCCCTATATATATCGCATGATACCCCATTGGTAAATACAACTTTACATCTACTACACAACACAGGCGTGTAGCTGTATACTAGTAGTAGTCCTATAATAATGGCATTAACGGCCCGCCATACCTGGCACGTTCGTACGCACTACTGAAGTACCGTTAACAGCGGTCGTGGAGCTGTTGCCTGAAGTTAGTAACCTAAAATAATTTAGACCCCTAAAATACAGGATTGCCCTAGCCTGGCAAGATCTAGTTGATCGGTATGCTAAGTTGGGATCTTGCCTCTTGAGTGGTCTTGGGACTGAATTTCCTACATGTCCTATAACCAGCCCTTATCTAATTTTAATTTAGAATAAAAAAATTAAGGCTTACCTTTAGTAATTACTATTTTTAGAATCCAATGTCATGAATTGATTACAGATGTGTAGGTGTGTGATGGCTGATGCCTCATTGGGTGATTTCAAGTTCGGTGTTGGTGTTGAGAGCGTAAAAAGGCTGCTAAACCGAGCCCCAACACCAAGCTGAGTTCAGAGGAGCGATACCGATCGCGTTATCGATATCCTATGATGTCACGCCCCTGCGCTGCGCTTCTGATCATCTCAACTTTACGCGAGAAATTCTCAACGACGATAGTGAAATCAGGAAGAAATTGCAGTAAAATCTTATCGTACAGAATCATGCAATAATCAGATAGGCCTAGCATAAATATTATTTTTCATTAAAATGTGTAAAATTTTTCATTAAAATGTGTAAAACGTGTAAAAATGATTTGCGCTCATCTTAACTGTAATAGATAATTTTAAGAGAGTGTTTCATCGTGTTCACCTCCTGTTCGTGAACTCCATTTCATCAACACCAACACCGAACTTGAAATCACAATTTCCCCAATCCCTGGGGGTTGGTGTTGGTGAAAAGGGAAATTGCACATAGATCGTCAACACCAGCTGTAATGATCTGTTCAGCAGACGACATTCAACACCAGAGCTCAACACAAACTGCCGGAAATACGTCATATTTTCCGAGGTCAATCCCAACACCAGCGTCATTTCAAGTACGGTGTTGTAGCTGGTGTTGGTGTTGTCCCAACACCAGGGTCCCGTTGCAGAAAGAGTTGCAATCAATCGCAACTCTAAAAATCACGCGCAATTTGATTTTCGACCAATCAACAACGCGCATTCGGGACTTGCGCATGATTTTTAGAGTTGCGATTGATTGCAACTCTTTCTGCAACGGGCCCCAGATTTCAACACCGTACTTGAAATCACCCATTCTAAAAGTAAAACTACAATCAGTTTATCTGGCGCTCGCTAGCTTAGGTAGGTTGGGTCATAATAGGATTCTAAAGTAAAGGTAGATTTCTACTCCAAAATTAATCAATTTTTCCCAAAAGGCAAAAGGTTCTGAATTTAAATCTACAGAGATCTGGGGTCAATTGCACGAAAGGGACTTTGCAAGAACCATCTTTCGTGCCGCCCATTTGTGATGTGCCATGTGAAACGCATTTTAAATAAATTACCTGCAAACGTATTTTATTCATCCGTTAAATTAAACAAAATCTTTGTTTATAAAATGATTTCATATGAAATTGTATACAAATTGATTTAAATGCTTGCTAATAGATTTTATTGTTTATCATACATTTTAGAAATATCCCGCATACAGCGCATCATAAACGATGGGCGACACGAAAGACGGTCCTTGGAAATGGAAAGACCCTTTCTTGCAACCGGCCCCATATTTCTACTTATTGATTTGCTCGAAGAACATGAAGAGCATGCCTCAAATTATCAAAATGAAAACACAACTTTTTCAATTTGAGGCATGTTTTAGCATGAGGCATTTGGCATGTTCTTACATGTGGAGAGATGATTTGTATGTATACACGCCATCTCTCCACTTGTTACATTTCTTGTTGGATGTTGCAATCAGCTATTGCTCCCGTTACGGAAGTTAAAAAAAAACATAAGTTATTTAACTCTCCTTCATTTTTTCAGAGCCCGAAAAGAGGTGGATTATTCAGCTTATGGTGGAGGAGAAGAAAGTGATGATGGTAAGTTACAGTATTTAAGGTAAATTTTACAGTAGCTCCTTGGTCTACAGACTGCATCCACTTTGTTTATATTATGTTTGGTCTTATCCAACAATCCTAGTTCATCTACAACATGTACATGTAGTTACCAGTCTGTCTACATCCTAATAATTTTTTTTGTCTGATAGTCATTTAGCCCATTACCATTATGTCCAATAGACCATTTTGTAGTTACTTCATGGACAATTTTGGTCAAAAGACCTTTCATTTTTTTCATCATGATAGGCAGATTTCAAAGCACGATATTACGTCAGCTTGCCTTACATAGCAGGATGAAGAAATCGAATAGACCAGGTGACTAGAATAGCACACAAATGAACACTTAATGAAGGTATTTGTTGCACTCCTACTTTGAATGCATATCTTAGCATGTTGCACAATGTATTTGACAAACTGTGAAATACCAGTCGTTCGTGGAAGCATTGTTTTTTTTTGTGGATGTAAATTAAAACGACAATTCAAAAGAATATATGAATAATCAAGACATCAAAGTTGGTGCTTATCTTATTAGATTTTAAAGCAACATGTCACTTTAGTACAAATGACCTTCTTCTGATCATGCGTAGAATCTTTTGATCATGCGCAGAAAGGAACTACGAACTGGCTTATTTCCAGTAGTTAAGCTATATGTTCACCTGGTCTATTAAGATTTAGATGAACTGGTGTGTTGGCTCAGTTGGTAGAGCATTCGTCTCACAACTGGGAGGTCGGGGGTTCAAACCCCGTACGCGTCAGACCAAAAGACGTTAAAAGATGGGAGTTGCTGCTACCCTGTTTGGCGTTCAACAATTAAAGGGATAGAGCCTCGTCGATCTGGTGCTGGCCACGATCAATTGGGCAAAACAAATTTTCGGAGTATTTCATTTCTGGTGTCTATTTCGAACAATAAAATATGAATTTTAAGATTAAGATTTTTTTAAGATGAATTGTTTTAAAATCAGTTAAAGTGCAAGATAATGAAATAAAATGGAAATTGTACCATTTGGGCAATAGACTAAATGACAATAAGGTTAAAGACCAAGTGATGGTATGACCAAACAGGAATTAAACCAAATTGATAAATGATGATTCGGCCTTGATGGATTTGATGATCTGAGTTTTGTACAATTTGCTTGTATCTGTAAACATATATATATATATATATATTCTATGATGTGCAATGATGATGATGATAATTCAGTTCAGTTCAATTCCATTCATTTTTTTGACATCCTATAAACATATTGCACACATATCATGTGCAAGTATAATATGATACAACAAAAAAAGAGTAAAAGAATTTAAATCACAGTATAAGCAATGAAAATGGTAGAAACATTAAAAAAAAAAGAAATTAAAAGAAAATGTAGCGAATGTAGGAAGTCAGATAGGCCAATGATGATGATGATTATATACCATAATATACCAAGGTTTTTTACCTGATTGCTAAGAAAGCACGAATGCCTGTGAGCAAGCAAACAAACAACCAGGGGACCAACGGCGTGAGGTCCTCTCCGAGGGACCTGGTAATGACGAAAAATGGCTTACCAAAGGGCACCAGCACACCGCTTGGGAATCAAACCCGGGTCACCGGAATCCGAAACCCCTGCTCTTCCGACTGAGCTATCGCGCCTCCCTATGATGAGGATGACGACAACAATGATGACGATGATGATTTCAAGAATAATACTAAACTTCTAATGAAAGTGATAATGATAATGATGATGATTGATATGACTACCATCATTCCTTTTTTTCATCATTCCAGGTGATTTCACAGAGCCAACTCCACCAGCTGCAAAGAAATTAAAAGAAGATAAAGAGAAAACTAAGAAGACCAAGAGAAAGAGAAGATCTAGAGACATCGATGACGATTATGATGAATTCAAAGAAACCCCTAGAGGGAAAAGGAAAGATAGGTAATTTATCTATTATCCAAGTCCGTTGGAAGCGGATAGGGACGTTAGATCATCCTGAGATATCCACCATACAAGAACTGTGTTATCATCAGCTGCATAATGATAATATAAGTAGTTTTTGATGTGGAATATAAAGCAAATAATAATCTTTCTGTTTGTATTTGACAGGAAACCAGTTGAAGACCGAATGTTTGACAGAGAGCTGGAGTTAGCACTGGAGATGTCCAGACAAGATTCAAGTCAAGAGACTAATGATGGAATGGATAGCGCCCACAAGAGGAAAGCCAAGGAAGTGAGCGCAATTGTCCATGCAGCACAACCACTATCAACAGGTAATAATGTTCAAATAAACTAGAAATATTTCCCAAAGAACGACACCATATTAACTTGAAGACAAAAATAATGAAGGCTGATGATGAAGTTTGAACCTTGAAACATGTTATATTTATTAAAATCTGAAAATATCATGTGGTTGATAATGGTAATAGCATGAGGTCATGAACATGACTGGATGAACCACCAAACTGTACCAATTCTCAATGATAGTCTTTTAGATCACTCAAAATGTTAATCTTATTTGTGTAACACAGTGTCACAAGTGATATCAAAACAGTGAAATTTCATGATTTTCTGATGCATGGTTTTGTTTTAAATTTCAAGCAGATTCTGAAGAACAAGAGAATGATTTACCAGAACCTGACTGGCTGAACAGAGAACAAGGGTCTACAAGATCACCCATCAAGGCTTCACCAACCAAACCTGTGCCTCTCAAGGAATCTCCAGTCAAGACCTCACCTCAGCGAAAGCCGAAGGTTCAGAAGTCACCGGTAAAGGCATCCCCCTTGCATAAGACAAAGGTTCGGAAGTCACCAGTCAAGAAGACTGCTGCGCCGTCCAAACACACACCTTCATCAATCACTATACCTGCCAAACGTACCCCTAGCACCGGTACATTGAAAAGATCGGCCCCACCCTCCAAACCTTTGGTATCGTCAACGCCCAAGAGTAAATCTAGTGTTGCCTTGACGTCACCAAGGACTGTAGCTCTGAAGAGACCAGCGCCTAGTCCATCATCAGGTAAATCTACTGTTCCGTTAAACTCTCCTACAACTCCTTACCAGACAAGGTGGGTGTTTCATAAAGCTGTTCGTAAGTTAAAAGTGACTTTAAGAACGACTGGTGATCCTTTCTGTGGTAAAAGGTGTACACTATTGGCGTTGATTTAGCACGTAAGAAAGGTTCACTCGCTCTTAACTTAGGAAGAGCTTTATGAAACGGCCCAAGGGATTATTTGTACCCCTAAGGCCACTGCACACCTTACTATTGGTCTGTGACCCGATTTGGAATAAAACATTAAATTTGATGCGAATATTAAGATATGGAACATTTCAATAAGCAAGGTTCTTAATCATTGTACAGATACTTATATTCAAATCTGTGACATTGCTACCAAACGTATTAGCATAAAAGCAAATTGAATATCTAGTCGTACTGATGCAGTGGCAATCATACGATTGGCTACGATTTCAAACCAATTTGGCATTTACTCCAAAATAAGGCCTGCAATCATTAAAAATTGTTTTATTGGTACAGGTATTCTTTCAGTTTTATTCCTGAAATACAAAGATACTTTTCATTCACATCTTCAGAAAGTAAGCAAAATGTGATTTGTTCTGAAATCGAATCGTGGACCAGTCGTGAGGTGTGTGGACTCTGCGGAGGCCTTTATTGATCAGCTTTGATCTGTAAATTGGCAACACTGATAATTTTCATCATTGCTGCAATCTTCCTTTCAATATAGTTTATGGAGAAGGATCAAAACTAGATCAATAAAAATTGCCTATGAAAGAAGTTAGAAATTCGCCAATTTGCATGAAAAACTGATTTTTTACAAACTTATTAAATAATTCATAAGAGTTGAGTCAATAGAAATGAGCATTATGTCTCAACTAAGAATATATTTATTACTTTTGTATCATTTCCTGTTCTCTGCATCAAAACTTTTCGGCCAATCAACAAAGTGTAATAGTTAAAGTTGTGAATGAAAACATGTGAAACTTATATCATCTTTCATCTCAATGTGAAAAGGCCACCGCACACCTTACAACCCGACTGGCTTGCGACTGAGTGAGGGGAGATATGACGTCACAGCTCTTGTCAGCTTGAGCGTCGCATACCGGTCAGAGACAAGTCACAAGGAAAATCAGAAGGATTTGTCATGTCGAATCCTTATGACTGGATCGCAAGCTCAATCCAACTTCCAGCCAATCAGACAGCAGAGTTGCACCACACATATATGATAAACAACGCGCATGCCAGTAGAGGCGCACTTTCTCAGTTGCTATGTCAAAAAGCAAAAAGCGCATGCGTGAGTCGCATATCGGATCATAAGGTGTGCACTGTCGAGGCTTATGACTACCTTGCGATTCATCTCTCCTCACTCAGTCGCAGACCAGTCGGGTCGTAAGGTGTGTGATGGCCTTAAAGGGTACCTTTAATAATATCACATTGGTTGATTCAGTGTTCAGTTTCAGTTTGACCTATGGATACTGCTGTCCCATGACAATGAAAAACAACTCAATTTTTTGTTCAATTTTTTTTGCTCTACATTATGGATTGGAGTCACATACATGTAGCTCACAAATACTGAAATATTATTGTTTCAAAGCAAATAAATTTATAAATTTCCACCTAAAAGGAAGACACATTTTCATTTTTTACTAAGAATCTCATTCCACAAAGTTGCTTCCTTTGTCATTGAATGGCAGCATAGTTGATATACAGAGATTTAAACAAATTTTCTTGAATCATCTTCTTCCTTTTTAGTGATATACATTTCATACATTTAAGTTATTTATTAGATGAATCCAATGACCGGGGTAATGATATGCTGTAACGCGCTTTGAGCCATTCTGGGAAAAGCGCTTTATAAAAATTAGTATTTTTATTATTGTTATTATTATGATTAGATGTTTTCTGCACTTGCTGTACATTCATAAAAGTTTTTTTCAAATATGAAATTAATATCCTGTTGTTGACAAGAATTGTTTTTGCTTTCTTCTTTCCTACCCATAGCATCTGGGAACAATCCCTTGGGCGGTGTCAAGTTGGTCTCACCAGGCGTTCCGATCCGTCTTGGACTATCAAAGTTTGCACGCATTAAACCACTGCATGGAAACGTCAAAGTATAATGCATTGTGCAAACAGACCCTAGAAATCTAATTTGACATGCATATGATTATATACATTGAATGAAGAAGAGTATCTCAAAAGCTTAACTCTCAACGTTTCCACGAATTGAACTGCTTCATGGAAATGCCAAAGTATTACACCTTGTGCGAACAGACCCTAGAAATCTAATTTGACATGCATATGATTATATTCATTGAATGAAGAAGAGTATCTCAAAAGCTTGACTCTCAACGTTTCCACGGATTGAACTACTTCATGGAAATGCCAAATTATTACACCTTGTGCGAACAGACCCTGGAATTTTAATTTGATGCACATTGAATGAAGAAGAGAAACTTGCATGCTCTACTCTCAAAGGATGCACGCATCAAACTTCTGCATTGAGATATCAAATGATAACAGGATGAGGGTGTGGGAACAAGCTTTGGAATGCAGATCTGGGCCCTGTCTTACAAAGAGTTGCGATTGATCAATCACAACTATGGACGGCCAGCAACGTCAACATCTAAATCAGTCATTCTCAATTACTTTTTTGGAAGCGCCACATTTCTTGTTGAGAATCGGTAATGCTCCACTATCCATTACGCAATATCAGCGGAGGGGTTCCAGAGGCCCCTGATGGGGGTCGAGGGGGCAGAGCCCCCAGAAGTTTTGGAATATGAGGCCTTTTAAATTGCCCATGCAGAGGTGCTGCAATTAATATCAACAGAAAAAATACAAATGCCAACAAACTATACAATATTAATATTAAAAGAAAAATGACCAGTGACTTGTTCACTGATACCACTAGTTCAGACTGTTCTGCACCAGATCTATTGGCTGAAGCAAGTGGCGTAATGGGTAAAAAAAATCAAGAGGGCTAGATATGGCAGCTGAAGTAAAAATATTGAACTTTTCAATACAAAAATATATATTTTGACATAATATTAAGATAATTCCATTGTTCCCTTTCTTTCTCTTTCCCTTTCTCCTTTTTTTTTCTTGGCCGTGAAACACATGGGGGCCCCCATCTGTACCCCAGTGGCTAAAGTTACGTTCCCCGATTTTGCAAGGGCTGAAAATTAGGCGTTACACTGCCCTAGCGCCCCAAACTACCCATCTTTCTCTACAACTCACGTGCAGTATTATTCGTTCAGTTCGTCTTTAGCAAGAGTGCATGCAGACAATCACGGCAAGCAATACATCTGAGCATACATATATTTCACTTTTACAACTTCGGATTTTAATCGGCTCCGGAAACAAGGTTTCTGCTTGTTATGTCCCAAATTCATAATCTATTATGATCAGGATGTTCTTTAAATATCACATTATTTGATGTTTAACTCTTAACCAAAACTTATACTCTGGAAATGCAAAATTTATCGCCGTTGAAATAGAAATCCTACAAACGGGGTTTTCATATCACTTCTGTGGCACATTTGTAAGAATAAATAAAACTTTGTAAGAATAAATAAAAAGGAGAACACCATCGATCCTCCATAATAGGGGTTATCGAGTGCTAAATTGGACAAAATTTGAGGAAATCAATTAGCAATTAAGTGTCAAGTAAAGAGTTTTTGTTTTCTCTTTGTATTAAAATGATCACCAAATCCTTATTTCCAGGTTACTGGTAGATACATTTTTATTTCCCCAATTTTTCCTTATTTTTACTTTTTTTTATACCAACTCCCAAGCGCCACTCCGCAAGGCTCGGTGCGCCACAAGTGGCGCGCGCGCCACCATTTCAGAATCCCTGATCTAAATGTATTATGCATGTGTGTTCAAAATATTTTCTAGCTGTGATGTATATTCATGCATTCATTGTTTTCTTGAAAATTCACTGCGCTTCTCTTTGCATAAAAAGGACATTGTGCAAATTATTCGTAGAAAAAATTATGACACTGATGGATTTCCATAGAGTTACGATTGATTGGATCAATCGTAACTGTTTGTAAGACGGGGCCATGTTGTTCATCGAGTGCAAAAGACACACATACATGTTCATGTACATTATGGAATCTCAAAGTTTGCACACATTTTTTCTTCTTCATGAAGACAAATTATAATGCCATTTAAGAATGAAACCTGGATTGTCAACTTGATGGACGTTGAATGCAACAGAGGGACTAGCAGGCAGGACTCTTACAAGTAGTTTGCATGCGTTAAATCAATACATGAGGGAATCTTCAATTCTTTAGGTATTTTGAACATTAAATGCAAACTAAATCTGTATTTCAATAAAATTTTGACCATGCAAACATCCATATTTAAAGTGTACATAGTGTACAGATAGAAGTGTGAAGTTCTTGTATGTAAATATATATATCTATTTTATATAATGTACCAGTATTGTTATTGTATTGCGTATGGGACTTGTTTGTGAGGTGATGGGTTGTTGAGATTCTAAACAACTATTTGAAATTGGAAATGAAATGTGGATCAAAAGCAAAGGTCTTGATAAATTTACTTTGTAGAGGATTTGTCTTCAAAATTATGAGTAAAAATGATAAATTATCTTTAATACTTGGGGCATACAATCTCAGTGGCCATACCAACATCTGTGTTAATTGGGTAAATTGGCAATTGGTCTACACTTGTTTCCTTTACGTTCCGTTTGGTCTCATCCATAATCATGGTTTACCCCTAGTTTGTTGACAACCTGTTCATCTTCCAATTTATTAGGTCTACAAGTATGTAGTTGCCTTTTGAATATAAATTCCAGGTAATGATCTCAAAATGAGTTTGAACAGAATCATATAAAATGACCACCCAAGTGTTTGTACGTATCAATAAAAAATATGTGCCAAATGGCTCTGGAATAAAAATGTACATGTAAATGCTGAGAAAAGAGCAAAATAAGCACAAAATTCCATAAAATGTCCAGTATTTTTCCAAACAATATTAATACCCTATCCTACATGTAAATGCCTGTTTGTGTTATCATCAGAATTATCTGTTTTCAGCTAAGATTTCATGATTCCAAAAAGATATTTTTATTTCAATGTACCAGATCTAGATCTATGGTTATATGATGGTGGCATTTAACCTAAATTTTATAGACTTTCTTATGAAATGATTGTTTGCTGTAATTACATTCCTTTACTGTTTTTTCTAAATTCTAGTTTATTAGGCTGTACCCATTTTGTCTAATAACCACTTGATCTGACCACCACTAGTATACAGTGCGTCCCACAAAAAATGAAACTGAGATTTATCGATGATTTATCATAACTTAATCACGAATACAATAGACAAATGACCTACCATTGTAAAGCTTAGAATCTCCTCTTTCATCTGAAATTACTTAGATTATTTCTCATTCATGCATGAGTGAGCAAAAACAATTTGAAGAGGGGATACCAAAAAGTCATTTGGCAGGCTGTATCTGGGTTTCAAAAAGAAAACCACATTTTTAAAAAGTTCAATATCTGCTCTTTAATGTGATACCTCAATTACAGAAAATGGTCAAGAAATAACAAAGTTCTGGTTATTTGAAATAAGGCTTGAATTTCAATAATTTCATAAAATGAAGAGGTTCTCCAGGCTAGCGTTCAAACTCACTTGACACTCCGTTTTGTTGACGATCAGCCATGCATTAAGTCTTTTGTTCACCATGCGATAGCTTCTGTGGGAAACTGGTGAAAACACATTTATTCAATGAAATTATGTAAATATAAGCCCTATTTCAAATAACCAGAACTTTGTTATTTCTTGACCATTTTCCGTAATTGAGGTATCAAATTAAAGAGCAGATATTAAACTTTTTAACAATGTGGTTTTCTTTTTGAAACCCAGATACCCCCGCCAAATGACTTTTTGGTATCCTTTCTTCAAATTGTTTTAGCTCACTCATGCATGAATCAAATGAGGAATAATCTAAGTAATATCAGATCAAAGAAGAGATTCTAAGCTTTACAATGGTAGGCCATTTGTCTATTGTATTTGTGATTAGGTTATGATAAATCTCGGTTTCATTCTTTCTGGGACGCACTATATATGGTGAGATGAACTGTTCATGTACCAAATTTTCATTTGATAAAGTAAGAAAAAATTAATTTAACGAAGTGGAAATGAGTCCAACTAGGAATTAGACTACAAATAAGAATTGTATTGGGCAAAGTATAGTGTAGGCCAAAGAACAGTTAGCACTGAACTTTGAAAGATTATGGATTGATGTGATACCTTTGTAATTAAAAAGGCAAATAATTCAATTTTATTTTTCATCTCTATTTATACTCTACATATAGTTTCAGACTTTTGTCATTGAATTATCCATTTTCTGTAAGTATGTCTTCAGCCGAGTGGCCATGGGACCCCTAAGAACCCATTGTTTTCATACTTTTGAATCTTTAAAGTACAACTCCCTGCGACCTACATTGTTTAATGGCGGAGGGCCATCTATTTTAAATAACCAATTATTTTAGTGTACATGTATGTTTTTATTTGTACATTTAAGAAGCTTAGCGCTCCTACAATGCCTAGTAATGGGAAATAGTGAAATTGTAGTTTATTTTAAGTCATCTTTACCACCACCATCAATACTTCATTCATAATTATTATCATTATCTCATCAACACTCATTATAGCCATCACTCACTAGCGTACCTAAGGGGGGGGGAGATTGCCCCCCCCCCCCCGACGAGTCACAGCGATATCCTGGACGAGCCACAAGTGGCCCCCTTCTTTGAATTTGAAGACTTTTTTTTTGCTTGTCAATTTTTTTCTGTTACAAAATCCTTTATTTGTGATTTACCTTTTTTTTTGCTTGTCAAATTTTTTGGCGAACGATTTTTGCCCCCCCCTTGGAAAATCCTACGCCACTGCCATCACTCATGATCTGGGCGCCGTAACACAAAGGTTGGCGATTAATCGCTAAATGAAATGACCAATCAAGATTATTGTTGCATGCGCAATTTGCTAAGTAGACCGACTATGAACCAATCAGAATTGTCCTTTGAAATTAGCGATCAATCGCTAACCTTTGTGTTACGGGACCCTGATCATCAATCACATCATAAACATTATTGCCACCATCACAGCTATCATTGACCTAATCACTTCACAAAACATATTTTATCTTTGTAAGTAATTCCTGCATCATAATTGTCGTCTTGTTCTGTTGTTTCCAAACCACTCAAACACATTTTATGAAACGGAAAATTTCATACTTCTTGTACATGTAAAGTGTAAATGTTATAGCAATAAAACTGACTAAAGGCTTTAATTTGTTCCTGTTTATATATTTTTTTATAGTAGGCCTTTAAGCAGTCCATGTTATGATGATGCTGGTGACGACAGATAATGATGATGAAGGTGATGATGATGATGAAGATGATGATGGTGACAATGATGATGAAGATGATGAAGATAATGATGATGGTGATGATGATGATTTTTATGAAGATAATGATGACTGGTATGATGATGATGATGATGATGGTGACGATGCATGACTACGATGACGATGATAAATAGTG
The DNA here is from genome assembly GCF_018143015.1 of Lytechinus variegatus. Lineage (NCBI taxonomy): Eukaryota > Metazoa > Echinodermata > Echinoidea > Temnopleuroida > Toxopneustidae > Lytechinus > Lytechinus variegatus. Next base: position 33,291,195 of record NC_054748.1, read on the forward strand.
ATTATGAAGATGATGATGCTGATGTCTAATGATGATCATGATGAAGTTGATTACGATGAAAAAGATAATGAAAATGATGTGCATGATGACTGGTGTACGTGTGAATTGTGAGATTATCAGTGAAAAGGGAGATCCCCTCAACCGGGACTGCGCGCATGCGCTCTTCGGGCGGTCATATAATACGTACGTACGTACGTACATACGTATGAACTTTGTAAACATACACTACAGTGTATGATCGGCCGTATATTAATTTTTTTTAGGACATCTTGTTTTGTGAATTTTCCTCCATCAACTTTTACTGAAGCCGTAAGTAGTGGATACCGATAATTATATTGTTTGTGTTTATATGTTTGTTGTAAATCTGGAGTTGTTTCGCCCTCTCTGACTTAGATCTAGCCTTTCTTTGCTTTGGAACCCGTCTTGATAACGTGGCAATCATGGCTGCACCTCAACATCAAGTACGGTACCGTAGCGGTAGCCGGGCGGACGGGCCAAGGCTGGGACAAAGCTTGGCAGTCAGGCGCAGGGACGGTGGTGTGAAGTTGTGTATGGCAGTGGCTGAGTCCAAAGACAAAGTCCTTCACGTGCAACCTGTTCACGTGTAGTCAAGTAGTAGATCTACTGACACTGTGTTCATACTTCGGGGACAGTGATGACATATACCATGTAGGCCCTATACCTATATTACGAATAATAAAAACTATATTGGCATTGAAAGCATATTATTACGAATGGAAAAGATGGATATTCAACGAGAGCATTATGGCCACCACCTGTTTCCTGCTGTCAAAGTTGCTGTCTCACACTCACAGTTAACTTTCTCTTTGCGTTTTTTAAGAACGAGCGCCCGAGGCGGTCGTTTATTCAATCCCTTCTGGGACATTGATCGTCACCGCCCGATCTCTTGCCCTCTTTCGACCAGATGCGGTCATGAAAGCTGGCCTGGATTGCATTGCTGCGATCGGGGAAAGTCCCTGCATTAAGTTGTATAAATAATGCAATGCGCAATTTATTTCCGGTATTCAATATATTATTTCATGCTGTCAATACTGTGCAATTGTCGTCTAATCATTACAAAAAAATCCTATTAAATTTCGCCAATCCTCAGGAATTGTACGCCCAAATGAAAATCAACTTGTGACCGAAGGAAAGCGCTACTATCGACATCAATACTGTCCGAAAAAGATGCATTTTTAGTGTTTTTCTGCACATTTCCCCGTCGAATTTCCACTGCTTTTTTGTCTTAGATATACTGATATGCAAGGTGATGTCAATGCATTTCATGTGCTGATTGCGATGTACCTAAAAATATGTTTATGCATGCCTGTTTTCTTGTTTCTGCAATCATTTTCAAAGCGCTAACGTTCGCTGCTGTGCGTTGCTTTTGATAAAGTGACAACATCGCAATGGGCAGCGTACAATTGATTTCCGCTGACCATCAGTGATAGTGTGTTTCACGACCGGCTTGATGGGCGTCAGCTGTCAGCGCCTGTTTCTAAAAGGGTTAGCGGTGATGGTCTTTTGCCCGAAGGAGGGGATTCGTTGAACGTCCATTTGTGATAGGACCATAGTGATACGTACATGTAGTCTTGAGGACTCCGTGATGATGTTTTTTTTTATATTTTGACATACATTTCTTCATCATCATGATCATGGAGTCTTGAACCCACCGCCCATAAGAGACACAGTTTAAAGGGATAAATATTATTTCACTATAAATGGTAAAAATGAGACTTTTCTTAGCAGATCTCTCTCCTGTAGATCCCTCTATCCATTTTGTCAACAAAGCAAAGACAAATACTATTTGAAGTAGGCCTGACCCTGGCCTTGAACCACTTCGTTATGACGTACATCTGATCAGCGATGCCGTTTTGAAGAACAATTTATAGATAAAACTCATTATTTCACAGATACTAAAATTTTAGTATTTGTGAAATAATTATCTATAAATTGTTCTTTAAAACTGCGTCGCTGATCGGAGTGTCAGGCCTTTGGTTTGTTGACAAATGGATCAAGGGATACAAGAGATCGGTCTGGTAAGAAACGTCTCATTTTTACCATTTATAGTGAAATAATTTTAATCCCTTTATACGCCTTTGGCGCATGAAGGTTCATACATGTACATGTAGGTAAATAAAATTCACCCCAACAAACCGATTTCACCCTCTAACTATGGATTTTCTTTGAAATCCATCTTTGTGTACATGTGTCTCTTATACATATATGGCCGGCGGTTCAAGACTCCATGATGAAGAAATATATGTCAAAATATTTTTAAAAAATCATGGAGTCCTCAAGACTAGGACGGTCACCCGGGGGGCCACTTACTTTGACGAGTGGATACCATGCGCGACCAAAAAACGTAAAAGGGATGTCTTTTTCACGATAGGGCACGTAACAGTCATTATCTCAAAAAACTAACAAATATCCTTAAAATCTGAAATCATCAACGTGACCCTAAAATTACCCTTTTGACATCCGACATGTAACTTGGAGTAGATTTAAGTTTCTTTAGGATGAGTTCAGTATTCATGAAAATATGGACAAATGATCGGCAAATTTGTCACCCATGCTGGGGTTGATTGCTTTAACAAATTAGAATGAAATGGTCAATTTTACAACTTACTTGTATAATGACCATCCCACCTTTTGTGTAGCCAGTGTTATGATAGATGTACACCAAACAAGATACCTTTTTGTTTTGTGTGTAATCCAATACTAGATCAACGGGTGTACATGTACATGTACGTAAATCTATGCCTAGCTGTGAAATCGACCAAGTGATTGCGTCGATTGTAGAAGTTTAAAATTGTTGAAGTTTAAAACCATTTATCATCCTGTTTGTTTTTTAACTGTTAAGGTGAAACAACTGCTTCTAACAATTTTATTGATTGCAAATGAGCTTCAGATGAGCAGTGATGATGGGAAGAGCTATGGACGGTCAACAGCCCTCTCACGGAATCACAGAGAAAGAGGAAAGAGATCTCAGGAAATTCACTAAATTTCTTGCTTTGAAGGTGAGCATCATCATTTGTTACCAGCCTCCTCAATAGCAACAACAATACCCCAAAAATGAAGTATGAGACTTTTTGGCCCAAATTAACAAAGGTAGTTTTGAAAACCAACACTTGAGTCCATGGTTTATGCAGATTTCGTGTATAAATTACATGTACATGTATGCATAATTTAGCGCGTATCGGACGTCTGTATAAAAAATGTCCAATGCTCATGCGCGCTTTTTGTGACAGTGCGCCAAATTGATTCCTGGCACCATGGTTAGATACGCTATTTTACTCGTGAGTCCACTGTTTGAAGAATGGACTCATTATTCAAAACAGTGGACTCATGAATAAAATAGCAACTACATGTACAGGCATCAATTTGGCGCACTGTAACAAAAGCGCAGATCAGTATTGGACTTTTTTTTAATATGCGCGGTAAAATAAACGTAATTTATACAGGAAATCTGCATAAACCATGGACTTAACCGTGGGTTTTCAAAACCACCTCTGTGTATTCGGGTTAATATGTCAAAGGGCATAGGGTTCAAGTTAGGATTGTAATAGAGTTTTTGGTTCAGAATATTGTGAAGATAAGCTTAAGGGTTTATTTAGTTTTGAAGGTTAGAATTTGTTTTGCTTCACATGCAGATATTTCATCGGAGCAACTGTCGTGGAACTACTGAAGCACATCGTAATTATCTTTAAAATGATATATTTGTCAATGCAGAATATAGAAAAAAATAAAGCAAGAGGTTTAAAGAATAAGGAGAAACAAGGTTTGAAGTTAAGGGTTCACTCAAGCATGAGATGTTCTACTGTTATATCCCTGTGAATCTTCTAAGGCCGTGTTTATGCTTCCACTTTTCAGGCCAGAATCAGCGTTTCCAAACGTGATTAGTCCAAAACACGGTTGTGTCCTTGCTTACTTTCATTTAAATGCTGTTTTAAAACGCCGATGGTAAACTCACAAAAAGGTGCGTTTGCAAACGTCGTTTGACCAGAATCAGGCTTTCTGGGGAAGTATAAACGGAACCATGATCGTAAACGTGTTTAAATGACGTCATTTGGTACATGCTTCCGGTGAGATGAAAATCCGCGGGCAAATACAGCCGCATTGCTCCGTGTTATCTCCACGTAATAACAACACTCAATAAAAAAACTTTCGAAAAAAGGTGCGCCCAATTTGACCTCGCTTAACGATGCGAAGCCAGCTGGAGATCATGATTTGCCTCTGAAAAATTAAGCATAAACAGCACTCCCAGAACCACGTTTACGATCAGCGTTTTGAATCGACATTTGAAATCGCTGATTCTGTCCTCGCAATGGAAGCATAAACACACCCAAAGCTGTGCATCATTCAAAATGCAACCATGAGGCTCTGAAAAGGTGCATTTTGAAAGGAGATTCCGTAGAGCAAAGGACATTAAAATTCAATTTCAGATGAAGACAGGGTCATTTTAAGTGTTGTTGCATTTTTTTTTCCACAGGCAATACAGGTGATAGTGCAAGCGAGAACGGGAGAGAAGACTGATACAAGATCTAAATCAAATACGGATGGCACTGATTGGGTAGGTGATCTTGAAAATGATATTGAACTTGTAGAGATCCCCTTGTATTGACTTAATCCATTCATACTGGAGTCGGGTTGGTGTTTGTCCATTATTTCATGGATGGTGATTCAGAAAAAGTTTTGAGCATGTTCAAAATTTTCTGCAGGCATTTCAGACTTGTGTGCATGCTTGCAGGCAGTGGTGATAGAAATGTAATAGTTACCCACAAGTCACCTGCAAGGCTTGCATGGAATGATGCAACATCGTCTTTTCTGACAGATATTTGAAGATGTCTTAGTGTCCTTCATATTTCTTCTCATCTCTCTTTCTCCTTTTCTTGCAGCTTGAAACACTTGTATTAAGCATGTTTGCCCCCTGAAATGAAACAATGTCCTTCTTTTATATACTTGTTAAAAAGAAAAGGTAAATCTTACCTGTTGTATAATTGTACTGCTCAATGAACAAGCTTGTCTGTTATGTACTATGTTTTTGTTTTGTTTTTTACTTTTTTTATTTTTGCTTTTAATTGTTGTTTTGTTGTACCTGTCTACTGATTTGTTTTGATTTTGAGATCTTTGTATTTCAATCTCAAAAGTTGATTGGAAGATATTGTTTTTATTTTATTATCAGAAATGAATGTAAAAAGGGAGTAGCCTAGATAGGCGAATGGCTTTTTGTTACTCCCTCACATCCCATTCATTACTCTGTTTTTTATTGTTATTTTTTGTCTAAATTGTACAACCGTCGTTGTTGTACTCTATTGCATTAACTCACTCGGTATCGTATTCTGTTTTTAAGAGATGTGAAATAAATGAATTTGAAATTCAAAATGTTTACATGTATGTATGTATCATCATAATTCATATTTACTTTATTTCAGTTCAATTTGGCAATTCCCGAAAAGGCCAATGTGAAATCACATGCCAAGAAACTTTTAATGACGGAAATACCGAGGGCGGGCTATCCTCTCAACGTAGAAATTACCCTTGAAACAGCAGAGGTAAGCGATAGTTTATAGTTGCATGTGTGTTCTGTTCCCGGGTTCCAAATCCGTTCCTCAGCAGAAATGGAAATACATGTATGTACAATTTATCATTGCAGATTGATAAGATAAGTCTGCTGTCGAACCCTTCTCTCGAGTTAAATTGGCCTGAATACACAGCCTACAATGACATGTTTACTGAAGGCCTAAAATGGAAACGGCAAGTTTTTTATGTGCTAGACTTTTATAAAGACCCACTTGCTGAGGAGAGTTTCAGTCGGGGTCTGTGCCTACAGACTACATGTAGGTAATTCAGGTCATCAAGCTACATATTACACTTAAAACTTATGGAACTGTTATTTTAAGTTTTGTAGAAAATGCAGATTTCATTCCAACTGACTTTAATGCAAAAAAGATTTCCACAGGCCCATTACCCTTCTGCCTGCATTAGTACATTTATTGTATGGAAGCAGATGAGACATTTCTTTTCTTCTGCTCTTATAATTTATTTCATTCTCCTGGGTGATAAGATGGTCCTGGAATCCTGGAGCCTCGCTGTGAACCGTTCCTGCAATCCTAACACCAAGATCCATGTGTACATTTAATTTTATGGTTCAAATATGACATTTTATTCTCGTTCCTTTCTTTCTCTTTCTCTTTCTCTAGGGTGATAAGATGGTGCTAGAATCGTGGAGCCTCGCTGTGAACGATACCTGCGACCCCAACACCAAGATTCACTACACCGTATACAACCGAATGGGTCTCCTCCTCAAGTCACTGATCTGCGTATCAAGGGTTACTCCAGCATATAGGATAGCTAGAAGACAGGGTACCGGGGACTATAGGATCTTGTCAAGGGTGTTCTTTGGAGAGACAAAGCTTGCGCTGCTAGGAGAAGGTGTGTGTTTAGTATTTGCCTTTTGATACATTGTGTAAGGTTTCTGATTAGATACAACTTGAGATTGCACAGTCTGTTTGATACAAGATTTCTGATTGCTTGGATACAACATGACATTACTCAAAATCGTTTGATACAAGGGTCCTAATTGGTCAGATTTACCATTGCACAATCCATTTGATTCAAGGGTTGTGATTGGTCAGGTACAACTTTCCATTGCACAATCCATCCTTGCCTTTGCTCAATTCATTTGATGTATATACTGTAAGTAATCATACTTTAATGAAGAAAGACAGTGACAAAAAAATTCCACAGAATAGTCTTGGCAATGAATAGCAAGATATGTATGTTGAAGGGAAAAAGATTGGCTGAAAAAAGGTGAGAGGAAATTTTAGAATTCAGGTGATTGTTTCATAAAGCTGGCCGTAAGTTAAGAGCGACTTTAAGGACAACTAGTGATCATTTCTTTTTGTATACGCCAAAAGGTTCATTGGTGATTGTTTAGGGCGTATTAGGATCACCAGTTCTTAAAGTTGCTCTTAACTTAAACAGCTTTATGAAACACCCTACCTCCCAGGATTTGAGATCATTATGATTTTTGCAGCATATAACCCATTGACTTTGTAGGCAAAATCTTGCAGAGCTCTTTCTGATTGAGGGCCAATCATTGTTTTTTCTCCAAATTTTACACAATCCCAGTTTTAATCTTTTTTTTGTTTTTAAAAAGATTTCAGTACGATTCAAGTTGGTAGCGTACCCACTCCCGTTGGGACTATCATAGTCAACGTGGCTTATAGGACCAAACTCACTTTATCAACATCTAGGTAAGTTCAAAGGTCAAAGGACTTAGAGGTCATTAAACCTGGTGGGTGTTTTATAAAGCTGATCGTAACTTACAAAACAACTTTATGAACAAATCATTGGTGATCTTTTCTTAGAAGCTAGATGCACGACAGTGAAAATGTAGACTGTATCATTTACCTCAAGAGAAAATCACCAGTCGTTTGTAAAGTTGCTTTTAACTTAAAGGTCAAGTCCACCCCAGAAAAATGTTGATTTTAATAAAAAGAGAAAAAAAAACCCAGCTTAACGCAGAAAATTTCATCAGAATCGGATATAAAATAAGAAAATTATGATGTTTTAAAGTTTCACCTATTTTTCACAAAACAAAGATATGCACAAGTCAGTGACATGCAAATGAGACGGTCAATGATGTTCATCACTCACTACATTATTTCTTGTGTCTTTTATTGTTTGAAATATACAATATTTCATTTTTTACAGATTTCACAATAGGGACCAACTCCACTGAATCATAAAGTTTTAAGCAATGCTAGTTCCAACTGTTCATGGAGGAATTAATCATTGTTTCACTTGACAAAGAGGAGAAAATTAGAATGTTTCATATTTCATGTAATAGAATACAAAGGAAATAGCGAGTGGATGACGTTATCATTTTCCAATTTGCATAGCGACGGAACAGGATATGCGTAAATCTGTTTTGTGAAATTAGGCAAAACTTTAAAATGTTATAACTTTCTTATTTTACATCTGATTTTGATGAAGTTTTCAGTGTTTTTCTTGTTGGATTTTTCTCTCTTTATTCAAATCAAATTTTTGTTGGGGTGGACTTATCCTTAAAGAAGAGCTTTATGAAACGCCAACCTGAAAATATATATTTTGGATATGATAAAATGTCATCTTTAGAATGGTGGAAATAATTGATACTGTATATTTTGGGCTGATTTTCAAGGTTTAATTGTCTTTTGAACAACCACTTCAAGCGTAACTGTTTTGCAATTTCGTTTACTATTCAACCCTATGAAAAAACCCACCTTCCCCCAAAGTTGCTGAAAATTCAGATTTCACATATTTATGTCCATAAAAAATGACCATAATTTGTCTTCAGTTAACTTTATAGTATGTTTATTTTATTCTTATTTGAATTACCAAGACACTGAGGAGTGTTCTCTTCTTCCTTGACTGTGAAAAACAATTTCTCGAATTCCCTGTAATTACAGGCACATTTCATGATGAGTTGGGACACTGAGGATGAACAGTGGCTCGCTTCTTCAGTCCTTTGTCAGATCAGGACCCCGTCTTACAAAGAGTTGTGATTGATCCGATCAATCGCAAATATGGACGGCCAGCAATGTCAACATCTATTATGCATGTTTGTTAAAAATATTTTCTAGCTATGATGTATATTCTTGCATTCATTGTAGTCTTGAAAATTCACTGTGTTTCTTTTTGTTTACAAAGGACATTGTGCAAATTTTATGCAGAAGAAATTATGACACGGATGGATTTCCATAGAGTTACGATGCATTGGATCAATCGTAACTCTTTGTAAGACGGGCCCCAGGAGCCTGATTTGTATTTTGTGTAATAAAACAAGCTTGCATTGATGATTTAAAGCTTCTGAAATCATTCAATTTGATTGTCTCCTAGTAAATGTGTTATAGATATTTTCCATTTGCTAATATAACAAGTCCTAATGTGTAATCTGTGTGTTTTATTTTCAGACACATTTCAAGGATAAGAGGACCTGTCCCTGTCAAGGATGATCATTACAGTACCAGTCCTTCCCATAAAGGTCCAGGACCAGCCTTGCCTGTGGGAACCAAGCCAATTATTGGGTGAGACATGTTGAATCTCCCAGAATTCACTGTGGTATTGATATTAATAGTGAAAATTATTGATTTTATTGTTGGTGTTGATGGGGACAATGAAGATTGAATTTTGATAATTAATCTTCATCTCTGATAGCGTTGAACAAGAAAATCTTTGTTGATTATTAACCAGATCATGGTAATGGTGGTCCTGACAGTAGTACATGTATTAACCTTGGAAGTCATGGTGGTGGTGGTGGTGGTGATGATGATGGTTATGATTATATAAAAAGTATTGATGATGATGAGGAGGAGGAGGGGGATGTGGATGATGATGACAATTATGACGATGATGATGGTGATGATGGTGATGATAGTGATGGTGGTGATGATGGAAATGGTGGTGGTGATGATGGTTGTAATGTTTCATTTTTACACTATATCACAGACCCAGGTGACAAATATAACCATGCTGCTCAGATGTTTAAAGGGGAATGAAACCTTTGGAACAAATAGGCTTGTGTAGAAACAGAAAAATCAAAGAATAAGAATAAAGAAAGTTTGAGAAAAATCGGACAAATAGTAAGAGAGTTATGAGCATTTGAATATTGCAATCACTAATGCTATGGAGATCCTCACATTGGCAATGCGACAAGGATGTGTGATGTCACTGATGAACGACTTTCCCTTTGGTGGACTATAAAATACCCTCAAAATGTCTATTTTTGCTTTTTCTTATGATGATACAAACTCTTTATCCATGATGTATTCTTAAAAAATATGTATTACATGCCCTCATGTAGAAAGAACACATGATTTATGGATAGATGTGATAAGAGGCAATTCAAGTGAAATATATACTAAAGTAATGGTGAGAGTTAAAGTGACATCACACATCTTTGTCGCATTGCCAATTTGCTATCTCCATAGCATTATTGATTGCAATATTCAAATGCTCATTACTTTCTCATTATTTGTCCGATTTTTCTCAAACTTTCATTGATCTGTTTCTTTGATTTTTCTGTTTTCACACAAGCTATCTTGTTCCAACGGTTTCATTCTCCTTTAAAGTCAAATTAATGTTTATGCATTTAAAAATTATTTTCAAGTGGCTGCTCCCTTAAATTTTATCTTATGCTTTCCTCTCCTTTCTTTTTTTTTTTAGAATTGAAGACTCCAGTACAACCTTGGAGAGCTCACAGGATTACATCATCGGGTCCTTCTCCACCACTCCTCCTGATAACTATGTCTTCCCTTCAAGAGGAGACCAGACCACTCCCAGTCCAATCAGAGGGCGGGGCTTAGCAGAAGACAGGGGGCGGGGCTCAGCAGAAGATAGGACCAAACCACTAAGGTAGTGGATATTTTTTTTTGCTTATAAAGAAATAATGTTACTGATAAATAGTCACATGTCAAAATAATAAATGATGTAAACTATGGTATTCCTGTATGAAACACAAGATATCTTCAATGATTCTGTTTTCTAAAGTACGCAATTTGTTATTTCCACAATGTTCCTCCATTTAGCAATTTTGCATCAATATTTTTGTAAACAAGATTATGCCCAAGACTTGAATTTTGCAACTTTGTCTGTCTGTTTGAATGAAAATTAAATGAACATTATGGTCAGTATTGTAACTTGGCAATGCAGTGTTTACTTACAGTGCAGTGAACTCTGGTTATGATAATTGCTCTTGGGCAATTCCTTGAAATAATCAAGCTTTTTGTACATATGTACCTCATTTTCTCCCTCTTTATTTCACTTCATGAACTGTTCTCTACCCCCTCCCCCTCTCCCTCTCTTTCTCTCTCTCTCAATAGTTCAAATAGTTTTGACCTCGCTGGGAAGCTAGGACCCTTTGCAAGTCCAAAGAATGTTGGAGACTCGGTGAGTTCGGCATTTTCACTTTCACTTGTATTGTTTATATTAGTTCGAATATCTAACATGCACCATGAACACGATAAACGTGACAGTTTGATTAAGATATAACCTATTACTTCTCATTGTACACTTCATAATTTCTGTGGTAGACACAAGAATATCCCTTTATTGTTGTTGAATAATGTTTTTATTGCATCAAATGTAAAGCGTATAAATCATTAAGACCAGGAACCAGTAACAGATAACACCTGCAATATGATATGCCTTTGCAACTTCTTGCAAGATTGTTTTCTGATGATGGAAATATCTTGATGTTCAATTTTCATTTCAGGAAAGCCTCATCTCTGATGACATTCCGTTTGGGTCCTTACTCCAAGAGGTTGGAAGTAGTACGGCAGATAAATTCATCCTCACCACTAATGATGATGTAAGTGTAAACTTTCTAATCCAGGCGTTAATGACTTATGAAATGGGAATCTTCTTTTAATATGTTTGGCCATGGTGGCTCAGTGGTATAGCATCCGCCTCATGAACGGGAGGTCGTGGGTTTGATCCCTGGCCAAGTCATCCCAAAGACTTTAAAAATGGGACCTCCTGCCTTCTTGTCAGGCGCTCGACGTATGAGAATGGAGAAGGGTAATAATAACATTATGTTATGCAGGGCCCGCTGGAAGAACAGCTTACAACTGTGAGTGGCTACCCTGGGTAAATAAGAGTTATTATTTCATCAACGTTTATTATTTGATACGTCAGATCCGAACATTTTCTGTGTTTCTGTCCGACTGTTAACGGCTTGTTTAAACAGACTTTGTTTGATAAGACATGACAAAGTCTTTTTGTGAGACACTCCTCGGGATTGTACATGTATTTATACCCCTGTCAAAGAATATATTCTTGATTTATGTCTTGGGAGCGGCTTATGTGGGGGCACATACCTCCGGGCAACAGTGCTGAATATCATTTTTGTGCCCCCTGACCCACATGCCGCTCCCACATTTCTTTGCATGTTTGTAAACTGGAATTGTTTTTGTTTTCTTCTTTGATGGAATTTGTATGTACTTTTTTATATTGGTCAAATGAATAATAATAATATACAATTAATGCACATTTATGAGTGTGTTATGACGATGCAGCACACTCGAGGGTATTTACAATTATGCGAAAGCAAGAGGCGCTTGCGCCGAGTGCTTTTGCATAATATTGTGAATGCCCGAGAGTTGCTCGCATCGTCACTAACATCACGAATCTTAAAATGTGCATTAATTGTTTTATAAAACGGGTCGGCAAAATGAATTTTTCATTGAAATCTTGTTCAAATCCCTCCAACTTGTGTACGCCTGTCAATTATGACATCACAGGCGTATCTACTATGCGCGCCTAAGTAAGCGCATCAAAATCCTAGCCAGCCTCTTTTACTGAACGCGTATCGGTTTATGCTGCACAAAAATTGCACAGTGCTGCACAAAAAATGCACAGTGCTGCACGAAAAATGCACGACTGGAAGGTTGCGCATAATTAAAGCATGAACACGTGACTTGAATACGCACTCACCATTGGCTACATCCTTGAACCCGTTTTATAATAAATAATAATAGATAGACTTTAAAACGGGTATATAGGGATCAACTGGGCAGAATATTGCAAATCTTGCAGATCAAACTACTTCCCTAATTTAAAAAAAAATGTTTCATAGAATTTGCATGCACATTGTACGTGAATTGAGATATTTCTGTAATGTGTTTGATAATGCATTTCCATTTTAACATATTCTGGTGATAAATATCTTGCGTAACTAGCAAACTACTTCCTCAGTTTTGATCCAATTCTAGTGAGACTTGGCAAACACATTGATTTTGGAATACAAGATATATTATTCAATTGTGTCATCTTCACTGATCTATTTAAAATCATAATTTACATTTAGGGAGGAAATGAAAAAAAAACTCTTCTGAAAGAAAACATGAAATTTCTTATTTCACAACTTTTCAGTATGTGATTAATTTCAAAATTTGTTTTCTATTTTCTTTGCTCTCAGCCTACTAGCCAAGACGGTGATCAACCAGACTGGACAGGATTAAATCTCTCACAGCATTCTAATAAATCAAGCTTGCCATCAGATAGCGATGACTTTGTCATGGTGGATCTCGTGAGTATTTTTGTGTCTTGAGTGCCTTTATCAGTAATTTTAGGGAAAGTTCTCAACATTTCAATGAATTTGAGCATAAAATTTAAAGACAAAAAACAAAAGAAGCAAAGAGTCAATATCATTTTTAAAATCAGTGCATTGTCTTATATTGTAGAATAACAGCACAATGTACATATAAATGTAGCTTGGCCTCTGGCAAAACAAGTACTGGCATCAACGAGAGTAAAATGAATGGTTTGTTAGTTGATTTAAATTTCTCTCTCGCTCCCTTTCTCTTATATTTTAGAATCCAGCTTTTGCCAAGACAGATTCTAGTAGTGACATTGTAGCGTTCTGCTGCCAGTTTCAACAGGCTCCACCTCTAGAACTCTTTGAAGATCAACCAACACTCGGAGAAACATTGGTAAAAAAAATAAATCTTTCTTTTTAGTTGGTTTTGTCTTTGTCCTTTGGTTCATTTTCTTTTTGTTAAGTTATTTTTGTTTTTAGAAGTGAGAGAATATTTCTCAGTTTTCAAAAATAATATTTATATTTTCCTTAAAAATCCTCTTGAATAATTTGTTCCTGAATCCTTGCATCATCTTTGAATAACATAAATAGCCCTTCTATAGCTTTTTAATAGTTATTGATATTTTCCATAATGGCATTCCTACCTATTTCTCATTTCGTAACCCGTAAACAAGAAATTTGGTAAACTGCTTTTGAGTTAGTTAATGTCCATTTTTTCACATGGATTGTTTATAGTATTCTTTCTTTTCCCTTCCAGAGTAATCTTCCGGAGAAGCTCGCACAATTCAAGGAAAATGAGTCAGAGTTTGATGCGTTTGTAGCAAGCCTTCAAAGGGACGTTGATGAATGCAGTGACTGAATTATTACTACTAATTGTTCAATCAACATTGTCATCGTGAAAACCTCATCAAGATGAACCTTCCATCATGCCACTCCTCCTTCTCTTGTTATTAACATTAGCATCATCGTCATTATTATCATCACCATCATCATTGTCATCCATATCATCACCATCACCATTGTCATTATCATCATCGTCATTATCACCATCATCATTATCATTATCACCATCATCATTGTCATCATCGTCATTATCACCATCATCATTATCATTATCATCATCCTCATTATCATCACCATCATCATCGTCGTCATAATCATCATAATCATCATCATCATCATCAATCATTCTGAACATCATTCTCAACATTCTTCTCATTATTGTCATCACCAGTACCACCACCAACATCATTGTCATTACCATCATCATCACATCACTACCACCATCACTACTAACACCACCACCATCATCATCATCATCACCATACATTAAAGTTTGCCATATTTTCAGTCATCCAAATGATTCAGACACTGAGCATGCAATAGCTGCTCTGCAAAAGCCATCATAATTATGCTGCATTTTTGTAGAGTGTCCAGAGACTGGGGATCAAATGTTAAATGTTAGGCACTTTTTACAAGACTGAGCATTGTGTCATGTGCCTGTGATCCAAGCTACTTGGGGAAGTTATGAATTGATGCAGAGATTCAAGGTTCAAGCCCTGGTCATGTCTTTCAGATGGTGACGTTAAAGGTCGTTCTCAGAGGTAAATAATCATATTTGATTGATTCACATCTAAACAAACTCAATTAGACACACATACATACAAGGAAAAGAAGTATGATTATTAATATTTCTATTCTTTCTTGTTACATGTTTATTGCAATTGATTTGGCAGTTCGATGGACACTCCTCCTTTGCTGAAAACCATTTCTACATGACTATAGAGCCGTGGTGTAGTGGTTCTGACTCTCGCCTTGTAAACAGAGGGTCGTGTGTTCGAATCCCACCACGGTATAGTGTCCTTTGGCAAGGCGTTAAACCACACTTTGCCACTGACCCAGGTGCTAAATGGGTACCCGGAAGGATGCGAAAGATACTGTATGTTTGAATTTACTAGCGCCATTTTGAGGCTGCGATGAAAGCATGGAATGCTCCCCAGGGAGTGGAAATTGTGCACTTTTCGTGCGGGATTGAAATGAATCCAATGACCGGGGTAATAATATGCTGTAACGCGCTTTGAGCCTATTTGGGGAAAAGCGCTTTATAAATATTGGCTATATGCTTATGCCTTTATACATCAGACTCTGTATAAGTCAACCTTTCATTAGTCAAATAACTACCTAACTTGAAGCATTATTTTAGACCAACATATGCAAATTATGTCTTGTTTACAACTAGTCAGTTGAGGTGAAACATATTTCTGTGTTCCCAAGTTATTTAAATGGAAAATTCACCCTGACCAAAATTTTATGGTAAAAATAGCAGAAAAAATAAAGAATCTTGGCAAAGGTGTGAGGAAAATCCATAAAAGAATAACAAAATTATTAAGATCTAAATATGTGACGTCATATGCGAGCAGCTTTCTTAAATATTGTATGGTAAAGAATCAATGAAATGTCATTTTCTCAGAAAACTGAAAATAGTTCTTGTTATATCACACCAGCTCCTTGAAAGAAAAATATAAATCACAAACCATTAAAAAAATTGAAATTTAAGCATTATATATTACATAACATGTGGGGTAGCTGCTCGTATATGATGTCACATATAAAAACCTTTAAATTCTAATAACATTCTCAATCTTTAATGGATTTCCTCAAGCCTTCAATATCTTTTTTTTGTGTGCTATTTTACAACAAACTTTTTGTCAGGGTGAGCTTTCCCTTTAACTTGTGAAGGGTCATGTGTATTAAACCTTTGAAGGACTTGTAGATTAACACACTAAGTACCCATTTTCACAACTGTTGTCTCATTGCATGATTTGCCCGTAGGTTAATGAGACAACATTTTTGAAGGGGGGGGGGTCAAATATGTTTTGGGCTAATTCTTCCCTAATGGAATCTGCAAGCAAGTGAAGTGAGTGAGCAAAATTTTTGACATTTTATTAAGATTTAATACAAAAATCTAATTTCAATAATAATATAGGGTATTTATATTGCGCACATATCCACCTTGTTAGGTGCTCAAGGTGCTCCTATATTACCCGCCTAAGCTAGGCATTCATAGCGCACACAGCTTTTTAAGGAATTACTTCCTACCGGTACCCATTTACCTCACCTGGGTTGAGTGCAGCACATTGTGGATCAGTTTCTTGTGATATATTCGCAATGATATTGAGGAAATATCATATTTCACCCTTTTTTACTTTTTATACCTTTTATTTTGGTCGTGAATATATCTTTCTTTTTCTTTTATTTATTTTTTTTGGGGGTGGGGGTGGTTCTCCATGGCCCCCAAGCCTCCCCCTCCCCATCTGTATGCCAGTGTCATCTGCCAATCTATTGCCACTCTTATTATGTGAACCATACATCTCTCTTTTTAGAAGCTGAGCACCTGTCTTAATTGCTTCCATGGGCCTCAATTTTGGGGGGAGGAAAGGAAAGGGTGATTTCCCTCATTGGAATCCCTTCTTCCTCTGGAGACCTATGTTTCCTAGAAATGACAAGAGTCGGTGTCAGTGAAGTTGGATGGGGTTGGGAGGGGGGGGGATAAAATGACCTTGCTCTGGGGCCTAGGAACCAGAAGATGGGGGTTCCAATCTATTAAAGAAAATATAAAAACAAAGGACAAAATCTTGAAGATTGCCATCTGATTCTGATTTTGTTCATGTTTATCCCCCCCCTCCCCCTTTCAACTGAGCATAACACTTGCCTTTGCAAAATTGTTTCACAGCCCCTGTTACTTCTCGTACTATTGCCATTATGTGGTTGTTATAATGAGTATGAATGATATTCATTACATGAAATATATTTCATGAGTGTATGATATTTATTGAATATATGCAATAATATATATGTATTTATATGACACCTAGAAAGATCCTTGTCTTTTGATTGGTTGTTTGATATCGGTCGTTCAGCCCATGACATCAACAACCGTGCAATTTTGGATCCATACGATTTTGTCCATTGCACACGCGGACCGAGACAGGCACCACAAAACTACTCGGGTTTGAGGCGCGTATGTTGTATGTACGCGATAATCAGCAGACCGAGCTCGAACAGCATGACCTTGGGCCCGTTGCATAAAACTTTTTACCTGAGAAAACTCGGGTTGTTTTTACCGGAAATTTTGCCCTGTGTTAAAGTCAATGGCAGAAATCAGACTAACCTTAGTTTTCAGTTTTTACCAGAGTTTTCTCAGGTTATGCAACCGGCCCCATATTTTGCAACGAAATATATAAATTTCATATGAAAAAAAAATCAATTTTAGCTGTAATATAAACCAAATAATGAATGTTCTTTTCATTCATGCAATGGACAGAATCATTGATTCGGTGAAAGATGAAATCTTCCTCCTCATTAAGTATTCTGTCCATTGCACGAATGAATATTCATTATTTGTATGATGTGACACTATCATTGGATATTTCATATTTTGTGTTTGGCCATTTGAAGATGGGATCTGCTTACGAAATATTAGTGAAAATTATCTCAATGCATGTTTGTTTAGAGTTACTTCGTAGCTTAATATGAATTGTGCAATATATTCTATTGTATATATTGTATGTAAGACCTTATGAAACTGCCACTTCTTGATCTTTCAAAGTAAGCAGTTACATTTTTTCATCATATATTGTTTATTGCAGTTTTGTAAAATATTGTTAATTGCAATTTCGTCAAACCAACTTGATGCCGTAGATTAATATCATTTTTGAAATGCATTCATTATCAGAGAATGTCATGATCACAGTGATATCATAATGATGCAGATGTAAAGTGCAAAGACTATTTTTTTTGTTTTGTATAGTATGAAGGCATGTTAGATTGCATATATGTTCAATATTTGCATCAGTGGTATGAAAATATCTTACCAATAACCATTGTTTTCTTGTGATAATCTACTTAAAATGTATTGCTAAAAATAGACAAAATCTTTGTGATCACTGTTTGATATCATTTTGATGGGAAAGTGGTGTGGTCATGATGATGTTAATGATGATGACGATGATGGTGGTGGTGATGATGATGATGATGGTGATGGTGATGATGATGATGATGATGATGATGGTGATGATAATGATGGTGATGATGGTGATGGTGATGATGGTGATGATGATGATGGTGATGATGATGATGATGATGGTGATGATGGTGATGGTGATGATGGTGATGATGATGATGGTGATGATGATGATGATGATGATGATGATGGTGATGATGATGATGGTGATGATGGTGACGGTGATGATGATGGTGATGGTGATGGTGATGATGGTGATGATGATGATGGTGATGGTGATGATGATGATGGTGATGATGATGATGATGGTGATAGTGATGATGATGATGATGGTGATGGTGATGATGATGATGGTAATGATGATGGTTATGATGACATGATGATGAAAACATGATGATAATGGGGATAGTACCATTTATGGTGATATGATGTTGATGATGATGAGGATGACATGATGATGAAAATTGGGAGGAGGATGATCAGATGATGATGACTGAAGATGGTATGATGGTGATGATCATGATGATGGTGATGATGATGGTGATGGTGATGATCATGATGATGGTGATGATCATGATGGTGATGATCATGATGATCATGATGATGGTTATGATGATAGTGATGACGATAGCTTGAGGATAAAAGCATCCCAAAATATCAATCATCTTTTATGATCTAACATGAAACAAGCCATTGCAACAATAACACCTTAATAACTCGCAACTATTCCGCAGTAGTTAATTACATTATTGATGTCTCGCTTCGATTTGCTCACCCATGCTAAGTTTGAATTGTTTGTTGATGATTAATTCTGTATTGATTTTGAAGGCCGATATCTAACGCATCCAGGTCATCCATACCAACCTGTCAAACTAGCTGTGAAGCATGTAGATTGATTTTATAGTGACCTAGATCACTGTTATTGTTTTATAACAGGCTTTAAAGGGATGGTCCGGGCTGAAAGTATGTATAGCTTAATAAACGGAGTATAATTCACTGAGCAAAATTCAAAATCGGATAACAAAGTTATTGAATTTTAAAATTTAGCAATATTTTGTGAAAACAGTCGTCATGAATATTCATCAGGTGGGCTGATGATGTCACATCTCCACTTGTTCTTCTTTTTATATATGAAATTAGGTTTATTCAATTTTTTTCCTCCAAGAAATAGAAAAATTGGATTGACAACTGATTTAGTGCGGTAGATATTCATTGCTGCAACTTATTTCATTATGAGGGAGACATATCATTCAATTAAGTATTAAATAATGGAAAAAAAATATTTTATGTAATAACATAAGAAAACGGAAAGTGGAGATGTGACATCATCAGCCCACCTAATGTATATTCATGACGACTGTTTTCACAAAATATTGTTACACTTTAAACTTCAATAACTTTATTATTTGTTATCCGATTTTGATGAAATTTTCGGCTTTTTGCTCAGTGAATTCTACTCTATATTTAAGATGTAAATATTTTCAGCCCGGACCATCCCTTTAACACTCTTTGAATAGCGAGCCACATCCTATCAGATCTTGCGTCGTTCATTTTGTTTTATGTGACAAACAAAAGGAAGGGGTTCTCGTTGCGAAAACAGACCATTTTTTTTTAATGTAAAAACTCCGAAGAGAGAACGATAAATAAAATCACTCGAGGAACGTATAGAGCAATTATCAGCAATGGCACTGGCGGATCCGGGGGGGGGGGGGGGGCAAAGCCGGTCCGTGTCCCCCCCCCCCCCAGGAAAGGCACAATTAATTCTTTTAATTAAAAAATGCCGATAAAACAGAAGTGTGCCCCCCCCCCCTTAAACGTGAAGGCCTTTCTTTTTTGGCATGTTAAACTTTTTCGTAGACGAATTGACCTTACTTTTTGGTTAAACCTTTTTGTTTTTGCTTGTCAAATATTTCCTCGGAAAATGTGCCCCCCCCCCTTGGAAAATCTTGGATCCGCCCCTGAGCAGTGGTATATGCATGGAGCTATATGTATCCTTATGAAAAATCCTGTAGGCGTCATTAATCCTCAACATTCAAGGAATTGTGTGTATAGAGTGAAAGTGATGGGAACAGGATTTTTTTAAAGTATAGTTTTGAAGATTATCGTTTGGCCGCACATATCCTTTGTCTACTGTTTCTGTTTACTCCCGTAGGAACTCGGCAGAACAGCTATTTGCTGGTACACGAAACTGGACTTGATGTGCAGAGGCGGAGAAAGGGGGGGGGGGGGCATGAGGAGAATCTGCACCCCTTCTCCCGTTGCCCCTCCCCCAGCAATATGAAAACTGAAATGAAAATATATTTTGTCTGCCTTTGCCCCCAATTCCTTTTCCACCAACTTGCCCCCTATTCAAACAAAGTCCTGGTGCCGCCACTGTTGATGGACGCTGGACCCCAAACGTTTCCCGACCAAAAAATGGAAGAAAGAGAGAAACAAAACGAAAATGATTGGATGTTGTTAAAGTATATGCAAAGTTTTCATCATATGGAAATCTTTCAGGTTTTCATTAGAAAAAGATCATTTTAATCGCGAGCTCGAGATTCTTTTTCTTTTCTTTTTTTTTTAAGAAAGTTTTGTCCCATACGTCATGTGGTATGTCTAATCATTATCATGGGGCCGATTGCACGAAAGGGTCTTTCCAAGGACCGTCTTTCGTGTCGCCCATCTTTTATGATACGCTATAAGCGGGGTGTTTTTGAAATTTATGATAAAGAATAAGATTCGTTAGCTTGCTTCTCAATCAAATTTTATACAATTTCATGATATATCACATGATTTTTTAAACAAATATTTTGTTTAATTTAACGGACGAATTAAAAATGTTTGCAGATGATTAATTCAAAATGCGTTTCACATGGCGCATCATAAAAAATGGGCGACACGAAAGACGGTCCTTGCAAAGACGGTTTCGTGCAATCGGCCCCTCGTTTCCTAACAGTGAAAGTTTAAGACGCAATTTGATTGATGTAACTGTAAGTATAGTTTTATCACTTTGTTTATAATGGGTTCCTAGAACATCCAGTCTCCTATCGATATAAAGTAAGGATCCACCCAAAAGTAATGATTATAAATAAATAAATAAATTAATTAATTTATTTATTTATTAATTGATAAATAGATAATTGAATACATGAATAAATACATAACTAAATAAATCAAATAATTAATCAATTAATTAATGTTTTAATAGCATTTCACAATTTATCAACCAGAAAACTGGCGTACAGATCGGGGGGCTTGAGGTGCCATGGACCCCAAATTAAATTTCACGACCAACTGACCAAGAAAAAAGGAGAAAAAGGAAAAGGCGAGGGAAAGTGCGAAATGTGATACTATTTTCTGAATTGAATATCGTGTCCATTTTTTTAGAACTTATAGTTCTGCATTTAAACTGCTCAATTTGTCTTGCTCGCAGCTTTTTATAAAATTTGCCCCATACGCAATATCCCGCCCCTTCAAAATATTTGCTTCGTTTCGCTTCTAAAACAGAATTCCCCAAGGTGAATCCTATTGAATAATGCAACCAGTGAAAATGACTTTCAAATCCTGCCTCCTTTTGTATTATACTAGCATAATTAATACAATCATCACTTCTTAGAAAGGCGATCTTTGAAATATTTGAACAGTTTCGATATGTCCATTAAAGGATCCTATTCGGGAATAAGAATGCAATTTAGAAAGAGGATTCGGTTTTACTGTATAACTAATTGGATTGCGGTTTGGGATGAACTCTCGTCAAACTATATATTATGCACACTTGAAACGAATGTGATGTCATTAGACTATTAATCATAATGACTCATTTAGAATTAAGCGTTTTCTATTTTCATGGTATATCTTACCAAGGTATTTTGATACTTTTTAAAATCTCATTTCTTGTACTTTTACTGTCATACCTTGCGAATAGAATTATTTATTCAATCACATAAAAATGTGACTCACTGGCAGTGAATTAACCTATTGTTCAGGGGCGTGATGGTCTATTTTGTCCCCCCCCCCCCATTTGAATAGCATGACGTCATGGATTTACGCTAATTATGTGACTGGTTGTTTTAAAAGCTATAAGAGTATTAAGCCAAGATTTATGACAATTTCAAAAATAACAGTCAACTATTATATTATTTCAAAATACATTTCTTGCAATAAAGATAATTGTTTACCGAGATTGTGTCATAAAAATTGACGAAATGCATGGCACTTTACCTATTTTTGTTCGGTAGAAATGATCACGAAAGAATGACCAAGGCTGTAATGAGTAAAAATTATCAAAGTGAAAAAAAAATGGTTGTATAATTTACCATGTTTAATTGCACTTTAGAGAATTTTTGATTTTATTGAATTTACGGAGCGCTTGCTGTAGCATATGACGTCACAAAATCAAAATGAAAAAAAAAACTAGCAAAACTCAGTTGTTTTCAATCGATTTTAACTAAACTTTCATTAAAAATATTCATTTCACTCATAGGCCCTATTTTATATCAAAACCAATTTGTAATTGTCAGTATAAACCTCCCATTAAAGGTCATTCTGTCCGAATTTCGATTGATGACCATGACGAAAGTTAATTATCATGCCTCATTGATATCTTTCGGTATAACTGGTGAACTATATTTTGTATTGCAGTGCGGAGTTGTTACATCCATGATCGAAGTAAATATATATATATATACCTACGGTAATTCAGAGACAATTATTAATAACTGACTATTTTGATCAACATTATGAAAATAATTCATGACGTTATTTCGAGTAGGTCTGCTTTGTCTTTTGTATCCGTTCAAAGTAGCATTGTGTTGGAATTCTTCTATATCAAAACTAATTATTCGTCACATAAACAATGTTGGAAAGTAGGTGAATAGTTCATTCCTCATATACCCAGTGGCGAATTGAGCCCATTTTTTTTTGGGGGGGGAGGGGAGTATGGCGTATCGGGCAAAATTATTTTTTTTTAATGCAAGCAAATACAGCGAGCAAGCGAATATTTAACCTTGTTTATTTTGAAAAAAAAATCAAGTCTTTGGATAGATTTTGACATAATATTCAGAGAATAATATCACATTTCATCCTTCTCTCTTTCCTTTTCTCTTATTTTTCTTGGTCGTGAATAACGTGGGGGGGGGGGCAAGTGCCCCCAAGGCCCCCCATCTGTTTGCCACTACCCATGCACTCGTTCTCCCTCCCACCCCCTCTATATTACTCTATTTTCTCTCTCCCTCTCTCCTGTCTCTATCTCCCCTTCTCTATTTTACATTGACCGTGTCTCTTTAAAGGACAAGTCCACCCCAACAAAAAAACTTGATTTGAGTTATGATATTTTAAAGTTTCGCTTCATTTCACATAACAGTTCTATGCACATCTCGGTCGGTATGCAAATGAGGGAACTGATGACATCACTCACTATTTCTTTTGTATTTTATTATATGGAATATGAAATATTTTGATTTTCTCGTCATTGTCATGTGAAATGAAGTTTCATTCCTCCCTGAACACGTGTAATTCCATTATTTTAACATTTTGTGCTTCAGGCAAGGAGGTCCTAATCGTCAAATTCGTAAAAATTGAAATATTGTATAATTCAAACAATAAAAAACAAAAGAAATAGTGAGTGAGTGACATCATCGACTCTCTCATTTGGATGTATCTGGCTCGTTCATATACCTATTTTGTTAAAAATAAGCGAAACTTTGAAATGTCATAACTTTCTTATTTTACATCCGATTTTGATGAAATTTTCAGCATTGTGCTCATCTGATTTTTCTCTATTGATTCAAATCAACATTTTTCTGAGGTGGACTTGGCCTTTAACTGTCTTACTGTTTTTTTCTCTCTCTTCCCCTTTGCCTCTTCTCACTCCCCCTCTCTCTCTCTCTTTCGTTTGGATCCAGTGCCTTGTAACATAAAGATACAATTAATTTCTCTATAATCAAGCGTAACTGTAATTCTATGCCACAAATGCATGTACAAAATATGCAATCAATCGTATCTCTTTGTGTTACAACCCCTGGATGTGTTAATTACATCCTTTCTGTCCTGCGACGATTAAGACGATATTAATGATATGCACACAGTGCAAAGTTTGATCGAACTTTAGTATGAGGGTAATTAAGAATCTGGATCCTCGTGAATGACAGATGTCATGTATAATGACATGTTTTCTTTCGTAAGAATAGTTACTCAGCCGCATCATGTGTAGAATGCTTGTCATCTTGAAAATGAAAATGAAACATTGTTGGAGTTCTATATAAGGTGTAAATTTAGTCGTTGTTAATTCCCGTATGACATGTATGATCAACTGAAAAGGCATGAAAGGGGGTGGATCGTTTATCAGCCGGAACGATTACTATTTTACTCTCTCAATCTGAAAAAGGGTGAAATTTTAGTCGTTTTTCGCTCCCGTCAGTAGTAACTAAAGACCACTCGATTTGGAGTGAATTTAAAGACAATAACGAACGTTTCACACAGGTTTTACTTGATGAAAGAGGTGAAATTTGCTCAACGACGAGTAAAAGTCAATCTTAATCTCGCGAACTCTAATGCCACCAAGCATACACGTACTTTTAAAACAAAAATTCACAATTTATTTTTGATTGATTTATGAAAGTGTATTGTATCATGAATAACCTAGGGTACGTAGACCTGTGTCATGTACATGATATATGGTAGGGGATTCACTATTTTGAGTTCAGTGCCCCCTTTAAAGGGATGGTCCGGTCTGAAAATATTTACATCTAAGTAAATAGAGTAAAATTAGAGCAAAATGATGAAAATTTGATCAAAATCGGATAACAAATAACGAAGTTATTGAATTTTAAAGATTTGCATTATTCCGGTGAAACAGTTCGAGGCATGTCTTTATGAATATTCATTAGATGGGCGGATGATGTCATATCTCCTCTTGTTCTTTTGCTTTTTAGTATATGAAATTAGGTTTATTCTAAAATTTTCTACCAAGAACTAAAACAATAGGATTGACAACTGATTGGAGGAGACAAAGCATTGGGGGGGGGGCACTGCATTGTTTGTGAACAATGCCGTGCCCCCCCCCCCAATGCTTTATCTCCTCGGGGTCACGGTCCGCCACTGTTAGTTATTTATTGCCACTATGACAAGTTATTTCATCATAATGGAGACACATCATTTACATATGCATGAAGTAATAAAAACATTTATGGTTACATGTAATAACATAAGAAAGAGGAAAGTGGGGATATGACATCATTATAAGCCCACCTAATGAATATTCATTACGATGTGCATATAACTGTTTTCACAAAATATTGATAAACTTTGAAATTCAATACCTTCCTCATTTCTTGTTCGATTTTGGTGAAATTTTTAGCATTTCGCTCTGTGAATTTTACTTTATTTATTTAGATATAAATATTTTCAGCCCGGACCATCCCTTTAAATATTGTTTCAACAAAGAGCTTAGCTCGTCTGCAGCATCTTAAATGCCGCGGTCACACCCTCGAATCCGACTCCAGACCGATCAAAGCTATTACGTTATTACCAATGACATACCAACGGTCGGTTAGGGGTCGTTGTATGTTTTTGTGACTAGAGCCTTAGTTCCTTTGCCTTGTTTGCAGAGGCCATTTAAATCTATTTTCTTCCCAACGATGAAAGGAAGTAATTATCTTGATCAATTTAACAGCCTTGCTCCTTTATGATTCACAATGTTGGTTTACTATGAGGAAAAGGTGGGGGAAAGGCATAGCACAGGAGAGCTGGAATGTTGTTATTTTATCAGAGTGTCGATCGCTCTCGCGTACAGTTGGGAGGGGGGGGGGCTTGAGGGCCATGGACCCTTAAAATGTTCATGACCGAGAAAAAAGGACGAAAATTGAATAAAGGAGGAAATATAATATTATTTCTGAATGTCATGTCAATATCTGTCACAAATTAGATTTTGTTTAGTTAAAGGAGTGACTTTTGTGATAGCTAGCCTCACTCGCTTGCATGTCTGACCTTATCAATCAAAAATTGTATTCATTATGCTACTGGATCGGCGCTGGTGGTCAAAGGAGTCCAGCACATTGTGGGTACATTCCTTGCTGAAAGAAACTACGCCATAGCTGGGATTTGAACCCACGACCCTCGATCTGTTTCAAAGTCATGAGACTAATCCGCTGGGCCACAACGCTCCACATTCAATTCAGTCATCCATTTTCCTCTTTCAATATTGCCATATTTACAACGATATATCAATTTCCGTATAGACAACATTTAAATCAGTTTGTACAACACCATAACATCATGAAATCGGAAGGGAGTGAGGCCGAATGAAAATAAGACCTCGTGGGGTGAAGTTCTGAAGGCACCCATTTCTAAGAAGATTTAATAAAAAAAAATCCCTGATTCAAAACCCTTACATTTTATAGGGATATGCTTAAAACAAGATCTGACCAGTACATTGTTTTATAGCGATACGACAAATGAAAGCCTTGTTGATATCCGAGCCGGATCCGCCGTAATATGATAACTAATATCATGTTCATGATGTCAATCCTTTCATTGCTTACACGCAAGTAAGGTAATGGTCAAAATTTAGCCTACTTGTCAAATAGGACATCCCTACGTCATGTGACATAGTATATTCCAGAGCATATTAGTCAGCTTTATTCGTTGAATTATGTGTTTGTTCCTAAACATAAACATAATTGCTCGTGTCATCTATTTAAAACGATTCATTGTGTTCCAATTCATATTGTCATGTTCATTCGCTGTATAAATTACGTGTTTGTTTCCAAAAATAAAGAGGATGATAAAAATGCTCATTGCAGTTTCAGTATGTTCCAATTCATATTTGTCATGTTCATTCGACACTATTAGTCATTCTTTGTTTCTAAACATAATTGCCCATTTTTTTATATTAATACATAGGCCTACATGTATGTTCTAACAACATAAACAATATAGCCCCACCAGTCATTGGTATATTGTATTCACGGCAATATATCCACCATGCATGGATAATAATGATGATTAATAATAATACTTGCTTATATAGCGCTTAATACTTACTTTGTCAGAAGTCTCTAAGCGCTCTACAGTATATGCAGCATATTACCCTGGCTTTAGCAGTGCAGCTGTTACGCGCGCTGCGTTTCAAGGAATAAAGTCCTAGCCAGGTACCCATTTACCTCACCTGGGTAAATGGATAACATGCGAATATAGGAATAATATTGTAAGTAGGATTTACATTATCAAAGTTCAAACGGTTTTCGTGTATAATAATTTCAAGAATATCAATCACCTTCGCGTGTCCCCACCTCCCTATATTGATAAATTTGAATCCCAGCATTCATTTGCAATCTTCAAATTTATACAGTTATTCATGGGATATTTATAAAGTTTGATATTGGTATCCGCCTCTTTATACACGGAATACGATTTCCGAAGAACGACCGGGAAATCAAATTGTGAAAAATAAGGGAATACCAGACACGGATTGGTATAGGGAAGTTATAAATAGGTTCCAAGAACATCTTTTTGTTCAATGTAGTTATACTTTCTATCCTGAACCTTTGAATCACTTTGTCAAAAAAAAAAAAAAAAAAAACAGGCCTATCATTTTCCTGAATCAGTTGGATTATATACACCATCAGTTTCAATTTCAAGTCCAAGTTTTAGAAGCGTCGAATTGACAAATATATTCTTTTTGTCTTCTATGTTTAAAAAAATATATTTTATGGGAGGGTAACTCTAAAAAATAACAAAGAATATAATTATTGCATACTTATAATTTTTTTGTATCAAGTAGTTTTTATTGACAACTTCAATTCATATACAAAATAAAAATACATATAACAAAATAGAAGTTTGTTGTCTTTAAATACCTTGACAACTCATAAATTAAACAGCATTTTTCTTTCCTTAAGTGTTACAATAAAAATGACAAAGAGGATCGATATATCATTGTTATTCCAAGTTTGATGTATAATTATAGGGAATATGGATTTATTGTATAATTTATAATCGTCTTTCAAATAATTTGTGAAACTAATATGGAATGTCAATGTGTATTTTGATTTGAGAGAATACAATAAAAACATCCTAAAAACAAAAAAATCCTCAATAATATTTCCATAGCATGGCTTGACCAATAATATGAATAAGGTATATGAAACCATGATATCATTTTATTTACCGATAATAATAATCCGCTTTTATATAGCCCTTAATACATCGAAACGACGTGTCTAAGCGCTTTACAGATATATCATTACCCCGGTCATCGGATTCAATCAGTCATTCCCGCACACAATGTGTGCACATCCTCCACTCCCTGGGGAGTATTCCGAGAGGGGAGAGGGGGTAGAAGAGATAAGGGAAATCTGCAATTGGAGTGAGATATAGCATAATAAAGCTTCTGTGGATATACAGGGGCCACGGAAAGGGGGGGGGGGGGGAGTCTGCATGGGTCTGTACCCCCCCCCAAAAAAAAAATGAATAAAAAAATAAACAAATAAATAAATAAATAAATAAATAAATAAATAAATAAATAAATAAATAAATAAATAAATAAATAAATAAATAAAAAAAATACGTAAACCGTGTCGATTTTTTTTTCAAATCACCATCCTATATATTTGCATGATAATTCCTCCCCCCACACTTTCGGTTCAGCCCACCCCCCCCCCCCCCTTCCACATCCGTTCAGCGGCCCCTGATGTGTACAAAATTTTCTCCTTATTGCCCCTTCCAAAAATATAACCCCGGTGGCTATTTGGTTGTTCGCCATATTATCCCCCTTCTTTTTCCCCTTTTATTTGATATATCAATCGTTTCACCCTGTCTGATGCCCCTGAAATTTACAAACGAAATATGTGCCCCGCCCCCTCCCCCTTCTATATCTGTAGATCGTGTTGATACCCTGCGGAGGCGATCGAGGAAGCTGCAGGGGCGCCCCATTCGCGGTACTTTCCCCCGTTCCATGCTGCGGGTACTTGAGCGAAAGCGTGCGAGTGCTGTCAATCCCCAGTAAGGTCCAGTCACATCCACAAAACCAATACCCGTCCGATCAACGCAGTCGCGTTATTTCCAATGGTATACCACCGGTCGTTTTTGGACACAGCTTCCTTGGTGAGACTCAGCCTGCATGATGTCATAGTTCGAATAGATCGAGAGCCTTTAGATGGTGCGGATCAGTCATTCACACTTCGTTATTTTTGGTAACTACCGTGATGTTATTGAGGGGCTTAACAAGGAGAAAAATTAAACAGGAAAAGAAGACGTGGTATTGCTCTAATCAGCTTTCTAAGACTGTAAACGGTTGATTGTTCTCCCCCGCGTCTATGCGTACTCGCCAGGAATAAAAATAGGCGCTATGGAGTATTTATATAGGTCTCTACACACCATTCATTTGAACAAATGTTTTTTATGATTTATTGTGAATGCATATGGATGATCTCTCTTCTGCTGTAACTTCTCCAAGTGAAAATGTCGATGGATCTAAAATTAAGGAAGGAAAAGTCTGCATCCGAGGTGATGTCTGAGTAATGTTGGCTGTCTGATTGCAGCGCTGATGTGCAAGGCAGAAGAAAAGTTGGAAACATTGTCCTTTGTGGTTTGAATATTCATTCAATACCCCCTTTCACTTTCCATACCTACAGCACCGGGGAAACTTCGCCAGTTCTGCGCCTGGTCAAACTCTATTATCACCAAGCGGAACCGTTTCAACAACTAAAAATACTCACTTGAAATCTATTTATAGAATCATTGCAAGATTTGTAATGTTCCTATCTGTGTCAGATGATATGATTTAATCTTCTTTGTATTGTGTTTCAGTCGAACTCTGCGATGAACCTTGGACAATCGGTTGGAAACTGATCGTTAAAAGAGGAAGAAACTTTATTTTGATCCATCCACGCTAATCAAAAGGGTCTATGCCCTTAAATATATATTTTTTCATAACATTTTTTTTTCGTCTGATTCTTCCCAGGATTACATTTCACCATAGCAACTTCCTTCCTCTGAAGCCTAACTCTGATGGTAAAATTCTAACCCGTTTTGAACTCTACAATTAAAAAGTGAGACGTTTTCATTCAGACAGCGAGCGGAAACAACTCGTCATTTTATCATCAAGATAGAATCCCTCTATACATGAAAGTCAATGCCATGTCAACAGCGAGCTGCCTCGTATAGTTATCTCGGACAGCCAACAGGGACAATTTAGGAATAGATCATTTTTTTCTAAAGACGGCACGATGTGGATTTATTACAAGTGAATATTACAATAACAATGACCATCTTCTGCTAATTAAGGTTTATACATTGTTATTGAGTTATAGCTGCACGCGACTTCGTCGTTTTCGTAGTTTCGCCTTTATCCCACCAAGGACATTTGTACTAATAAAATTGTGTTCCACTTTGAACTTCAGGGTTCCAATCAAGATGCACTCTAATTTCTGCTCGTACATGGTAAGTGACCATCTTCTTTATTAAATATTTTGCTTTGAATGAGATATTGAAATCGTAATATCTTTGAATTACAGGAAGTTCGACTTCTGACATACTTTTGACTGCAAGATGTGTGTTCAATATACTGTTTTTATGATAAGCAGTTTGTATTGTGATAACGGATTCAAGTTATGTTAAAAGTTAAATTATTTTCACCAGAATTCTTCTTACTATTATTATTTTGATTATTGTTATCATTGTTGTTGTTATTATTATTATATTATTGTAATTATTATTATTATCATTATTATTATCATCATCGTCATTACGATTACTATTTTTATCATTATCATTATGAATAATAACCGTTCTGATCATTATCATCATCATCATTGATTTCCTTTTCATGGTTTGGATGGTTATGTTTATACAGTGCACATTTTGTACAAACATAATGATAAGATAATAATATTGTACAAACATAATTAATATAACTTCATTAAGTAATAAAATATAATAAAATTATAATAAGGAGAATTTGAGAAAGAAGGAACTAGTGTTACATAAACAAATGATTGCATATTATGCAATCATTTGTTAATGTATTCGTTGTTATTGATTATTAATCAATAACAACGAATAAATAGTCATCGCAGTCACTTTCACAAAGCATATTCTCCGGGCTGAAAATAGTATCATTTAAACAGATAGAGAAAAATAAGACAAACAAAACACCGAAAATTCGATCAAAATCGGAAAAGGAACAGCAAAGTCATGGCATTTTAAATATTTGTATTATTCCGGTGATCAGAAACGGTAGGCATGTCATCATGAATATTCAATGCAGGCGCGGAAATAAAACGTGCTTAGACAGTTTCCAGGTCGGAATATCAAAAATTTTGATCTCACGCTTCGCACACCCATTATTTAATTGGTGATACTTGTATCCTTTTCATTAATCAGTAAAAACCGTTATTGAGTCCCTTATCACAATACTATATTAAAATTTCGGCTCGCGCTTCGCGCTCGCATTGTTTAGTTGGATACTTTTCTTTGTTCATGATTATAAAAACTGCTCAGAATCTTCGGGTCTAAGGACATAAAATATCAAAGAATTTGAGCTCACGCTTCGCGCATTATATTAAGACCACATGAGATACATTATCCTGTATAACAATAAAAACTAAAACTTCAGTCTTTAGTTAGGACTATATCCCCTGAAAACCAACAATTATAGCGGCCAATCGAGAAACATGTTGATGAAAATATTTTTCGCCCCCCTCCCCTATTGGCGAACACTGTTAAAAAAAACGTGATTTTACAGAAAATAAACAGAAGATTTTGCAGAAAGCAATAACAGAATCATTCTGTAAATTCATAAAACAGGAATTTTTCTGTAATTTAACAGAACAGGTCTGTTTAAAAAGGGGAAAAGGATGTTTTATTCAAGGAAATTTGTAAGATTCCATACTCCAAATACCAATTTCTTGTAAGATTACGCAAATCGGTAAGATTACAGGTGTTCTCGAGACTCTGCTGCAGGAACTTCTTTTATTTTGAGGATAAATTTTCTAACAGTGAAAGCTGGATCCGCCCCTGCAATGAGTAAATTAAGGATGTCACATCCCCACATGTTCGTTGGTATTTTATTATAAATTATGAAGTTAGGTTTATTCAATTGTTTTTTTTTTACCAAGAACTTTAAAAAATTGGATTTACAACTGATTTAGTGCATTACAAATCCATTGCTGCAACTTATTTCATTATAAAGGAGACACATTATTCACCCATGTATGAAAACAAATGAAAACAAATGAAACAATTATGATTTCATGTAATGACATAAGGAAATAAAAATGGGGATGTGACATCATCAGCACACCTAATGATTATTCATGATGATGTGCATATAACTATTTTCACAAAATATTGCTAAACCCCAAAAAATCAATAACTTCGTTATTTGTTACCCGATTTTGATAACATTTTCAGCATTTTGCTCTGTGTATTTTACTCCATTCATTTAGATAGAAATATTTTCAGCCCGGAGAACCCCTTTAAAAATTGTTTGGAAAACAAGACAATATGTCACAAAGGAATATCATAATTATGACACTCTGAATCTATTGGTGGCATTCGATTACTGAGCATTAATCATGTTAATCATACGTTGAACAGTATTTCATTTATTTAATTCCTCTCAATATTGAGCATCGTGGAGAACAAACCGTCTTTGGGGTTACTGGGGTAGCTTATGTAGTAAATGTGTGATATACTGCTGTGTTAAATCATGCATGTACAACAGCTTTGGCAACTCTTTATTTAAATATGTGATGATCTAATTGAATTCCTAAACATAACGTTATCAACTCATACTTATATCTACAGCAATTACAGACATTCAAATGCCAAGCGTCATAGATTCTTAATTCTTATCATGGAGATAGCTCTATATGTTCTTATCATGGACCTATTATGGAGGGTCAGACTTGATAAAGTATTTTTTTAAAGCAAAAAAGGGAAAAAGTTAAAAGAAATGTGTTTAAAAGATATACAGCGGTGAATATTATAAAATAATGATCTAAAGTTATTTTTTAATAGGCCATACATCCTGTATTGAGTGCAGTCCGTTGGTTTGTCACGATTGGTCTTTATATCAGAAGAGTTTTATTACTCTGTTTACTTTGAAATCACATCTCTGGATACCATTATGTCTTCTCTATTATGACGTCATGTCTCTTCTCTCTTCGTGCATTTTGTAATGAATGAGATGGGTTAGGGTTATTATATAGGAGTAACAAAATAAGTAACAAAAGAATTGATAATAATAATGATAATAATAATGATAAAGAAGAAGAAAAAGAAGAAGAAGGAGAAGGAGGAGGAGAGGAAGAAGATGATGAAAAAGAAGCAGAAGCAGAAGAAGAAGAAGTTAAGCGACAGCAAAAAGAACGGTTAACGGGTTAAAAAATAGTACAGTACTACTTATTCTGCCACGACTACTAACACTATAGAAATCGCAAGAGAAAAAAAGGAAGGGATATTTCGAACAAAGAAGAAGAAAAATGGAGGAGGAGCAGAAGAAGGAGAATAAAAAAATAATGTAGAACAAGTTGAAAAGGATGAAGAGGGGTAAGAAGAAGAATAAGAAGAAAAAGAAGAAGAAAAAAGTTAAGCGACAACAGAAAGAATGGTAAACGGGGTAAAAAAAAAAAAACTAACGACATCTTCGATATCATAAATAATCATTGTTTAGGCGTATAGGCCAATATTTGAGCTACTAAAGGCTTCAGTGATTGAAATGTGGAAGCACTATATCTAGTTTAATGCAAACTTTCATATTTTCATTATATCTACTGATCGTTGACTTGTTATCTTAAAACATATTAATTACATCCTATGCCGCTAATACTTCCAAAAATATGAAAAGATACATAGTCTTCGACAAAAGTCACTCTCTATTTGTAATTAACGAGTTATCGTTTATTTATAACCTCGATGAATGAAAGACACTGCTAAAGATAGGGAGACTTACATTTCCATTCTAAATACAGTTTCAAATTTCTTATTCCCTTTCAAGGGGATTATACAACGGGTTTAAAGTTTCGAAAGGGAGCGCTTGTTAATGAGAAATTCCCCTCGGTTCCAAAATGCAGACCGTGATGTATAATGGGCGAAATGACAATAATTGTTCCAGTTAACATGACCGGGACTTATGGTAAAGTTTTAATGCATGAAAATAATCATCATCATGATTCGTGTGTGCGAATGTTCCCGGCAGCAGCATATAAAGACCTCAAAACCTTTAGGGGGCCAGAAATGGGGTAAGGAGATTTTTTTTAAAGCTTTCAACATTTTTAAACGAAAAATCTAACTTGTGATAGATTTTGACAAAAACATATTATTCAGAAAATAATGTCATACCTTTTCCTTTCATTCCTTTTCTCCCTTTTCCCCCTTGGTTGTTTTTCTCTCTCTTACTTTTTTTGGGGGGAGGGGGTGGTCCATGGCCCCAAATCCTCCCACCATGTACGTTAGTGGTTCTTAGATTTACCCTTGACCGATATACACTAATAACCTACAACATACACAGATATGGACTGGTATTCAGGGAATAGAGTTTTCTTTCCCTGTACTGCAGAATTAGTAAACGGGAATACACAGCAAAGAAATTACCCCCCCCCCCCTCCTCACTATGGGGGGCCCTCACTACGGGGCTGAACCTAATTGTAGAGACTTGCTTGTGGGAAGGGGGGGGGCATCATGCATAAAATCACGAAGATTGGACATGAAGTAAAGAAAAATACTCTGGGGGGAATTTGCCAATATAACCAAGGAGATATCAGAGATCCTTCAATGCACGCTGCGGATATTGTCTCTGTATAGTGAAAACTTTCGATGTGATTATAAACTTGCGTGTAATTGATACGTTTCCCGTTTGATAAGTAGGTTATAACAGCCCCTTTTCCCCAATATAGCTTTTACACATTAGATGGAACATTATATTGATTATCACACAGATGAAATAATGTCTACAAGTCAAGAACTGTTGACTTCCGAGAATAATCACTCGTAATATAGGACTTTTCTGAGTGGTGGAGTTCTATGCTTATAATGGAAGTCAATTCAGTTTCTGAAGACAAGCTTTTGGGAAGTTAGAAACAAGAACCTACTATTTCAATGGTGATTAATAAAGATCATAACAGGAACAAAACACAATTTTTGATTATATATGGCGTAGTCCTCTGTGAGTCAACACCGATGACATAGATGTTGTTTTTAGACAGTATTTGCCCCCCCCCCCCTCGATGGTATAATGAGCCAACAAGATTTCGGCCCCAAACATGGTGTTTTGGCCAAAATTTAGAAAATGTCGTGAGAGAACTAGGCGAACGAGCAAAATTGATGACACTTTTATTACGAAAAGCTGATTTTATGCTAGATTTTTGCCGATATTGATTTGGAAGAAATAATATCACACTTCACCTTTTAATTTCTCCATTTTATCCTTTTTTTTGGGGGGGGGGTTGTATAGCTTTTGGGGGCAATGCTGGCTTTAAGACCACAACTAATACGCCGCAGCTCCCTTTGTATATTGATTATCTTGTCAAGTCAAATTGAAAAAAAAAACACTTTCGGTATGGTCTCGGAAACCCTACCCGTGTTCACTCAAGACCCAGAGGAAAGAACAAAAATTAAAAAAAGTGAAATACTTTCAATTTTAACAATAAAATGACAACATAGGTTTCGGAAACTTTCATTCTTACAGGAAAGCTACGCTTAATGAAACCGGATACCTGTTATCAAACTTACCCATTTTCCTAATCCCCATTAGTATGATTAGTGTTTCAAACTTTCATAACATGTGTGTTGTTAAGCACTTACGTGTTTGGAATGCCCCCTTTCTTTTTTTATTTTACTTAATCACACTTTTAATTTTGACAGATAAAAAAAAACAAGATAAAAAAAAACCATTTATGCTAGAGACGTGATGTGATGGCTAGCATTTTGTGTTTGCTTACTTTAGTGTGTTGGCATACGTGAGAATTGAAACAAAAACTGAGTGTTATGATGATGACGGCCTATATCGATGTTGGCTTAATGCCATCTGTGCTTTCCCGCGCTCTGTCGATCATTGTCATCTATCATCATCGGTAATACATCATTAACAATTCATTATTACGTCACAAAACACCATTATTAATTCATCACTACGTCACAAAACATCAATCAATCATCATGTCACCATCGGGTTCAATATTTTATGTTTAGTCTTTTACCGCTTAATGTATGGTTATTTCTTTCGATGAAGAACGATAGAATTTGACAAAAACCCCGCCATGTATCAATTTAATTATTGTTGGTGTTAAAAGTAATGCAGTGTCAAATATTGATATGTGATCTGCATTAGTATACACGCTATGCGGAAGCATTCTTATACGAATATCAATTTCTTCCTTGAATTAATAGTAATATGAACTAAAATGTTACTATGTCACGGAACGTTTATTTAACTAGCGATGGGTTGGCCTACGTGTAATGAACTATAGCAAAAAATGTATCAATGTATCAATTTAATTATCTACATTACTAGACTACTACTATTATATAAGCTATGCGAAAGCATTTATACATATATCAATTTCTTCCTGAAATTAATAAGAAGTGAATGTTATTGTGTCATGGAATGTTTATGTAACTAGCGATGGATAGGCCTCCGTGTAATGAACACTGATAAAGACGACTGCTTTATTGCTTGGAAAATATCGCGTGCAAACTGGCTAACGCTAATTACGAGCGATGAATAACGATACCCATAGTAAGAGATATTGGTCAAGGTGATATCGATAATCGACCGGACAGTTGATGTTTTAAAGATATATGAAAGACTGTCTTGTATGTTTTTTGTTTGTTTTTTGAACAAGCTAGTGCACACCAGGTTACCAATAGCACGGCACCTCCGTGAACCGTACCGAATCGATCAGAAAACGACATTCACGGGGAGAGAGAGAGGGGACCGCTTCTCGATTAAAAATTGTAACAAAAAAGGTCACTTTACCTCGAACTGCGCCCGCCCCCCTCTCTCTCTCTTATATATTCATTCATTTATCTATTTAATGTTCATGGAAGTCTAACAAAAATGGGAAAGTCTTTCTTTCCTTATTTCTTTGTAAACGAAATTGACTGTAAAGATAACTTCGTGGAGTTATGGCCCCTATATAGTGTACAGGGCAGCAGTGCCAGTGAGAAGACAAATTGAGCACCCCCTACCCCCCCGCCAGGATTTTAACACTGAAAAAAAAACCCACCGTAAGTCTTGATAACCTCACTTTTTGCTTGTTAGAACATTTTGCACCTCCTGACCAAGTTTTCCAGGTATACGACACTACACTGTAAACAACGAAGTGCTAATTTAGCACTTACAGTGCTCGAATAGTGACTACACTACGAGTGCTGATTTTCTAGTTGAAATTTGAACTAGAAAATCAGCACTCGTAGAGCAGTCACGATCTGTAAGTGCTGAACTAGCACTTCATTTTTACAGTGCCGGTAGCTGGTGCATATCATGCACATTGGGCCATTAAAGAAATGAATATATCCATTTAATAGGAGAAGGCCCCTATATATCTTATGCTACACTCTAAAAAATGAAGTGCTAATTCAGCTCTTAAAGAGCGTGTATAGTGACTGCACTTCGGAGTGCTGATTTTTCTCGTTCAAATTTGAACTAGACAATTCAGCACTCCGAAGTGCAGTCACTATACACGCTCTTTAAGAGCTGAATTAGCACTTCATTTTTTAGAGTGTAAAATTTCAAATTCGTTATCAGCGATTAATACTTGGCTTTGAATATTGCGGTTTCTCTCAATTGCATTTCCTCCCCCATTTTGAACAAAATACTGCACGATAAAGTATAATAGATTGTTCAGTATAAAATAGTTCATCATCACAATTGCATACCAACAACCGAAATATGAAAATAAAGAAGAGTGAAGAGAAAAGGACGAATCCACCCAAAGAAAAGGTTTATTTGAATAAAAGGAGAAAAATCCAACAAATATAACACTGAAAATGTCATCAAAATCGGATGTAAATTAAGAAAGTTATGACAGTTTAAAGTTTTGCTTAATTTCGCAAAACAGTTATATGCACACCCTGGTCGGTATGCAAATGAGCAGACTGATGGCGTCATCCACTCACTATTTCTTTTGTATTTCATTATAAGAAATATAATAAATCTACTTTTTGTCCCAATTGACATGTGAAACAAATTTTATTCCTCCTTGAACATGTGGAATGAGCATTATTTTAACAGTTTATGATTAAGTCAAGTAAGTCCTTGTTGTCAAATCTTTTTAAATTTGAAATATTTTATAATTCAAACAATAAAAAAAATAGTAAACGAGGGACATCATCGACTATCTCATTTGCATATCACTGAGTTGTGTATATTACTGTGAAAAATAAGATAACCTTTTTACATTCGATTTTGATGAAATTTCCGCTTGTTTTATTTTTCTCTTTCATTTTCAATCAACAATTTTCTGGGTGGGCTTTAAAAATGGTATGGACATGTACCTCGCAGTTATTGTAATTTATGATGTCACATCGGGGTATATCGGAAAGAGTTAAATACAAAACAAAACGTAACCGATCTCTTCTGACTATAAATTATGAGACGAAATACTGTCGATATTATCGATTGGGAAGAAGCTCTTAATTTTCGTCTGAGTAATACCTCGGAGTCGGTTACATTTGCTCTACGGCGGCCGTACGGCGAGTCGAAAGCGGCCGTTTTGACATTTTTTGTACCAGCTACTGGTTTGTATGAAAATTTATAAAACGGCTGATTTCGACTCGCCGTATGGCCGCCGTAGAGCAAATGTGACTGAGGTATAAAAGCCATGTTGACCTCTTCCGCTGAAAGACATTGATTGCCTCTTAACTTGATATATTGTTTATAAAATGTGAGACAAATTAATCTGTACCTTACCATCATGATTTGGATACTTATAATTATACTACACTCTAAAAAATATTGGGTAATATAGTGCTCCATGAGGGTAATTATGTATCCGACCAACATTGAGCATTTCTTTTGGGCACTTTTAATTATGTATGATGAAAATTTCGCCCATTCTAAAGTAATTGCTGTTTGTATCTTAACCTTACTGGACAATATGCTTCCGCATTGGGTAAAATACTGCCGCATATTGGTTGGACACATAATTACCCTTGTGGTGGTAAAAATTTGACCCAATATTTTTACAGTGTAGTAATGTATGCTTACAACATATTTCGAAACTCGGATGAAGATTTGCCAACAGACATCACACAGCCTTATTGGAATGGGAGGGGAGGGGGGCTAAGGCTGTCTCAGCTCCCCCATATACCAGTAACGCTATACATGCGCGTCATGCTGTAACTCTGATCAACGTACCGACCCGGGTTTGGCCAGAAAAAAAATCATCTAAAGTGGCTCAGTGATCTGTGATGACAGCCTGGTGTGATTCTCCCAAAATTGCGCGAATAATGCAGCGTTATGCCTTACATCTAGAATTGATTCCGGAAAAAGTTATGTAAAATTTTCCGCATATTATGCTGGCGCAAATATTCAGTGCTGAAAATACGCGCGCCGTAGCTAAAACAACAACAAAAGAAGTGAAAGAAGTGGTTTAAAATCCAGAGACACCTATTGTACCTGCTTTATTTTATTTATAGAGTTACAACACAATGTTACGTTAAGGTGGAATGTGAATGTTTGTTTGGGTAAAATAAAGCCAAATGTTATGTAAATATTTTCAAAATGTGTAAAAACAAGCATAAAAAAAAGCATTAAATGAATACTCGAAGGAGTTGTGATATCAAATAAAGCCTGCTAAAAGCAGTGTCAATTCAAACATGTTAAATAATTATTATGCTTTTGAAAGTGTGGGACCATACGTGTCGTACGGGACATTTTGACAACAATTTTTAGTTTTCTAGCCAAATGCTTGAGCAATAAAATATTCTTGTTTGTCAATGATAAAGCTATAATGGTATAGTCATGTGAAAAACTAATAACAAACACACAAAAAAATGATTATGGGTAAGTTATAGGTGAAAATGTTGTGTGTCGTACGGGACGCAGAAATGTCCCGTACGACACGCAACATTATAAGCTCTAATTCACCTA
This sequence comes from Lytechinus variegatus, assembly GCF_018143015.1. Classification (NCBI taxonomy): domain Eukaryota; kingdom Metazoa; phylum Echinodermata; class Echinoidea; order Temnopleuroida; family Toxopneustidae; genus Lytechinus; species Lytechinus variegatus. The sequence continues at coordinate 33,331,380 of NC_054748.1, forward strand.
TGGACAACATATTTTTGTTGGTTGTCAGTTTTTTGCATGTCTACCCAGTAGTACTTTAATAATACCACAAAGCAAATTGAAGTTTATCGTTCATGAACAGCAGATTGAAAAAAATGTTGTGAAAATGGCTGATTTTCTAGCAAGGAATCGCCCTATGAAACATGGGCTAGTAGGCATGGAAGGTGAATCACAGGGGGGGGGGGGGGTGAATCATTGGAGTGCGTCATGTGTGTTGGTTACATGTGTGATTGGTAATGATTGGGTGCGCGCTGGTCTTGATTATATGCAAAGGGTTTGCCCAATGAATAAAAATCGTCATAAAGCTGTTCGTAAGATACGAATGACTTTACGCACGACTGGTGATCCTATCTTGTGCTATATGTGATATCCCTATGTAATTGATCTATGACCTAAGATCATGTTCCAGTCGTGCGTAAAGTTGTGCGTAACTTTACGAAAAGCTTTATGAAACACCTACCTTGACGTACGTGGACTACCCCATAGGAGGCTTTTTTTTTCAAGAACAGCTAGGTCATGAATTTGGCGGGAAAGTTGGGTGAACTGTGAAGGAATTGCAGTGTTGAAGAAGTACTTGTCGTCCCAGTGTCTTCTCAACAACCCAACTGTATGCAATGGTCATAGGAGTTTAGAGTTTAATGGCGTACCGAAGTCCGACGTCAATGTCATGACAACAAACCGGCTGGTTCTGAACAGAGTCGCAGCTGACGATCGTCTATACACATTTTATTTTGGCAAAAATTACCTTAATTCTGAGGTTGCAAGCTGTGAAATTCCGTTAGCAGCCATTTTTTCCTATGAGAAACACGCTCCGGGTTCATTTGTTTAGAACCAGGCCGCCATGACACCATGGCAACTGACGTCATCGCTTCGGTACTCTATTGTTATGAGGACATTTATCCAAAGGATTTGAGGAAGTGTGTAATAGGTGAGAGGCTGCTCTCTTGGAATGGAACTCATGCACGGCAGCTTTATATCTACCAGTTTGGACATGGCTTCCTTTCATGTCAATCCATCCATCTTTATTGTTCGAAATAGACATGAAATTAAATACTCCGAAAAATTGCTTTACCCAATTGATCGTGGGCCCGGCAGCCGGGCTGTGCAGCGCCAGATCGACGAGGCTCTATCCCTTTAATAAGCCAGTTCGTAGTTCTTTTCTGCTCATGATCAAAATATTCTACGCATGATCAGAGGAAGGTAATTTGTACTAAAGTGACATGGTGGTTTAAAATCTAATGAGATAAGCACCAACTTTGATGTCTTGATTATTCATATATTCTCTTGAATTGTAGTTTTCATTTACCTCCACAAAAAACAGCAATGCGTCCACGAACGACTGGTATTTCACAGTTTGCCAAGTACATTGTGCAACATGCTATGATATGCATTCAAAGTAGGAATGCAACAAATACCTTCATAAAGTGTTCATTGGTATGTTATTCTAGTCACCTGGTCTATTCAATCTCTTCATCCTGCTATGTATGGCAAGTTTACGTAATATCTGGCTTTGGAATCTGCCTATCATGATGAAAGAAATGAAAGGTCATAAATTGCCCCTGAAGTAACTACGAACTGGTCTATTGCATATGATTTGTTCCTTGGCAACCAAGGAGTGTTCACACCGCGTCCCAGAACGTTTTTAAGAACAGAGAAAATGTATTGTCAAACACCCTTCATGACAAAGAGCAACCGAGAAGTCTTTGTCGAATATTGGTGATTAAATACAGCAGGTTCGTCCTGGACTCTGGAAAAACGATACATTTGCAATTCCTCGTAAGCTCCGACACTAAGGACGAAACTGCCCTTCCGGTTCACCAATTTTCGACAAAGACCTCCAAGCTGTTCATTGTCACTTGACGAACATTCTCAATACATTTACTGTGTTCTTGGATTCATTCTGCGTCGCAGACGAGTGAAAAATCCTAATATGGTATGAATGGTGTGAAAAAGTATCGCGAAAGTATGATTAATTATTCTATACGAGTATTAATATATCGTAAGACTGCATGGTCAGAATGATGCATTATGGGAAAGGATCCAGGAACTATTTTTGAACATTCCATGGCTTAGGCTGGACCTGTTCAAAATGAATGTAGAAAACTGGCTTCGAATATGTTGTTTAAACAAATATTTTACCTCATGAAAATGCAATAACACCTTTTATCGAACATTTGGATAATATATCCTCTAATTCTACTTTTTTTAGAGAGTGTGAATTTGTCATTGTTTCTATTTTTGTCATTCTACAGGTCGCTACATTTTTACTGGTTTGTAGTTGTTTCGAAACAGGATGCGGTAAGTCAGTATAATTGCAGATTGAGGGTAGGATTTTTTTTTCTAAATCGGTAGACCTGAGGTCCGTTGCAGAAAGAGTTGCGTTTAAACGCAAGCCAAAAAATCATTCGCAAGTCCCAAATGCGCGCTGTTGATTGGTTGAAAATCAATTAGTTGCGCATGATTTTTAGAGTTGCGATTGATTGCAACTCTTTCTGCAACGGGCCCCTGAATATACAGGATACAGACAAAATGAAATGTAGTTGAAAATAGATAACAAGGAAATAAAGAAGGACAATGGAGGATAAGGGGATAGTGAAGGGTAAGGAAAAGAAGAACAAGGAAAAGAAGGAGGATAATAAGTAGTAGAAAAAAAACAAGAATGAAAACAAAAGACAAAGCGAAACTAATTGCTTTCATAACAGACATCATGTTGATTGAAGACAGATTAAGGATTTACCGAAGGGGAAATCTTACGAGCAAAAAAAAGGTCAAATGTCACTACCGTCGGAAACCATTTTATTCGGAGAAAAAAAATCTGACAAGCCATTTTCTTTAAAAAAAAACGGTCAAAAAAATGACCCCTCCCGAATCTTCGCATCATGTTCATGTTAAATTAGTTTCATTAAACTACACAATGTTCTAATGATTTGTGTAGGTCTATGTTTATTTCATATGTATTGCATGAAACTCAGTATCAAGCAACTCGAATATATTTTTTAAATTTGTATTGGACTTATGATTATATTGAATTTTATACATTGAGTTATATGAATTGAAATTATCGTTACAGCTCAAGATGGCGAAGGCGCATATGGAGGCAATATTTATTACTATTACACGCCTGAGAATTTGACTTTTGACGATGCACAGACACACTGCCAAAGTTACACCAATGGTGGATTAGCTGAGCTTTCTACAGAAGATATCAAAACATTCGTAAATAGCCTGATCACTGGCAGCCATCGCATGTGGATCGGATCTAAAAAAGTAAATATTTTGTTTTGTTTTCTCTTATTACTGATTAGTCGCTCATGAAAGCTATAACTTTTTTTCTTAGCGGAGTGCTATTTCTTGTCAGTACTTGCTCCCCGACGTTGAGGGCAGTGGGAATGACAATATAATAGGCTGTTTGGAGGCTTTGGATCGGATTACAAATCTTGGACATGCATTTCTTGTCTTGCCTCAATTTTAATAAAAAGGTTTTTTTTAATCGTTCTAAGCGAGACTCAAAACTGCGTCCATGAAATCGACATATCGACTGCAGGGTTAGCTTACTGATTGAGCTACACCAATGGGGAGGTAGATAGGTCGGAAATTATGATATATCCTAACGTTTTGAATATTCATGTAGCTTAGTCTGACTAAATAAACACTATTATATCGCCATTCACACTGCCCTCTTGCGTCGGATGGTCAAGTACTGACAAAATAAAAACGGGGAGGGTCGTGACTCAAGACCGTCAGAGCTATTTTCGTTCTAAACACAAAGATATACCATCGGCCGGTTTGGAGTCGATTAGTTCATATTCCAAGAGGCGTGTAGATGGAGAGGGGGACTGATGGTATTGACCCCCAAAAGTGTCACAGCCAAGAAAAGAAGGTGGAAAAAGACATTAGTTTCCTACTTCCGGGTATTCTCAGGTGCATGTCGTCATGCAATGTTTAGGCGAATGAGAAGTGGTAAATGTATTCTAGTCCTATTAAGGATGTCAATAACGACGACTGACGTCAAATAATTGTAACAATAAAATATAGACATAAGTGTGTGAAAATGCATTGCAAAACTGTCATATGTCCCTCTGAAATTGATCCCCTCACTTATATTTTCTTATTTCATTTTTTCCTTAGCTCTCTAATACATTTACATGGATTTATACACTTACCGATACACCCGATTCAAGTGTTAAAGGCGCTGGTAATGGTGAGTAAATACTAATGCTATACATCATTTCCCTTTGTTGACATATGTTTTGGAATATCATTTAGAAATATTACACATTATAGAGGGCATTAAAAGGAATTATGAATTGGGTGTTTCGGGACAGTCCAAGCATTTTTTCAAGTAGTTAAAAATGATGGAAAGAGCGGAAAAAATAAAAGAGGAAGAAATGGGCAGGAGAGTCAAAATAAAAGGAAGGCCTGTGTCCTGTACCTCCAGAATATCCTTATTTTCCAGTGGAGAAAAAAATAACCTAAGGTAGTCTTGGCCCATTTCAAAATAGCTCGGCGCCGCCCCTTGGGTTCATTTTCCTTATTTCAAAACTATAATGACTGGTCGTTATAATTCACTTATGACCCCTCATCACCGGTTATAAAACACGCGAATTGAGCCAGCCAAAAACTGATCGCTCTTTATGCTTAAATTGATTTTTGTTCAAACTAGTCTGGCGTGTTCAATCTGCCAGATGCTAATGACAATCCAATGAAAATATGATGTAATAAATATGCCACTTTTGTGACATGCCTTGAAAGGAAATTCACGCACGCACACACACATATTTTTTTTCAACAGCATACACCAACACACACCCACACAACCCCACCCTTACACACACACACACCCTCACACACCATACACCAAGTCATTGAGAATCACATTTCACAGTTTTTGCTGTTGATATACCAAAAAAGCTATTACTTTCGACTTAATTTTGCAAAAGATAATATGTTACATCTATGCACATTTTATATCAAACTCGGTCACGAATCTTTTTATGAGGCCGCCATCAATTTCAAACTTAACCGCTCACGGTCATGACGGTGGCGGTCTCCTGCGTTCATTAAGTATTATTGTTAATAGGTTGAGATTATACTCACTTTATTGTTGTGTATATTCATTATGCATTATGACCATACTGTTTATTTTATGGATTGTTTTGTACGTTGCATAGAATTATGTCACATTTATATTCTATTATTTGAATGCAGAAATAAAAGCAGACATAACGACGTTTACTCTGGCCTTAATATCTCAGGTCTTAGGGCTAGTATTACGATTATAATGAAATTTTAAGTTTAGAATATTGTAAAGATAAGGATTAGAGTTTATTTAGTTTTGGAGGTTAGGTTTTATGTGTTGCCTAATGTGCATATTTTCCATCGAGCCATCGTCACATGAGCAAATGTGATGGAGTCTTTCCTGTAACTACTCTATATACTTTTATTTTCTGATTTTTAACAAGTCGTTGATGATATAATTACCATGACTGCTAAATTATTATTGAATCATATTTATCTTTTTTATACCAGGTAAAGATTGTGTATACTACAGAAACTCAGGAGAGTGGAAGGCCGCCCGATGCACCGACAAATACGGAGCAATCTGCTCAAGACCCGACAGTGAGTGATATAATCAAAATCTGGATTTTATTATCATCATTTTCAATCTATAATAGAGCATTGAACCCGTATGCTAATAATAATAATGATAATAATAATTAATAATAATAATAATAATAGGCATTTATATAGCGCCATCTATCTAGAAATATTCTATTCCGAGGCGCTTTGTTGTTATTATTATTACCCCGGCTTTAGCTCGAGCTGCCTCTCAGCGCTCATGCATTCAAGGAATTAATCCTGCCGGGTACCCATTCACCTCACCTGGGTCGAGTGCAGCACAGTGTGGATAAATTTCTTGCTGAAGGAAATTACGCAATGGCTGGGATTCGAACCCACAACCCTCTGTTTCAAAGTCAGAAGACTTATCCACTTGGCCACAACGCTATATTTTGTATCGTGTACATTTTGAACCGGGGGGGGGGGGGGTAACAATTTGGCACTGACTGTCGACTCATATAGAGGATGGATGGTCCGACAAAAAAACACATCTTACAATTCATTGCAATATCACTGCCATCTTAAATCTTTAATTTTATCATGTAATTTATGTCTGTTCAAATGTTTTTATTTATTATTTTGTTCATGATTTACATGTATAATTCATTATTTTATGTTTTTCAACTTTTATGTACGGAGTTGCTGAAAAACAGCATTGCGGCTGAAAGCAGTTTTTTTTTCTTTATCCCGTATTTAAATAAATAAAACATACAACCATACATCAATAACGTAATGATTAATACAGATTCAGCCCAGACAACCGAAGACTCAACTACAGTTGCAATACCTCCAACTGCTGGTCCATCCTCAGAAATGTTATCCACTACCACGAATCAAGTAACTGCCACTATGGAATCAACGTCGGGACTTATGTCCGCAACCAAAGCTCAGGAAATTACGGTCTCTACAACAAAGCCCACCACTCGAGTTCAAACGTCCGAAATCGTTTCTACCACCATCGGTCAAGTAACCACAGTATCTACAACTACGCCTACCACTGCAGCTGCAACATCCGAACTGGATTCTAGAATCACGACTCGGGAAACTACGGTATCTTCGACAACGCCTACTACTGCAGCTGCAACATCCGAACTGGATTCTAGAATCACGACTCGGGAAACTATGGTATCTTCGACAACGCCTACCACTGCAGCTGCAACATCCGAACTGGATTCTAGAATCACAACGACTCGGGAAACTACGGTATCTTCGACAACGCCTACCACTTCAGTTGCAACAACTGAACTCGACATTACAACCACGATTCAAACAACGCCTACCACTCTAGATTACACAACAACGAATCAAGTAACTACAGTATCAACAATAACAACACCTATAGCTGCAACATCTGAAACCGACTCGACAACCACAAAAGCAAGTACTGTATCTATCGCTGCAGCTGTAGGTCAAACATCCGCAACAACGCCTTCTCTTCCTGGGCAAACTTCTCATTCTACAAACCCACCAGTTGTAGCACCGACATCATCATTCCTACCTCAAACCCTCCATCTAACGTCCTTGACGTCAGTGCCTTTAACAAACACTCCAGAAGTAAGTTTTCAACCGCCAACAACGATGCAGCAGGCGTTGGGTGAGTTTCTAGCCAGCTCATCTACAAAATTATCTGTTGTCGCCCTTTGCGTTGCAATCGTTTGGGCTTCATTGAGAACAAAATGCTATAATGCTCTTTATTCTTTTTCTTCGCAGAGTTCTACAGACGTCTCAAAGCTATCCTGTTGTCACCTCTTTTTTCTAATGCCGCAAATCTCCGCTGAATATCATCCTGTCTCGTCTTCCATTTTATTCTATATATTATAAACTTGAGATGGATTTAATGTAATGCTTTGTGTATACTACTACACAGCAAAAACTGAGGTGTTAACCGGAGTACATAGAGGACCACACCAGTTATTTTACACTGGTGTTAAATTGGTGGTGTTAGTTTTACATCTATAGGTGTTATTACAACACCTTCTCTTGTTACATTTACACTCTTTGGTGTTATGTTTAATCTCTAGGGTGTAATTTTAACACCCCAGGGTGAGGTCCTCTATTAACACCAATTGGTGTCAGTTTTAACACCGCAGTTGTAATAATAATATGCAACATTATGTTTCTTAGCGCTGCATTCTGTTACCCCGGCTTGTATGTAAGTATAGTATGTAAGTATGTGTATATGTATGTATGTAAGTATAGTATATAAGTATGTGTGTCACTTTACAGATAATTAAAAAAAAAAATCTTCGGGTAGTTCTTAAGTCCCTCGTGAGGTATTGGAATTACTATAGAATGATTATTATCTTTAAAGTGATATTGAGTTTTATTCTGCAGACGGGATGACCAATCATTTGTTATATTTCGTACAATCCATTAATCCTGCTTTCAGACACACCGATTTGTAGTGTATGTATGCGTCGTATGGATATACCATAAATGAATATATACCACCATATGGGATAAATCAGACGCAATGGTCTCTCCGCCTTGCAAGTCCACGAGCACAGGTCACGTCTACTAGTGGACGTGTAAATCGAAAAGTTCCTCTTATGTGTTGCATTGTATCAATATAGCTTGGAAGCGGTAAACCTTTGAATTTAGATACGTCGTATACGATGCGTGGTATATCGGGATGAGATCGATCTCTCTCGAAACTGAAAATCCCGGTTATGTTTGACAAGGTATCAATGTATGAGCATTTTGAAGCCGTAAATTCCGTTGTATATCGAATTATCGATACATGGATACTGAAAGACCGTGTATCGATTCGAAATCTCTTTCGAAGCTGCAAGTAGAGTGTGTGATTTTGTTTATCTATTAAAGGGATGGTACAGGCTGGAGATATTTATATCTCAAATAGAATAACATTCACAAAGCAAAATGCAAAAAAATGATCAAAACTGGACAACAAATTAACGAAGTTATTTGCCGCAACTTATTTTTTCATCGTAATGGAGACACATCATTTACACATGTATGAAAAAAATGAAACATTTATGATTTCATGTAATAATATAAGAAAAGGGAAAGTGGGGATGTGAGATCATCAGCCTACCTAATGAATATTCATGACGAATCGTTATCCGATTTTGATGAAATTTTCAGCATTTTATTCTGTGAATTTTACTCTATTCATTTAGATATAAATATTTTTAGCCCGGACCATCCCTTTAATGTGAAAGTAAGCGATCGCTCATGGTTTCTTGGATGTTGTTCTGAAATCTACTTATATGTCACGTGTGTGAAGCAGTTAACATTCCCTTACGTTATGCTGATTTTGACTCTGTAATAAAAAAAATAAATGTTATGTTCCTGTTGGTGTTGTTTGTTATTGTTTTCATTGTATCACGTTTTATTGTAGTTTTCTTTTTACGTATATGTATGTACTTACAATCACAACCGAGGACTTACTGACACACAAACTTCCAATTTAAAACTGAGTATACACAAAGAAAATAGGACGTCCTCGGTTTCCGGACCACTTCAAAATGTCCCCAAACCACAAACAAACTTTACCCTTATCCATTTTTGTGTAAAAATTCCTGTTTTTCAGGTAGGATGATACTTTTACTGTGTATATTTTACTCAGCGGTGCGTTGAAATATGCATATTGCGCAGTACAGGACAAACTCTTACCCAAGAACATTCCCAATATTGGGAGAAAAAAATGGTAGGGGGCGTGCTTTGCAAAGCTGTACTGTCAACATCTCCTCAATTCAGAATGATATGAGATGTCCTCGGTTGTGTGGTAATATTTAAAAAAAAATACATGGTCCTCTATTGACTCGAGACAGGCCTCTTTTGACACCAAGAGCTTCGACTCTGCAGCAATCTACTTTTATTTTCAAAATGTCACCGAGTTTTAGTGTTAAAGATTGTTTGTGTATGCGCTTGATTCGCTGCCAAGGTAGGTTTGCAGGTTTCGTAATCGCTTCACAATGTGTGTATAATTTATGTACCAATTCGATCTGTGATAAAAAGATGACAATATTTTCAAATGTAGCAGATTGTTCTTCTAGTTTTCAATAACGTGTATGTGCTTTTGTAAGGTTTAATTTAAACGTTGGTATCATCCCTTGTCTACCAAAGCATTTTTCTGCCTCACATTAGAAGTGTTAATTCTTATGTTATGTACTTGTATCATGATTCCATTACTATACTATTTTACATCTTTTACAAAATGTTTGTTTTTACCATTCATTTGTCTTGCCTATTTTGTTACGTGCTTGTCGAATAATAATTTAGTTCATTCAATGCAATATTGGTGATATAGCTTTTATTATGGAAAAAAAATCACGTGATGCGATTTTACCAGTAGTAGGTCGTATACGAACACAGCAAAATATGTGGTGTTAACCGGTGTACATAGAGGACCACACCAGTTATTTTACACCGGTGTTAAATTGGTGGTGTTAGTTTTACACCTGTAGGTGTTATTACAACACCTTACGTTGTTACATTTACACTTTTTGGTGTTATGTTCAATCTTTATAGGGTGTAATTTCAACACCTCAGGGTGTGGTCCTCTATTAACACCAATTGATGTCCATTTTTAACACCACAGTTTTTAGTAGCGGAAAAGGTTCTAATAACAGGACGAGGTGTAGTAGAAGTAGTATTATCATTCACCAACATCATTTTCCCATCAAATCTCGCTATCGTAATCTATGATCATCATAATCAACATTATCACCATCATCGCCAACTCCCCCCCCCCCTGCTCCTTCTTATCACCATCACCACCACCACCACCACGACCATCATCATCGTCATCATCATCACCTTCATCGTCATCGTCATCACCACCATCTTCCATCATCATCATTCGACTTATGATGATGATGATCATCATCATCATCATCATCATAGTCTTCGCCATTATCATGATTATCACCAACATCATCATTATTCAAAAACACATGTCTCTATAAATTCGAACTGTACATTTTCATAACACTACAGTATTTCATTGATTTGATTTGACTGAAGCAAAGATAAATCGTTTTACTATCTTGAATTTATCATGATAACTCTTATATTATCTGCAGACGTAACCAGTTCAGCGCCAGGCACAGACGTCACGGGTAAGTTTAGTCACTTCATCAACTAATCCTGCCCTTAACCCTTTGCGCGCTGATGTTGCAACCTTGCACATTCGTACAATTAAATTCAACAATAAACTGTAATAATTAGTTTTCTCCCCTACCTTCAAATTAGATAAGCTGATAAAAGGCAATAGTTCTTGGATAAAATCTACATAACAATAATAAGTATCAATGGTGCAATATGGTAATCTTGAATTAAAGAAAGTAACAAGGAAACATTATTGTCATTAGCACAGATGATAGAGTTCCAATACAGTTGGTGTTTAATATTCAAATCGGGATCCTGTTTATTAATACCTTACAAACTTGGATGTTGAAACTGACAGTAGGTTGTGTCAATAAAGGAACACATCCTGATATGTTAAAATCACGCCCTATATGTCAGTATAATTTATAGAGGTTGAACATAACAGGAAAATAAATAACACCAAAGGTGTTAATAACGCACATAAGTGATGAACCAACACTTAAACTAAACTCCACAGCGTTCGATATGAAGGGTGTTCCTCAGGTTTTCTCTATGGCAAATTGTTATAGAATATATATATATATACATATATATATATTACTGGCAAGTAAGCAGCGTATTTTTAATGTATACTATGGAACAGAGATCTTTCAAGAAACGGGGATGTATAAGAAGAATGACTCGCTAGTGGTACATGTTTAGTGCATGTCTGTTTTATGTGATATTTGTTCTTTTATTTTGACGATGCTTGACGTTTAATGCCATTAAAAAAAATTAAATATGAGACGGCTTTATGCATGAGACATCATAAAATTAAAACCAAGAAAATTCGTATCCCTATTACTATGAGATGCTTTTTGTCCGACTTTCATTCACTATTTTCTCATTTTTTCTGTCTTTATCAAAACCCAGGTTGATATTTTCCTTTAAGACAAAGCTCCTTCTTACGCATTTCTTAATCAAGTTCATTCGGTAGATTTATAATTTCCTCAGTGAGGAAGTACTCATTTCCCAATTTTGTTCTTTAATAACAATCGAAATTAATTGATTAATACCGAGTGGATTAATTATTGGACAGGTATATCTAGACTGGTCAGATATCTTCATCGAATGCGACGAAATCCAGAAAACATGGTTAAAAGACAATTGAAAAGGTCTACTTCTGTACCGACCTTCTCAACTCCTACAAGAAAACCGACTGGTAGTATGTATCCATTTCTCGTTTAATGAAACTCATGGCTGCTGAAACCACTCTATATTACACTAAAAATATGTTATTGCTTTTTATCATCAACGTTTATTTTGTTTTATTTCAGCTAACATTGCACAAAATACTGCGTTTTACTTCTGAAATTAAGTGCTTGCCTGATAATCACATGTATATTGGACTATATATACTTTTGAGTTCAATTTTTGCCCCCACACACAAGAAAATCGACGCAAGTCATATTAATAGGTATTGATTTCTATTTAAAAAATACATGTCTACTGGAAAATACTTATACTTTAAACACTGATAATTACTTTTAATTTGCTATCAGATTAATTTGTTTACTTTTAGCTTTGACATCGCAAGAAGCATCGCGTTTTATCATTGGAATTAAGTGCTCGCATGTTAATCATATTTCTAGCTTCATCGTGTAAACTATACTTGAGACGCAGCTATCATCATCAGCAGCATGATCAGAGAGAAATGATAATCAATTATTAATTTGGTAAAGCATCTTTTCCTTCCGGCTACAGTGCTTCCCAAGTTTCTCTTCTAGATGAAAATGTTGGCTACACAACAGTGATAACATTTCAAAAGACCAGTTGAGCACTGATAATTACTTTTAATTTGCTATTAGATTTATTTTGTTTACTTTTAGCTTTAACATCGCGAAAAGCACTGCGTTTTATCATTGGAATTAAGTGCTCGCATGTTAATCATATTTCTAGCTTCATCGTGTAAACTATACTTGAGACGCAGCTATCATCATCATCATCATCATCAAATAGAAATGATAATCAAATATTAATTTGGTAAAGCACCTTATCCTTCCGGCTACAGTGCTTCCCAATTTGCTCTACTAGATGAATATGTCGGCTACTCAACAGTGATAACATTGCAAAAGACCAGTTGAGCAAAAAAAAAAGTTCATTAAAAATAAATAGATTAATAAAGAACTTTATTAGTCTCCACTGAGGTTTTTTTACACGGAACGTTGAGGGCAGCAACATCTGTAAATAGTTGACGCCATCTACGTTCAATGATGTTTAATTACAACATGATGCACTGTAAAAGATTGTGAAGTGTTAAACCTGACATCAGTTGGTGTTCCTGGAGAACCACGCCTTGTATGCCTTGAGTTGCTAAAATAGCACCTTAGAGGTTGAACATTACACCACAGAGTGTTAACGTAACAACCAAAGGTGTTGTAATATATCCCATAAGTGTTTGAACTAGTATAAATTAACACAGGGGTATATGACTGGAGTGGTATATACGTACACTAATCAACACTGCACCATGTCCCCGTATTAAACGTACACTCTAAAAACAAATCAGTCAAAAATAACTAGTTAATAGGGTCAGCTGGGTGCAACTGTTATTCTAGTCATATTTGACTATTTTCTAGTCATATTTTACTAAAACAGGCTTTCTGACTAGAAGATATGTCAGAAATGTGACTATCAGTGATTGCCATATCAGTTGCTCCCAGTTGACTACTGGTCTAGTCAATTTGACTGATCTGTTTTAAGAGTGTGAACTCAGTCACGTTCTTATTGGTGAATATTATTTTGTCAAGCCTTTCCATTCAGACGCCTAACTGATTCTTTGAGACGTAAGAAACGAGATGAAGAGGGGGACGAGGGGGGCACGGAGGAGGATGGCTGTGGTAAGGAAAATTCGACAGAGCAGAGTAATGCCGGATCAGTTAATCCTCGATTTGAAAATATCAGGAATGATGCAACCTTCCCATCCACTTTGGAGCCTACTTCGAGTTTAGAAGTAACAACGGAACTCCATCGAACTGTTGAGCCTGACGGTATAGACAGATAATTAAAGATTTCTTTCGGTATATTCCACGTATTTCATGGGGCCATCCGGCCATCGGGTTTCATCGGTCGTTTTTCTTGTTTTTGTATGGAATAGACAATGTTGGTGGTGTCTTTGTCTGACCTCATTTCCGGTTCTTATACATGGATGGTTTGAATGGATCGTCTTTCATTTTCCTTAAAGGTCAAGACCAACTCAGAAAATTGTTGATTTGAATCAATAGAGAAAAATCAGAGAAGCATAATGCTAGAAATTTCATTAAAATCAGATGAAAAGTAAGAAAGTTACGACATTTTCAAGTTTCGCTCATTTTTCACAAAATAGTTATATGCACAATTTAGTTACATGCAAATGAGAGAATCGATGAAATCCCTTACTATTTCTTTGTTTTTGTTTTTATTTGAATTATACAATGTTTCAATTTTTACAGATTTGACCATAAGGACCAACTTGACTGAAAATAATATGTTCAAACGTTCAAGGCAAAATAAACTTTGTTTCACAGGACACTGAGGAGAATATTAGAATATTTCATATGAAAAAAAAAAGAAATAGAAAGTGAGTGGTGTCAGCATTTCCCTCATTATCGATCGGGATTTGCATTTAACTATTTTGTGAAATGAGGCGAAACTTAAAATGTTATAACTTTCTTACTTTACATTCGATTTTGATGAACTAAGATTTCAGTGTTTGTGCTTGTTGGATTTTTCTCTCTTTATTCAAATCAACTTTTTGTAGGGATGTCCTTTAATTTATCAACACTGATAGCCGTTCGTCACCACCTTGTAGCTTGTCCGTCTTGGGAATGAGGACCTTGATGTTGTTGGTTTGAATGATTATTTGGGTTCAAAGGTCGTGTCGGAAGTAGGCGGATCCACGTGCAGTATCGGAGATCAACCAACATTTTTTTATAGCCTGACGTGTTCAATCAAAGGAGTATTCCGGGCTGAAAATATCTATATTGAAATCGAGTAAAATTCACAGAGCAAAATGCTGAAAATCTCATCAAAATCTGATAGCAAATAGCGAAGTTATTGAACTTAAAAGTTTAGCAGTATATTGTGAAAACAGTTATGAATATTCATTAGGTGGGCTGATGATTTCACATCCCAACTTTCCCTTTATTTGATTGTTTCACTATGTCATACATGTGTGAATGATACGCCTCCCATATTATAAATCAAGTTTCGACAATGAATATCTAATTTACTAATTTAGTAGTCAATCCACTTCTTTTATTTCTTGAAGGTAGAAATTTAATAAGCCTAATTTCATACAATGACATCATCAGTATGCTCTATGAATATTTATGAAGACATGCCGAGAACTGTTTCACCCGAATAAAGCAAATCTTTAAAATGCCATAACTTTGTTATTCCTGACCCGATTTTGATGAAATTCTCAGTGTTTGGTTTATCTATTCAAATCATACTAATTTCAGCCTGGAACATCCCTTTAATGATTTTGTACACTTCTGTTGAAACGATCCTTGGCAATAATAATAATGTAAAAATGTTCTCCGATGATGCACGGAGGACCTCTATTTCCGACTCATGATATCACAGCCCTTTCCATCGTTGGTGGCGTCTGTCATTTTCTCTTCTTTCTCTCTTTCATTCATTTAAGCCCATTCTTTAATGCGGATTGCAAGAGACAAGGTCGCAGCGATTGCAATTCAAAAATGTCAACAAAAGCACTTCACAGTTCAATCTGAACCTGGTAAATCATTACAGAGGGGGCATGCCTATTAAAGTTATGCTGGCAATCCAAATAACTATAATGCATTCGTTATCTTTAAAAATGCAATTGCACTGCTTGAATTTGATGTTTTATATGCTTTTGCATTTCATTTACATTTTATTTATCAACTTAATGATTTGTATTACTATGACACTCACCATAAAGAAACAACGATCACTAACTGTCTCCAAAGCGGCTTTGTGCACGTTTACCATGTAGATTGAAATACGTATAGAAGGCATACACGATGTGCCGAGTTGTGCCGCTGTGCGCCATCTTGCTGAGGTTTGCACAATATGAATTCAAAGGAAATTTGCCAAACCAAGGACAAGCGTGTCTCCTTGCAAGAAAGCGGCAATCTTGTTTCTTCTACACTTCATGTTCTATGCATTTTGGATATGCCATAGCCTCCATCGTTCATTTTCAGACTGTGCAAAATGAATTATGAGGCAATCCAGTCATTCAATAACAAGAGATGCTGATCAGTGCTTTCAATAATTTTCATTTAAAAAAATAAATTCCTTTTAATAATAATTCTTAACCTATTGACTGATTCGTTTATCAATTGATTGGTATGTTTATATATCCAATGATTCATTTTTTTTCTTAATATCTATTTATTTATTTATATTATTTCTCTTTTACAACTCATCTACATGTAGTATACTAACCCATTCATTCACTGATTAATTGATTTATTTTAATTTTCACCTTTTATCAATGCATTTTTACATTTATTTTCTTGATCGGTATGTTTATGCATTCATTTATGATTTTTAAATAATTATTTCATTTGCATTTCTTGTAAAATTCGTTTCATGATTTTATAATTACCCCTTGATTGATGGATCGATTGATTTTTTTTAACCTTTATGTATTCAGTTATTTACTTTTTTTGTATTGTTTATTAATTCATTTGCATGTAGAAATTGTTGATTTAAAATAGATCTTATGTAATATCGAACATGCCTTGTGACTTCTTTGTTGTACTATTTTTTAAGAGGCAAATGTGCATTTACCAACGCAACCATTACGACTTTGTTAAGTTTTGAGTGTGATACATTTTCCAAAATCGTATGCCTGTAGCCGGCATGCATAGTACAATCATCGCATGGGTACTGTAGGTAAACCGCGATTGTCGTACAGTGATCGTACGATTTGCCTAGGACACGGAGGCATGCAGACAAAACGTACGTAAATCGCAGTGCCATTGATGGATTACCGCACAGCCTCTACACAAAAATGATGCAATGTATGTACGATATCGTTTGATGTACGCGCAGAGGCTGACGGGGCCACAAGGTAGTGATACGATTCCCATACGATCTCAGCACGGGCTCTTTACGACATACGCCTCGCAGCCAAATAACTAAATTGAATGATGGAAGTAGATGAGATGACACATTAATACCTCCTTAATTCGCACGAAAATCCGACGGAATTTGTAAATAAACAAATCATCTCACTACTGCCAAATTTTGATATATCGTCACTTTAATAACATTAATCACTAGTAATTAGTATCAATTATCATAGTTATTATTAATCATATAAAGTGGTGTATTATATCGATTTTTCGCAGAGAGACTGCGTTAAATTGACTTGAAATCATTTTAAATTTTATTCTCCTTTAATTTCAGTTAGTACACCATGCAGCGGGCAATGTGAGAACCCACAGGTAACATTTTCAGAATTTTTAATTATACTACCCTAATCAAGTTAAATTTTCATGTTTACGAATAAGTTTTTAGCAAATAGAGGATAAACAGTGACCTAGTAAATATGATAATGAAATAATAATAATAGTAATGTGAATCATTATAATAATATTAATAATAAGATATTCACACTAATGATAATATAATCATACTAATCATCGTTATAATTGTGATTATCATCATTTTATTACCATGATAAACATTATAATATCAACGAACTCCATGGCCATTAATATTTTCGATAAACATGATATTTAAAAAAGAAAAAGACAGAGGAAATACTTTCATCATGCTAACGATGAAAATAAGATTTATACCAATTTCGGGAGTAGGTAACTTATCCGTCAATTGGAATCTGGCCAACTAAAGATAAACTAAAAATGATATGTTAATATCCGTGGACGTCTTATACCATTGTAAAACGAAGACGTTTTGACTGAAGGTAAACCTCTTCATAATTTGGGCCAATTGCTATTGTGCTCCAATCGAGATCGTCTCTGATTTAAGGTGTGTCCTTGTTTTAAATGTAAGGTTTCGTATATATAAGTCCTCGGTTGCCAGTGTGCACACACAATGTAAAAACTATGGTGTTAAAACTGACACCAATTGGTGTTAATAGAGGACCACACCCTGAGGTGTTGAAATAACACCCTAGAGATTGAACATAACACCAAAGAGTGTAAATGCAACAACCATATGTGTTGTAATAACACCTATAGGTGTAAAACTAACACCACCAATTTAACACCGGTGTAAAATAACTGGTGTGGTCCTCTATGTACACCGGTTAACACCGCAGTTTTTGCTGTGCAGAAAGAAACAAAAACACAGTTAATGCTTGTTACAATGACGGATGGTGTTTATCCCTTTTGGTAAAGGTACCTGCTACGACAGATCGCCCCTCTGATGTCTCTCCTAGAAGCACTTCGGTCCCAGTCGTAACGGATCCACCACCGGAAGTAGAAGGCAACGTGTCCCATGTAGTAGACCTGACTCTGGACACGTCATACTTCAAATCACCGGTGTTTGTGACCGGTCTGGAAAAGTGGCTCGCATCAAATGACGAGATACCGGATGATCTAAACGAAGAACAGAAGTTGGAATATGCTAAGGTGTGATTTTTGTTCTATATTCTCTTCACCCTATCCCTCTCCCTGTCTCTACATGTGTGTGTGTGAGGATGTGTGTGTTTCTCTCTCCCTTCTCCCACCCCCACGCCCTATTCCTCCCCTCTCCACTTTATCTTCGTAGCATAAATTATAGCTTTTGTTCTTTTTACGGTTTTCCTTTCATTTATTAATTAGCTGTATTTTTAGAAATCTCATTTATATATTAAGCTACTCATTTATTTATTTTGCCATTCTTTCATTCATTCGATTATTTCATCTATTTACTGATTTATATATTCATTTATTTATTCCTTACCTTTAGGGTTCATTTTTTTTCTTTCGTCAAGTAGCGGGTTTTTCGGAAATCTTGTTCAGAATGAAAAATAGCATTAATAGAAAATAAAATGTCACCAAATAACATCTTGTAATCATGTTTATCTTATTTCATGCTTGAAGGAGTTCTTCGATGTCTGTAACAACGTGTTCGAGGTTGATCTATTAGCTCTAGGAGAGACAGATGCAGCATCCATCTTCGCAGACGCCTGCAGTCATCTAGCTCAAGATTTGACCTCTGACCTGAACATCGGTGAATCGGTGAACATCTCTACGGCTCATGTCGGTAAGGAGTCTGTTTCGTAAAAGACTTACAACTATTGTAACTTTGCAATGATGAGAACTGCCATGGTAACAGGGCTCAGCAGCCAATCACAATTAACACAGATTAAGGTTCATAAGGGACGATATTTAAAGAGTTAAGTTGTTTCCTATTTACACAAGAAAAAATAATGAAAGATAATGGAGGGGAAACAGGAATGACAATATCAAATCATTGATACAGGGACCAACTTTCACATGCAAGATCATCACGTAGTCGACATCAACAATCAATAGCCTTGTACTTTGTGAAAGATGGGATGAGTTTGAAATGAGTATATGTGCGTCTTCGTGTTTAATCATGTACTGTCTTTAAACTACAGATGTGTATGCCTCGGTACAAAAAGGCAGTAATTTCACTGGCTACGTGCAGGTGATTGAAGACAACGAAGATGTCAATGACAGCGACGATGAGTCCGATGCCGTCCAGGTGGTCATCATCCCTCCCGATGGCGTCAGTGGCCTTCATCTTTCAGGTTCGTGAAGAAAATTTATTCCGCTGTGGCACCAAAGAAACTAGTAGATCTTATGTCCCTGTCCTTGTGTGTGTTAATTGGTGATCTTCAGCTGACACATTTCTGACAACTCCGTTACGCGTATTCCTTTATCCTCTGAGTGAGGGTGCCATGAGACTATGACGTGGTTTTACATAAGGTTAATCCCAAATCGACCGATGATATCTCATAGGACATAACTTAATAGGTTCGATCGGTGTACAGATTCGATTGAAAGTGAATTATTATTTGCCGACACCATACTGTGTAAAAAAGCAATTGATGTCCGTCTAATGATGTAGTAGGCAAAGAATACAACTGTTTTTGAAGATCACACGAAATATTTGCATATATCATTGGTATTATGTATGATGACTTAGTTTTTTTTAGTATAGTTCATATTGAAAAATTTGTTAAACCCATCAGGTTTCATCGAAAAAAATGTGTATTTCAGAAAATGATTATAATGAACCTTCGCCGATACATATATAAAATACGATTTTGAAAATAAAGATAGAATTAGATCTGATGTCTATTCGAAAATATCTCATGTTTTACTCTCCTATTTTTTATTCGATATTTCATACTTTTAAATCTTATGAAAAAAAAATATTTTGATTTTTTATTTGTAGAGGAAGATACCATAGGAGTCTCAGTGGTGGTATATAAACGAGGACACTTCATTGTAGAGTAAGTCTTATTTTCCCTTCTTTTATTATACTGTGTACTCTGATATGAATAGGGAGTTTTCGATCTCACAACCAGTCCTAGCCATAACACGGAATCTGCTCTTGGTAAACGCCGCGCTCTCCACTTTGTTCATGCGCGGTAAGCTGATTACCCCTAATCAGATGAATTTGCGTCAGGAGTGATCGAAACGAAAGCTCTACTTGACATTAGAAAAAGAATTTTATCAAATGACCCATTCCTTGTTTCTATCTTGATTACTTACTGTTATCGTATATTTCTCAACTTATTATGAATTATGAAAAATTTTATACTGCGGAATGAAAATAATTGATGATGTCACCAAGTATTTAATTTTGTACCTTTGATTTTTATTAGTATCATTGTCTCATTTGGTTGTGTTTTCTAAATAAAGGCACTGTAAATATATAGAATATTTTCAGTTCTGTAATACATAATTATATTTGTTCATTCTCTATAGCCATCACAATCAGTCAACCGACACGTCACATCGGCCAGCTGGACCTGTAGTCTCAATAACAGTCGCGGTTAATGATAATGTGACATCAGTACCTGTCGAATTCATTCTTGAGAATGATATTGTAAGTTTTTAATTACACCATCCTTCCTTTCCCTTGCAAACGTGATAAGTGCGATATGATTATTATTATTATTGTAATTATTATAATTATTATGATAATTATTATTTTATTTTTATTCTTATTTTGATGAATGTAACTGCAAAATATTGTTTTTTACTCGTATATTATTATTGTGCATGTTTTTATGCGAACAAAGAGAACATTTCATTGAATTTGATTATTATTGTAATTATCATTAATAATATTTTTACATTGTTATCTATGTCATCATCGTCATCGTTGTTGTCATAACCTGCTTAAAATCCCCATTACGCACTGAGAAAAAGAAAATCAAGTTTACATCCTAAATGCAACACTACCGGCAGCTCTTGGGTGCAATCTTCCACCCTTAGTGAGATTTCTTGCAACAGAAATGTACCTCCGTTCGTTTCACCCTAAAATGTATAACTTTGCATCTTTTAGGGCGCATTAACTGTTGCATTCAGAAGCTGCAATTTTGCACCTTCCTCAAATATATTTACATATAGGGGTGCAGAATTGATGCAAAATGTAGCAAATGCGCTCTTGAAGAGGCAAAAAGCATTTTAGGATGCAAATTTGTTCCCTTGAGGCGCTCCAAGTCTTGCATTTAGATTGCGCAAAATTACACCTTTTCACTCAGCTGTGTAGGGGGAACTAACTTAAGGGAACCCCGGGAGAACAATTGTTCATTTCGTCAGCAGTAAGGTATGCGACTTCAGCGACTTTAAGGAGAACCAAACCTGAGTTCGGGGGGGGGGGGGTTAACAGAATCATGCTCCCAGACTCAATATAAATATGTTAATAAAGAAGAGTTAAGCCTCTTGGTTGCTTGCTTTTCAAAAATTACTAAATGACTAAGTTAAAGTGAACTTTTTGGTTTATCTCATATTTTCTACTTTAGTCTCATCTTCTGCCAGCTGATCAGTCAGATTATGAATTGGGAAATGTCTCCTGTAACTTCTGGGATTCAACGGTGTAAGTCAAAATAAAATTGTACTGATTCGAATATTTCAAGTCCGGTGTTAATGCTGGTGTTGATGTCACAACACATTCATGATTTTTTTAAACATTAGAAAAATTACAGATGTATTCTTGACACTATAGATGTTTAAAATAAACTTTGGTAACGGATAAGGGAAATCCACAAGAAAACAGAGCTTGTAATACGAGGTATTGAAGAAATCCTCTTTTTTTAATTAGATAGTCGCCAAACATCAAGGGGCGATGAACACATGTGTAACTGCGATACAGTACCAATAAAAAAATACGGACAACTACGAGCGTAGAGGGCGTCACTGTTGACACCTACGTGTGTTTGGCAGGACCAAATATTTTGACGATTATTTTATCACTAAATGGGAATGAAAACTTAAAAAACCCAAATGATGTCAGATGTTTTAAGAAAGGGAGGTGATGATAATTTGTTTTCTTTTTAAAACTCAACTTGCAGCGAAGGGGAAGGAGAATGGAACGACTACGGATGTGAGGTTGTGAACGCAACGAGGGGATTCACCCAATGCGCCTGCAACCATACCACACATTTTGGAGTACTGCTGCAAGTCTGGCCTGTTGAGGTAACATACGGAAATCTTTAAAGTGCCATCGAATTGTCGAGATGGCAAAAATAATTTATCTTCCCATGTCGACATATACCAAACGTTGTATGTCATTCTAATAAGATAATTTATCTTGCCATGTCGACATATAAAACGTTGTATGTTGACTTGCCGACATAACTTATCTTGCTATGTTGAGATACAACATTTTATATGTCGACTCGGCGATATAACTTGTCTCGCTTTGTTTTGACAAGCAACATTCATATGTCGACTTGGCGAGATATCTTGGTGAGGTTATTACGATAGCAGACAATAACGAAAAAAAAATCTAAAATGATGTGAACAAGATCATTCTAAACAAATTAAGATACATATGAAACAACAAGTCCAACCATAATCAAGATATGAGATATGTATACTATTTTAATAGAATTAAGAGTCTATTCCACCAATTGAAAACATAGGCCTACATGATAAATTTTCATAAATAAAGAGAGTACAGTAGGGAAAAAAACAGAATCATGTATAAATATAATATTTGAATTCTAACATTGAATAAAAAAGGAATTTTCATATCTTTACTAAAATGTTTCAGACAAGGTATAGGGGATAACAACAAGGGGAAGAAGGGTTAAGGAAATGCGGAAAAACGATAAGAGTATTTGAAACCACTTGGGGGTAAATTCAATATTAAAGATAAGAAAATAATACTACTTAAGATGATTACGATAAAAGGATAAATCAAATTACAAGAAGATAAAAATTATAAATTATAAAACACATACGGACTTATCATTATAGGTATTGTGAGATTACATGTAGACAGCGAACATGATAAAACGTGGCTTGGTAAAGCAATTACGAATTATTTGTTAAAAATTCTTTCTTTCTATTTTTACAGACCCCTGCGAAGGATGAGCTTGCACTTAATCTTATTACGTACATAGGTTCAGGAATCTCAATTGCTTGTCTTCTTCTAACCATTCTTATACTCAATATGCTCACGTAAGTTAGTCTACGTTAGTCAGATAAAGATTGCCTCTGACGATAGTTTTTATAAAAATAATGTATTAAAGACTAAATTAATAAATGGTAAGCAATTTAAGTGAATAACCTCGCTAATTATCTTTTATGTTTTATGCTAGCTTAATTAAGTCCCCAAAATAATAAGATGCAATTAAATTGTTATGTATATTTAAGGAAGCGCTAACTTTCTATAAAATCCACAACTTTGCACCATAAGAAGATGCAAGCCAAAACCTTAAACTAGGAGCGACTTCCAAGGGTGCAACTTGCACCTCTCCGTTCTTGAAACATACCTGTAGGCCTTTAATTATGGACAATCTTGCACCCTTAGAAAGGTGGCAAATTGCTTCTTTAATAAATTATTCCAATCTGATACAGCTAAACTTCATTACAGAGTGAAACTATACTTTAATCGTGAATAAAAATCAAATGATGATACTTTTCTTAACATATACATCAAGACAAAATTACAAGGGTTCATTAATGCGTTTAAGCATATGATTAACTTAAAATAAGTTTTGCCAATTATCTCCCTTATTCGAATGCTCCTCTAATGCAACTTGCTTTCAATCTGGTTTGATTTCTTTGAAGTTCGCTGACGTCTGATCGAGTGAAAATTCATAAGAATCTAGTCACTGCCCTCACCATTGCCCAAGGTTTGTTTCTGTCTCTAGATGCTGCCAGCAGACATAAGGTAAATCGTCACTTAAATTAAGAGCAAGAAAAGTATATCAGTGCCTAAAATCTAATTTGTCTACCCAGGGAAATATAAAAAGGCATCCTTGAGTTTCCATGCATATTTGCGTCCTTATTATCCTATTCATTTCCTCGTCCTTATACGAATTCTTATACCCTCACATTTATCTTTATCATTTTATACTTATCCTTATACTCATTATTGTCCTTGATTTGAGTTTTATTTCCCAACAAATGCAAAGAATATACTTACATGTATTATTCTACTCATCTTCATTCTAATTATATTCATATTTACCCATAGCATTATTCTGGTCCTTATCACTATCCTTATTTTCTTTCATATCATTATTCTTATACTCTGCACCCTCTTTCTGTCCTTATCTTTAACAATGCATTTATTCTTATCTTATTCCCTGTCCTTAGCCACCTTTTTTATACTCATTTTTTTTCGTTCATATCATTATCTTTCATATACCTATCCTCATTTTATCCTTATCTTTATTCCTATCCTTAGCCGCCTATTATCCTTATTTTCTATCCTCATCCTTCTTCCTATTCTTATCCTTATTCCTTTTCTTAGCCGCTTTTATCCTTATTTGCTATTCTCATTCTTATACTCATTTTATCTCTACTCCTATCCTTAGTCTCCTTTTATCCATATTTTATATTCTGTTCATTATTCTTATCCTCATACTCATTTTTATCCTTATCTTTATTCCTATCCTTAGTCGCCTATTATCCTTATTTTCTATTCTTAGCCGCTTTTATCCTTATTTGCTATTCTCATCCTTATACTAATTTTTATCTTTACTCCTATCCTTAGTCTCCTTTTATCCATATTTTATATTCTATTCATTATTCTTATCCTCATACTCATTTTTATCCTTATCTTTATTCCTATCCTTAGCCGCCTATTATCCTTATTTTCTATCCTCATCCTTCTTCCTATTCTTATCCTTATTCCTTTTCTTAGCCGCTTTTATCATTATTTGCTAATCTCATTCTTATACTCAATTTATCTCTACTCCTATCCTTAGTCTCCTTTTATCCATATTTTATATTCTGTTCATTATTCTTATCCTCATACTCATTTTTATCCTTATCTTTATTCCTATCCTTAGTCGCCTATTATCCTTATTTTCTATTCTTAGCCGCTTTTATCCTTATTTGCTATTCTCATCCTTATACTAATTTTTATCTTTACTCCTATCCTTAGTCTCCTTTTATCCATATTTTATATTCTATTCATTATTCTTATCCTCATACTCATTTTTATCCTTATCTTTATTCCTATCCTTAGCCGCCTATTATCCTTATTTTCTATTCTTATAATAATTATCATCCTTATACTCATTTTTATCCTTATCTTTACTCCTATCCTAAGCCTCAGTTTATCCTTATTTTCTATTCTTATCATTATTCCTTATACTCATATTTCTCCTCAGTATCCTTATCCTTGTGTTACATATCTTTAACTTTACTATTTTCTTTACCTTTATTCCAATTGAAAATGGAACACTTAGATTCTAAACTGAATAAAGAGCAGGAAAGAAAGCTAGAACAATTAGATGATAAAAATATTTGTTTATTCTTTTAAAACTGACACAGAGAACTTACCTGCGTGTAAAAAAAGTCTAAAGCTCACTAGCTCCTAAGTTTCACTCTTACTGTATCATTTAATATCTTCTATCTTTCATTCACAATATCTTATTTATTTTATAGTATGTTATTTCAACTGCGATTTATCTGCTTACCGCTTGTGCATATTTGTCATCATACCTTACCACAGATAAGCTGCAAAGCCATTGCAATCTGCCTTCATTATTTCTACCTGAGTGTCTTTTGCTGGAGCCTTTTGGAAGGCGTGAACCTCTACATTCAAATCGTGCAGGTGTTCTCAACGGGAAAGTCTCTGAAATATAGGCACTATCTTCTCCTAGGATGGGGTAAGAACTAGCCTTTAATTGTTGTCATTGTCGTAACCAGTGTTGGATTCAAGAATGCCCAGTAGGAAGGGGTAATAGGAGAGTAGGAGAGCCCACTTTTCACCAAAATTCTGGATTAAGCAAAATGAATCATCACTTCAATCAGTCTTCATATCGCCAGAGAAGATTGGGGGCTGAAGTTTTTAACACCTCTTGTTTTCCCAAATGTGTATTTTCTTTTCCGGGGGAGGAGGGGGGGGGGGGGGGGTACGCTGACAAGAAAGTGGGTGTGGTAGAGATTTTGCAGTTTACTGTATTGTATTTAAGTTATTTATGTCTTTTTAGGGTATACGCCTTCTTTAAACCTAACATGTACATATATATATTCTTCATGACAAACTGATTTTTGTATGAACTTGTGTTTTATGTTTACGAAAAATGTAGAAAATGTAGAAAAGATTGGGATGGGGACGGGGAGGGCTCAAATTTGTAATACCTCTAGTTTTCCCAAGTGTTTATTTTACCGGGGGAGGAGGGGGTGTATGCTGACAAGAAAGTGAGTGGCGGTAGAGATCAGATACTGAGAAAAGGGTGATTCGGAAGAATTACGGACAGAGTGAGTGTGTGGTGACGTGTTAGAAATAATGATAATAATTCAACTTTATGTGTTATTATTTTTGTCGCTTTAAAATCCGTAGTTTGTTCGCTTTTTAATTGCTTTCATTTGATCCTTTTGATAGTATAATCAAGATTTCTTTATCACACGCACTTTTGAATCACTTGAAAACAATGATTAGAAATTTGACAGATCGCTTTGCGATTTATCATGTTATTTTTAGAAGTTGATAACGTATTCGTATCATTATGTTTTATCTGTGAAGGCACTCCTATACCTATCGTTGTTATCAGTGCCTGGACCAAGTGGAAAATATACGGCGTCGAAGGACAGTAAGAACATTTAATCTTTATATTTACTATCATATTGTATTTTAAAGTAAAAAAGCCAATATATTAAGAACTTGATAAAGTCTTTCAATTCAAGGTTAATTGTCAACATAGACGTATAGATCTGGGAGCTTACATTAACACAAGCCTAACTTCATGAAATCATAAAATCTTTAAAAAAAAATAACACTAACGATTGCCAACACAGATGAGGGACATTGTATATACTGTTTAAAACAAGGCACGACACCTGACTGTAATTCCATGCTTAATTTTGGTATTTTTCATCAATTCCACATTTTCTACTAGAATTATATGGCGCAAATTATATCAGTGAAATTTGTTATGCATACAAAGACTCAATTGGTGATCATTGTAGGATTCCGTTTGAACTCATTTTGAGATTGTCACCACTACTTGCAGTTTACTGTATTGTATTTATGTCCCTTTTTATAGGGTTTACGCCTTGTTCTTAAACCTAACATGTACATATTTATATTTTTCATGACAAACTGATTTTTGTATGAAATTATGTTTTATGTTTACGACAAATTTAGAAATTTGTGAAATGGAAGAATCTAAATGTTTATTTTATTTGAATTGAATTTTCTCTTTAAATGAATCTGTAGGTGCTGGCTAACTATTGAGGACGGTCTCATATGGTCCTTTGCTGCTCCCGTTATCGTGGTTATAAGTGTGAGTATAAAACAGATTAGACTAAATTGTGGGCAGCGATTTTTCTTATGGCCTACCCCCGACCCCCCCCCCCCCCCCCCCCCCCCCGCTCTCTAAAAAAAGACCTCGAATGGGAGCGACTGGAGATTGAGCCTAGCGCTACTGATCAACAGTTAATAATGTTTAAAAGCCCGTAGGACTCTTATCAGAAGCTTGTAGCGACATGGACTACCATGTAAGAGGCTTGAGTTCGAGTCTCGCAGTCCATTTTTTTTTTATTGTTGGCGACAGTTCATGCCACTAATTCGTCAATGAAGGAAAGTGATTTTGTTAAAATGTGCTGCACTCATTTTCTGAGAGCAACCGTCTTAACGCCTATGTAACGGTTGGAACGGTTATGCGCCTAACTCCAGAACCATAATCATTATATATACATATTAGTATATAGAAGTTTCTTTATGTATTTTGGTTACTCACGGTCCCCATGAATGCGGCTGATAAAAGCCAAAAGTATCATTATAAGAATGACTTCAAATCTGGCGGATCCAGGATAAAGGGGCATTTAAAATTTACTCACAAAAAAGGGCCTTCAACATAAGCTGCATAATTATGCATGATTTAAAAATAGCAGCCATATTCACAGCAATATGTTTAATGAAAGTTATCTAAATCCATGGCGTCTTTTAATGACTATTTTTTTCTCAAAACAGGTCAATTTGATTGTTCTCATCATGGTTGTTCGTGTCATCGTTAAGTCTGCTTCGGCCCACAAGAAAGATAATTATGATCACATAAAGTAGGTATAAGCTTTGGGGAAATCTTTACTTATGTTTTAGGAAGTAAAACTGATGTTCTGGGAACTGAAATTTCATTTAATTTTTCGTTTAATATAACCACAATTACATGTACATGTTTTATATTTTTAAAGATATTTTTTCTTTATCTGTAAATATTTTCTTTATGAAATACTTTTAATTATGATTTCTAAAATATCATTCAAACTTCTTTTCTCAATAGATTTATTAACCATCTCCTGCGCTCGTTAATGATGTTATAATAGAAACGTGTGATGATGATGACGATGGTGATGGTGGTGGTTAAGATGCTATGATTGCATTTTGTTGTATTATGTGAACGGAAAAGAGTTAAATTTCAAATCTCGAATGACACATCTTTATTTCAGAGCTGGGGTAAAAGGAGCACTTATCTTGGTCCCAATACTTGGTCTAGGATGGGTATTTGGTTTCCTCTCACTCGGCAGGGCTACACTCGTCTTCACTTATCTCTTCGTTATTATAGTTGCTCTTCAGGTAAATGATGATAATGGTGATGATGGTGGTGGTGGTGGTGATGATAACGATGATGAGGATATTGATGATGGTGGTGATGATGGTGCTGGTGCCTGGTGCTGGTGTGATGATAATGATGATGATGATATTGATGATGATGATGATACTGATGATGATGATGATGGTGGTGGTGGTAGTGATGATGACGATGGCGGTAGTGGTGATGATGAAGATGATGGTGATCAAGATGATGGTGATGATGATGATGATTGTGATGATGGTGGTGGTAGTGATGATGACGATGGCGGTAGTGGTGATGAAGAAGATGATGGTGATCAAGATGATGGTGATGATGATGATGATTGTGATGATGGTGGTGGTAGTGATGATGACGATGGCGGTAGTGGTGATGATGGTGATCAAGATGATGGTGATGATGATGATGGTGATGATGATGATGATGATTGTGATGATGTTGGTAGTGGTGATGATGATGGCGGTCGTGGTGATAATAATGATGTTGGTGATTATATTGTGATGATGATGGTAAAGAATGTTGGTGATTGCAATGATGATGACGATGATGATTATGATGATGATAATGACGATGATAATTATAATAATAATTATTTTTTTTGTGTGATGAAAGGGATGGTGAGGACTGATTTTTACAATGAGGTTGGTGATTATGATGATGACTCTTGCTACGGACCGATCATACTAATAGAAAAATATAATTAAAAGAATGTTATTCATTGACATGATTATTGAACGCTAGTATAAATCATCAGGTATACCGTATTATCAATCGTTTAAATATATTTTTATTCTTATCTTCTAAAGGGTGTTCTCATCTTTCTACTCTATTGTGCATTCAACTCTGAGGTAAGTCAATGAATTGCAAAGTCGACCAGTACAATTGAACGAAACGTCACAATCATTTAAAACTAGATTTTACTTGGGCTGTTTTATTCACGAAATTACAGTTTACAGATAAAATGTGATCTATTTATTCGTATATGGTTCATTCAATTATTGGTGTTATTTCCTCATTAAATGCTTACAAAAAAAGTTTACGAAGTGGTGCCAGCAGGTAGTAAAATTGGGTAAAAATATGTATCTATGATTAATGAATGTTATGTGCTAAGCTTATCTATGAATAAGTAAAACTTTGTATAGAAATGTTAATGTGACTTACAAGTATATCGTTGTAATGCCGATGATACATTTTGTCTTTAAATGAATTTGAAGTCTTCTTATAATATACAGAAGTAAACCATGGAAGTATAGTGCATAGTGAAACTACAAACCATTGTTAGACGCTCGAAACAGGCTTTTTTAAGAGGAGCGTTTTATGTATAACTCATAGGACCAAGAGGGCGTTTCATCAATATTTTCGTCTGACAAGTTGTCAGATCTGACAACTTTCCTGGATTCTGATTGGTTGAGAAGCTCTGTTACTATAGTAAATGTCGGATAAAACAGGACTTGTCGGATAAAACGTCTGACAAGTCCTTTCATGAAACGCTTCCCAGATATCGTATTGCAATAGGCTTAATGATACAAAAATCGAAACCAACCACATAAAAACAAAATGAAAATCAAATATTTGGACTGATCCATAACACAGCCATTCCAGAACCACCCCCCATCCTTGATCATCTATCATGAATATTGACTTAATTTATTCGAATTTAAATTTCGGTTTTGATCATGTTGTTTTTGTATTCAGGTACGCGCTGCCCTGAGGAGAAAAGATGAGAAAAGAAAATTACGGAGGGGTGACGGGTTGAGTTCGGTGCCTACGCCCTCATCGGGCAACTCGACACAGGTAGGAAGGGGAGATACACATACAGGCTTTTAAGGGGGGGGGGGGTCCAAAATTGCCCAAAGTGGATTGGGGTAACGTTTTCTCAAAATAATATATTCGATGGGAGAAAAAAAAAGTTACTAATGGGGAACATTTCCCATACATGTTTTTGGCTTGACAACCGCAAAAATTATGGGTCTAAGGGAGCCAGGCCCCCTCCCCCTAGATGTTCAATGGGTCAACACTAATATAATATATGACAGGTTGGGTTTTTTAAAAGCAGGGAAGTTGTGAAGCACGTTATTGAAGATTTGACAGAGATGCATCAAAGAATCATAGAGATACAAGTTTTCAAAAAAAAATTGTGACGTCACTTGTGAACAGTTGCCACACGTGCATGGAACTCAAATAATGGCCCCACCCCGCTAATAACAAGCTTTGAAATACCCCGCGGGAGTATTATGGTTAATGGGTCGTATGAGTGACAGTATTTTTTTCTTTTGAATATTGCAGTCTAATGATACATCAACCACGTTTGCTTCGAAGCTAATTGATAAAATCAAAAGACGGAGGTCATCGACCACGGCAGCGAGGAACACGCCCATCGACAGAATCGAGCTCGTGGATCGGAGCGATTCACCATACAGCACTAGAGGTGAGAGAATAGTCTGTAAGCTCAGACTAAATTTTGACACTTGAACAAATTGTACCACGTCTAGAGTGAAGACTAGACTCCAAACTCTCCGTCTGTGTCAAATAAGAGATCCCCACAGTACTTAGTCGATCTAGTCTCACTATTTCAGACTCTGCATTATGCCCTTTGCGAATTGCGAAAAACAAAGGCGTGTGCCTGCATTCTCGAGCTTAGACTAGTTCCCGGTCGTTTTAATGCGTCTTCCTTTAATTTCCTGAAGATAAAAAGAAGGTGATGAAGAAGAAGAAAAGAAAGAGAGAAAGAAAGAATTGAAAGAAAGAAAGGAAGAAAAAACGGGAAAAAGAAAGAAAGAAAGGAAGGAAGGAAGGAAGAAAGAAAGAAAGAAAGAGCAAAGAAAACGGAAAGAAAGAAAGAGCAAAGAAAACTGAAAGAAGGAATAAAGAAAGAAGAAGAGGAGGATGGGATAAAATACAGAGGAGAAAAAGAAAAAAAACTGGGACAAAAGAAATAAAGAATGAAGAAAGAAAGAAAGAAAGAAAGAAGAAAAGAAAGAAGAATTCAAGGAAGGAAACAGGAGGAGACAAAGAAGAACAATGCTGAACAGCAAAGAGAAGAACACGAGGAAGAAACAGATGATAATAGAAAAGTGTTATGGATGAGATGATGATCGATGTATTTTCTTAATGACTTTTCTTCCAGTACTGTCCACCAAACTGTCATTCCCTCTTCTTTTCTTCCAGAAGTCGTTTTACACTCCAGAAAGACTGGCAGTATAGATTCTGGTTACAGTCAGAACCTTGTACATACACCAAACTACATTCCCGCAGACAGTACCGTGTCCATTCGAACTGAAGTGGTAAGTTTGCATCATGTGATGTGTAGGGAGCCAGGGAAAGGAACTGTTTTTTTTAATATCCGGGTATAATATATTATGATTGTTATTTACATAGTTCTTTTTTCTGTTATCACTATTATTATCATTAAAATGAATATGGTTATTATTCATACTGTTTTCTTTTTAACGGTAGTCGTTATGATTTATTGTGAAATATCAATCAATTCTAGCCTATTAAATCAAAATTATTAAATTCATTGGTTCCAGAATGTAGTATAGTGAGTTCTTAATGACTTAATAGTTACACTTTGATTTCCATTTTCTTCTTGATGCATCAGGCAGCTGACGAGTTTATTCCGCCGAACACACCTACCTATGATCATTCCACCATGCGAATTGAATGACTGTGACGTCATACCATGGACATCCTTCATAAATCGTTGTTGAGTGGGGGGTCATAAATATGTTTGAAAGCTATTCACATGGCTTTACGAACAAGTTAAGCTTGCTCTTGCGTGCCAAGTCAGAATAAAAAAATCTCTTGCGTGATATGTCAAATATCATGGGGAAGGGGAACGATTTCAGCGCCAACCGGACGACTGTAAAATAAGAAAATTTGTGATAGTTTCGCTTCATTTTCACATCCTGTTCGTAATGCAAATAACGGAACCGATGGCGTCACGCACTCGCCATTTCTTTTGAATTTAATTAACTTAAATGTGCAATATTTCAATTTTCTCCTATTTAAACTGTGAATGGTCAGAGTACTCAGCCCCCCCCCCCCACCGTGTAATAATAGATATTCATCCACGGCCAGGTGGGTGTTTCATAAAGCTATTTGTAACTAACGAATGACTACGCACGACTGGTGATCCTTTCTTTTACTGTATGATATATGTAGCTGACTTAGCACGTAAGAACATGATTCAGTCGTTTGTAAAGTCATGCGGAGCTTTAAGAACAGCTTTATGAAACATACAACAGGGTTTTCGGATTCCAGGGGCATAAGAAAATTAATATTGCCCTTTTTTGCACACATAAAGTGTAAGCATTTGTAAATATTTCGAGTACCACCAATCGGGTGTAGTAATATTTATGTGATCTTTTTTGTTTCATTCATTATATTAATGAAATAACGAAAAATAAACTTACATCAGCCTTTGTATAGCGACTATAGTATCTACACTCTAAAAACCTATAAGGAAAAACGAGTGGAAAAGGGCTGAGGGGTAATAGCATTTTCCACTTTTTTTAAAACGCCGTCACTCCTTGGCCCTTTAAAGGTTGATTTCCCCCTTTTCCATCCTTTTTTTTTTTAGAGTGTAGAAAAGAATAAGATATAATTAACATACATCAATGTCTCTCCATACCTTGAAACTTGCTGCAACCAACTACTCTTCCATTTTTAATCTGTGATATACAGTGATGCTCGAAGGTTAGTGAACCTCTCCAAAATAAACATATTTAACAGGGGCCACAGACAAAAACATAAAAATGACCATATGATTGTGATTTTTCGCGTGGCCAGCCCCCCCCCCACACACACACTTTAAAAACCCTGCCCCGGCCCCTGTTTAAAGTGATCAATGCTCTGTCATATTGTAGATATCCAATTGTGAAGTCAGGTGGTGAAACCACCTGATGGACCACACGGGTGGTGTGGTCCAGTGGTTAGAGCATTGGACTCATAATCGTAAGGTTGTGAGTTCGAATCCCAACTCTGCCATTGTCTCCACTTTGATAAAAAGACCCGAGAGTGATATATGTCGTCTATTACGTCAGCCACTATATGACTGATTAACCTAGACGTAAAATGTTTCATAGGTAATTGGTTATATACCAGCTTGGGGTTTACCAGCAAAATGCTGTCCAGCCGAGTTCCTACGGGAGTTAACAGAAACAGAAATATTTCATTCAATACAGTTTGTTTCTCTCGGCTCTCCAAACATTCAACACTCAGCGTGAAGGAGTGCATTTTGTGGTGGGTTCACTAACTTGAGCACAACTGTATAGTCTGTCTTGTATCATGGTTTGTGTTCTAGGCCTAGGTCCCGTTTCATAGGGTATTCATCATAAACCTAGGTTTAAAGATGAATACCAGGGCCCCGTCTTACAAAGAGTTACGATTGATCTGACCAATCGTAACTCTATGGAAATCCATCAGTGTCGTAATTTTCTCTACAGGGAGTTTGTAAAATGTCCTTTGTAAACAAAGGAAAACACACCAAATTGTCAAGAAATCAATGAATTCATGGATATACATTCATATATATAGAATCTTTTTTGAACAAACAAGCATTTTAGATGTTGGCGTTGCAGGCTGTCCATAGTTGCGATTGATCGGATAAATCACAACTCTTTGTAAGACGGAGCCCTGATGTGATAACGATCTCAAAATGAGTACGAGCAGAATCGAATAAAAAAGACGAACCAAGTGTTTGTATGTATAAATATTTTTAAAAATATGTACCACATGGCTCTGAAAAAAATGTGTAATTGCCGTGAAATGTGCAAAGTTTAGCACGGAATTCCATTAAAATGGGTATTTTTTCAAAACAAAAAATACTGTCCCATATATATATTTTTTTCATATTTTATTGTTTGAAATAGACACGACATGATCAAAGGAATATCGGTTTTCAGCTAAGATTTCATGATTTGACAAAGATAAGATTATTTCAATGTACCAGGTCTAGATCTATAATATGGTGGCATTGAATCGTGAGTTTAATGACTTTCTCATGAAATAATTGTTTGCTGCAACTACTTTTACCTTTAACCCCTGTCTAAACTCTAAACTTTAATCTTAAACTACACTTTCATGGATTGCTAATTCGTGTGGTCCAGTGGTTAGAGCATTGGACTCATAATCGCAAGGTTGTGAGTTCGAATCCCAACTCTGCCATTGTCTCCACTTTGATAAAAAGGCCCAAGAGTGATATCTGTCGTCTATTATGTCAGCCACTATGACTGATTAACCTAGACGTAAAATGTTTCCAAGGTAATTGGTTATTTACCAGCTTGGCGTTTACCAGCAAAAAATGCTGTCATGCCGAGTTCCTACGTCAGTTACAATATTACTTCCATATTATTTGCAGTTATAATGTATCAATTGATTCATTAAAAGTCATATTTTTTGTATTTTCCTATCTTTCCTATTTCAAAACAATTTTTGACAACTTTTATTGAATGAGTTAACAACTGGCGCTCAATAAAAGTTGAGTCCAAGTTAATCCAGATTTAACTAAAACCAGGGGTATCAGAATACCATCCTTTGCATCTAATGGGGAAAAGCACAGTTATGAATAATTAGTAATAATGATAAAAATTATGATAAGAATGATGATAAGAATAATCTTAAAGTAAAAAATGTACAAAATCTATTTAGGACCTTCCACAGCTAAAGTGAAATCCATGTCATTCTCACCAAACTTTGCACGTAGATACTTTTGAACCTGAATATTCGAAATATGTGAAAATCAACAAAGGTCCACTTGCTTAATTTTTTTATATAGAGCTTCAAATTTCACCAAACTGGATGTTCTTAAGAATTGCGCATTCAAAAGAATTTGGCAGTTTTAGACGTCGGGGTCATATCCGTGATTATTGGCAGCACTGCAGAGTAAAGTATGTTGAAATTACAAAGATATTTTTTTTAATGGTCCATGGAATAATTCCAGTTTTTTTAGTTTCATAAAATAACACATCGGATCTGCAGTTAGAGTGCAGATAATGAGAATAGTCAGTTCATACCCAAAGCTAATGAATCACCTGTTCATCCATTGTGACGTCCGCGTGCAGAGTGTAAAATATGCGTAGATTATAATGCGCACAAACATAACTGTGGAACGAAATTAAGTTTACTATAGCTTTAAGTTGTTATTACAAATTTGTCATTGTAACCTATTTTATGAAATGGGGCCCTAGTTCTTTATTTTTTTAATCACGAGAAATCGTCCTGGCTACAAAATAACCAATAATATGCCGCATTCACTCACAGCTGTCTGGACCGTAGTACAAAAAAAAAGATATCTGCCATAATTATGACTCAATTGTTGCGCATGAGTTTTATTTGTTTCACATGAGTGACCACTTTAAATCAAAGCAACAATCACTATGCAAGCATTTTATTTCGGGGTTAGTACGAGTATTTTGTGGTTTTTATCAGCAAAAAAGAAAAGAAGAAAAAAAATCAATTTTTGTTATTGGTGGGTAGGACTATCATACTAAATTTGCAGGTGGGGGACTGGTGCAGCTGTGGCCGAGTGGTCTAAGGTTCGATTTGCGGACACGGCACCTATGCTTTTTTTTATCTTGCATTCAAATAAATGGATATGCTTTATGCATTATTTATAACTAGGCTTGTACTTGTTTTTTTTTAAATGTCCGTTTATAACTGCCAAGCATAATCTTAACACGGAATTTTGGAAATTTGGATGTTGCCTTGTAAAGGCTTTTAACTTATTAATAAATTTTGGTAGAATAATAATTTACATCAGCTGTCTTAATTTGTATGACAAGAATGTGAATTTTCCAATGTTTGATTCTTATGTGATAAATTCTCACTAATAAAACCAGGAATTGGCGTTAGAGGGGCACGGAGGCGGTCGCCCCTTTTATTTTTTCAAGAATGATCTAAAAAAGAAATGAAAGCCCCCCCCCCCTAAAAAAAGGTATTCAACATACCATGATCTAAGGGAGGTCTGTTGTGTATCAACGAACGTAGAGGGCGTCAACACTTTGCAGTGTTAGCAGAGTGAAACGTTGACGCCCTCAACATTCGTTGCTTTGTATTATCGATGATAATATGGGGGGGTCGAAAGCATAAATTATACAAGTAATAAGAACATATTTTTACAGGAAATACAACGAAAGGAGCGCGTACATGACATCTCGCCCGAAATCAAGAGATATTTTTATAAATAAATTCTTAAGCTCTTTGTACCAGTTTTTATAGTATGTAGAATATTTTTACCAATGTGAGCTCAAATTGGGTGGGGTCATTATGTTGCTAGTACTGTCAGTCGTTCCATTAAAAAAATTGTGCGAAATGTCATTTTTTTCTCAAGTTTTACTTTTTTTTTTAAAAGAACGAATAGATATAAGCTTTATAAGGTAGATATTTATATACCGCCCCCGACGGTGAAGGTTCTTAGCAGGAATCCGCAATGGTCATTTCTACTTGCCTGTCAATTGCAAATTTGATATTCACAAAATCAAAGGGATTATTCCTTGTCTTAGTTCTTTCAAATATCAGTCTGTTTTTTTGAGATATGAACCCTTTTACACCAATGATATCATTATGATAGTATAACATGAATTAACTTTTATCTAATGTCTGCAATTGTCACAGTTTGGTAAAATCAAATGAAATAAAAATGTACTGTACATG
Source organism: Lytechinus variegatus (assembly GCF_018143015.1). NCBI lineage: Eukaryota > Metazoa > Echinodermata > Echinoidea > Temnopleuroida > Toxopneustidae > Lytechinus > Lytechinus variegatus. Next base: position 33,368,965 of record NC_054748.1, read on the forward strand.
TAATTGGATGAGATATCTTGAATGTTTTATTTATGTTTTAGTACATCGCGACTGGGGCCCGTTGCGAAAAGTGTTACGTTTAAACGAATGCACGCTTTATTTGATTGTTTAAAAATCAAGTTGTGTTAGATTTTTTTACAGTAATAATGTTTAAAATTAAATAATTCGTTGGTTACTATAACATTAGGTTGTTTAACAATTTAAACAACCATGCTTTTTATTAAAAATATCAAAAATTGAACTTTGTTGTTTAAAAACTTCACAGTCCTGAAGTTCGCGACACACAACTTGTCTTTAGTTGTGAAGTTCGTGATTTATTGGGTTGCAAACTTTTGTAATTTTAATCGTTAAACGGGTAAAAAAACGTTGTATAAATTTTTTATAGGGTGTTTTTTCGCAACGGGTTCCAGGAAATGCACCGCTCCACTGACATGGGTCACGACTGTTATGAGGCAGCAGTGGCGTACGCAGGGGGGAGGGGGGGTTACATGTGTTCAACCCTCCCCTTCAATTTTTCTAATACCCCCGTAAGAATTCAGCCCCCCCCCCTAAAATTTAAGTTGAAGACTTCTTTTTTATTGCTTTTTATTTTTTGCAGTAGAAACGACCTTAAGTATGTGGTGAAGACCTTTTTTGTCAACATTTCATTCAGCTTGAACCCCCCCCCCCCCCCATACTACAAAAATCCTCAGACTATGCCATGATGGCAATGAAGTATGGTCGATCACACGCAATTAATGACACGCAACTACAGACGTGAAGTTCGCAATTTATTCATTGCAAACTTTGCGATTTTGATCGGAAACTCGCGATTTTTGTTGCAAAGTTTGCAATAACAGCCGTGTAATTGGCGATTTTCGTTGCAAAGTTTGCAATAACAGTCGAAAATTTCGCGATAATCGTTGCAAACCTTGCAATTTTAAGCCGCAAATTTTACGATGTTTGTTGCATTATTGATGTTTGCAAACTTTACAGCGAAAATGGCGAAATAGAGTCGTGTGTGACCGACCGTACTTCAAAAAATGTCGATGAATCTCCCTAACATTTTTCTACAACCACTCCGTCGCACAAAATCTTGTCACCGCTCACTATTTTTTTTTTCTTTTAACTGTCCAATCTCACACATTCACTGATACCAGTCGTTTTTCCCATTAATGTAGGGTACCGTTTTAAAATAAATAAGAAAACGACTGTTTACGAGAAACACAAACGGGCCCCACGACTATGGGACGTAGTGCAGCAACTTGCCAAAATCCTTTGAATTTTCATTCCATTTTCTTTTCCGTATACATTCTCATGTTTTTTCCCGTCCACACAGTGATGCAATTACAGAAAAATAAAGAAGTAATCAAACAATATTCTAGTAGTTTAGAAAAGGTTTAATAGAAAAGAGTTGAAAGACAGCTACTTGGATTCATGTACAATGAATATTCTCTGAATAAACATGTTAAAAAAGATATTAAACTAAAACAAATGCATCGAGTGCAGGGGGGTGTGGGGTTGCATTTCTTAAACAATCAATCGTACTTGATTCGTCAGCATAAGGATTTATACCTCGGTCACATTTTCCCTCCTGCCGGCGTACGGCGAGTCAAAAACAGCTCTGGTACTCATGCGATAGGTTTAAACAACAAATCAATCAAGATGCATCTGTTTCTCTAATATTTAGAATGAAAAATGAATGGAATTAAAATCACGCGACCTAACTGATTTTAAGCACTCAAACCAGACCGATTGCTATAACCCGGGAAAGGGAAAGGAATAAGGAAATCACTTTTATGACATGTTTTATTGATATCATGGCATGTAATTTGAAAAAGCATGTGGTATTTAACATACCAAGATTACGGCCAAAGTTGGATGATTCATAACATTACGCCACAACCATGTGACAAAAAAACCCCGTAAAATTAAATGACTCGTCAAAATGGGAAAAATATAAGAAAACGAGGGTATTGCATTAAAAGTACAAAAATTGGCAAACTCTACGATATCAAATACCAGGTGACATTATTGACTTAACTATAGACTATACACAAAAATACAAATTATTGCTTATATGAATGGTTTTATCACACATGTCTCAACGTGATCTAGCAAGTCTGTCGATACGTACAGAAGAAGGGGAAAATAAATCTCAATTAGCAGATCCTAGAAAGTACAAGTCTGCACTGGGCATATAACTTTGTATAAGGTAGGAAAAAATATTTGAAGATGACTCGATTCCATGGGGTATCCCACAAAGAGAAGCGTGATTGGAGTGTTTCATGCTTGAACATGTTTTACGACAATGCCCATTTAACGCGTTATCTGATTGGTGGATACTACGTAGTAGGTCGTGTTCCGTGGACGTGCATGATTTGACCAATGGAGTGAAGCGTTATATACCGACTGAAATTCAAAATGCGACATCTATGAAATTTAGTAATTGAAATTTCATGATTATAATTTTCATTTACAAAAAGGCCCTCACCAGCATATTAATATTCAGAGGTTTGATATGCCTGGGGACTGTTGATATGAGGCATCAAAGGGGGGGGGTAAGGGTCGCAAATAGGCTACCCATACTGCCATGAGTGCCCCCACCCCCGGGGGGGGGCAACTTGCTAAAATATTCTAAATACATTCATTTTCATTGTTACATTTATATCTTTGAACTGTTTATACTGTATGTATGTTGTTTTTAAAAAGAGCCTTTTTAATCGGCTTGAGAAAAAAAAGGAAAAAAAGGAAAAAAATGAATTGAATTCACAAACACTATTTACTGCAAATGCACTCCTTTTACATTATTTCGATGAAATTCAACTGATGAACCGATGACCTTGATCACGTGAGCCTCTGATCCATTCTATTGTCTGGAAAAGATGAGGGCCCCCAGCAAAGCCACGCCCATAGCAACGAAGCTAGTCGACACGGCGGTACTTCCATTACACAAGTTGCCTGTGCAGCAGTAAATACAAGAATCACCCGCACAGCCTTCAACGCAGAGTGCAGTGCATGCACGCACCACACTGTTTCCGGATGTTGTTTTCTATATAAAATACAAAATAAGAACAAAAACTAGTCGTTGGAATATAGACAAGGGAGGGATGGGAAAATTAACATAAAAAATGGGATATCTGGAGGATTTTGCCCGAAAATAAAGCGAGCTACATGATCAAGGAGTTGTAAAAGGGCAGTCGGACTTGCCTGAATATCAACTGAGTAAGCCAAAATATTTCACTTAAAGAGTGGATATACACTTACGATCAGCAATGCCACACAGAATCGTAATGTGATTGTGGTATGAAAAGTGCAAAGAATGGACAGGCGCAAGTATCCAAGCACACATAAAGTTGATCAAAGATTATGAAGGTCCAAATAAATACACCATAGGGTGCTAAATTAAAGACGAGAAACTTCAAGATAAGCATAGATCAAGGTACTTAAAAGATAAGTCTAGATCAAGGTACTTAAAGGACTAGAAAAGCGTTAACTGGCCTTTTCGCAAGAGGACGGGAACGGACGACGGTAGTTGATTTTGGAAGATATTTTGGGGATCGTCGTAAAACACTGCGCTGCAAGCGCGTTTCCGTTTTACACCCTGGCGAAGGCATTTTCCGGAAAATTAGCCAAAAAGCGACTAGTGAAGAGTCTACACACGTCGCTGGTTGCATGCAGCGTGCGACACAGGCGAGTCCACCACCGCATGCAATTTGCACAGTTACTGATCAGAGCGCAGAGTTCCTCGGCACTTCACGTACAGAGAGAGCGGCAGTCAGGAGTGAAATCAATATACATCTCTATGAGTGAAATCCGAACATGCTTTTGCAGTCGCGTTGTTTATGATAGTTTTTTTTCTAAAAATAAATTAAAATGAATAGAATGACAGACAAAATCAAAATAAACAGATACTTACCGTATAATGGAAAGACAAATTGAAGTTTGATGGATTGATACCTTAGAAGCTGCCGAAAGATAGATATAGAAGACTGACAAATAGATAGAGACAAGATAGACAGATAGATAGATATACATAGAGAGAGAGAGAGAGGTGGATAGATAGAAAGAGAGAGAAAGAGGGAGAGATGGAGATAGAGAATTTGAGAGACACGGCAGATAGATAGATGTTAGATAGATAGATAGAAAGATAAAGAATGAGAGAGACAGGATAGAGAAATTAACAGATAGATAGAGACATAGATAGATATATAGATAGAGAGAAATATAGAAATACAGACAGATGGATAGATAGAGGATTTGAGAGATAGATAGATGTTAATAGATAAAGAATGAGAGAAAAAGAGAAGATAGACAAATTAACCGATACTGTAGTTTCATAGATAGACAAATAGATAGAAGACAGACGGATGGATAGAGAGAGAGAGAGAGCTGGAGAATTTGAGAGATAGATAGATGTCAGATAGATCAAGAATGAGAGAGAAGAGCGACAAATTAACAGATAGATACTGTAGTTACATAGGTAGGTAGAGAGAGAGAAATAGAGAAAGACAGACAGATGGATGGATAGATAGAGATAGATAGAGAATTTGAGATAGATAGATGTTAGATAAAGAATGAGAGACAGAGAAGATTATTAGATAGATAGATACTGCAGTTACATAGATAGATAGAGATAGAATTTGAGAGATAGATGACAGTGCGTATCAAAAAAACGGGACAGATTTGAAGTCTATAAAATTTTTGTTTCAAATAATGATGTCTATATTTTGGTGTTAATAGATGCTCTAAGGTCTTATCTTTGAAATGCAATTTAAAAAAATAAATTTTATTCATGCTTGAGCGAACACGGGACATTTTTGTTGGGGGTTCAAAAAGAGGCTTGCGCCAGAATTGCAGAATATGTGTAATACAATGATCAGACTTCTTGCTAATCAGGAGAAATCCTCTTCACCTTTTCATTATCTGTTCCACAATTTTCGAATTATGCTCTCAAATTTCATTTACAAAGTTATTTATTTAATTGAATTATTTCGTTTTTTCATTTAATCTTCTCTTACCTTTTAATTTTCCTTCATAAGTAACTGAGAAAAGAAGATTTTTTTGTCAACCCAAGCAAGAAGATTTGAATGATTAATTGGGAAAACTTGTGATTATTAAAATCGTTTTATTATGTGAAACAAACAATGTTATGTACCTTTAAGAGACATGAATCTATTTTTCAATGGGTCTTTAATTCCTTGACCAAGTTTAATTGCTTGACAGGAAACACAGGAAGGGATTCATGTCTTTCTATGACAATGGTGTATTGAGTCAATTTTGAAGGAGCTAGATATGGCAGATCGGGTAAAATGTATTAAAAAGTTGTGAGCGAGCGAAGTGAGCACGCAAATATTCCCACTTTTTTAATTACAATATCAAATTTTGTGATAGATTTTGACATAATATTCAGAAAATAATATCATATTTTACTTTCTATCTGTCCTTTTATTTCCTGTCCACTTTTTTTTCTTGGTCATGATTGTTTTAATGGGGGGGGGGGAGCAACCCGAGCGCCCACCCATCTGTGTGGCTTTGTCCAAAAGGCACCATAATCTTTGTAGCACATAATGAAAGGATTTGAATAAAAAAATCCATGCTCTCCCATAATTCAGTTGAAAAAAATAATTTTAGCTTGAAGAAGGAATATTCAAAGCTAACAGAAAGCATATTAAAAAGAAATAACAGAATAATTCAAGCAAATAAATAGATCTGAAAATGAATTTTGACCGCATGATTTGAAAATTATGGCAAAGATAATGAAAAGGTTAAGAGGAAGTCTGCTAATAAGCAAGAAGTCCGATCATCATATTACTCATATTCTGCAATTCTGGCGCAAGCCTCTTTTTGAACCCCCAACAAAAACGTCCCGTGTTCGCTCAAGCATGAACGAAACTAATTTTTTTAATAGCATTTGAAAGACAAGACCTTAGAGCACCTATTAACACCAAAATATAGACATAATAATTTGAAACTAAAATTTTATAGACTTTTCAAATCTGTCCCGTTTTTTTTGATACGCACTGTATAGACAGATAGAAAGACAGACATCAGCAAATCGGCAAGGCAAATGATCAATTAACATGATTAAAAGGCATACATTCGTATTGAACCTCGATATTATAAGCTCAACTGCATTTGCATGTACGGTATGTTCCGCGGATAACTTCGGTGCGGACTTTGGATCGCGCGCCCAGCTGATAATGTAAACAAACGTAGACGTAGACTCTTCACTAGTCGCTTTTTGGCTACTTTTCCGGAAAATGCCTTCGCCAGGGTGTAAAACGGAAACGCGCGTCACGGAAACGCGCGTCCTGCAATGCGAGTTGTGTCTTGTGTGACAAAAAAATTGGTTTACCTTTCATATCCACAACGGAAACTTTCAATCTTCGGTTCGTGTGCAAGCTACTCTGGGTAACAACGACATATCCGATTTAGGACGAGATTACAGAGCGACATTTGGCTCCTCCTTGCTCTCGAGGTAGCCGGCGGGGGGGGGGGGCACTTCCATTGACGAGTGCATACCAGGCGCGACCAAAGAAACGCGTAAAAAGTATCTCTTTTTCAAGATTGGGCACTTTACGTAGGTAACGTAATAAGGGTGTCAAAATGATAGAATACTGAAAAAGCGTATATATTTCGCTATGAAGCTACGTGTTTACGGTCAAATTTGCGAGGCGAGGGTATAAAAAAGACAAACACTTTATAAAGGATGTACTTCTTACCCCCAACACGTGTTTAGGGTTCGATTTGAACGAGGTATGGGAGATGGGGTGGCGCTAACCCAATGTAAGTAAAGGTAAGGCCCACGTCCGTGATCAATATCGCTTTACTTGTTTAGGGGGTCAATTCAAGAGGAGCGCCTTGAGCACCTAACAAGGTGGATATGTGCGCAATATAAATATCTTATATTATTATTATTCAAGGAATAATTGTCAAGGGTACCGTTTCGTTTCCAATACTTGTTAAGGCTATGGTTTCACAGGCCGATACTTGTTAAGGGTTGCATTTTCAGAATTTGCGAAAATACTTGTTTAGGTTACGTGCTTTTCGGAACCCGTCATGGTCGCGCCTGGTATCCACTGGTCAATGGAAGTGCCCCCCCCCCCCTTGGAATTTGAAATCTAATCCTCCATTTCGGGGGAATGTAAAACATAATGCTCACGGGGCATATATCCTTCACATCGTTGCCTGCCGTTTGTGTATAGGAGGAGCTAGCAAAAAAGAAGATAAAATCCGGATCGTTTTCAGACAGGCTTTGCTGTGCGATATGGTCTAGCAGGAGAGGTGAATATGACCAACAGATTCGATTGCTAGCGATCCATCAAAAATCCACGTAAGGTGCAATATCGATTCGACAGACTGTATTGATAAATACCTAAGCCTTAAAGATAAATGCCAGTTGTGGTAACGATTTCAAAATGAGTTCGTACTGAATCCAATCAAATGACCACCAAAGTTTGTATAAATAAAAATATGTGCCAAAGGATTCTGGAAGATATTGAGTAATTGCTGAGAAATTAGCAAATAAGCAGGGGATTCGGGCCAACGTTCCAAGCAATAATAATACACTGTCCCACGTGCGCTTATCTGTGTTGGTGATCTTCAGCGTGAACATTTTTTAGCGTAGATTTCAAGATTTTAGTTTATGTAACTGTACCAGATCTAGATCTTCGATGATATAGTGACAATTAAGCTTTGTTTTACACACTATCTCGTGAAATCAGTGTTTACTGCAACTTCTTTCATTCCTCTTTAATTCAACATTTTTTCCCGTTTTTGTCCGGGGTTTTCGTACTCGATTTTTAGCGTTTCTCATGTTATCACCAGCCCAGCGGCCAGAGTACCGGGATCAGAAGGGTATGATGTGATGAGCAGTCGTACGTACGTGCAGTGGCGTACCGTGGGTCATGGCATTGGGGGCACCAGCAAAAAAATTGAGTCACTAAGTGAGCGCACGAAGCGCGCCCAGTTGCTGGGTATACTGACCCATTAGAGACATTTTAAGGACAGTGCTATCAAACGGAAATGTCTCTCACTGGTCAAATAATGCGAGCGCGAAGCGCGAGCTTCCATTTTTTATATTCAGACCTAAAAAAGGACATTGTAATCAATCTAATCGTGATACGAACTTGTCTCGCTAAATAATGACCCCCAAATACATGAAATCCGAAGATTTTAAGGACTATATTTTAGAAATCCATTAAGATTATACACATCTCACCGTAGTAATCTCATGCGAGTGCCAATAAGCGCTTGCTTATTTTGTTAGGATTGCATCTAAACATGCACATAAAGCACGTGTAATCATGATTTACCATACCCATCCCACTTATCAAATCTTGCGAGCGCGAAGGAAATTCAGAACTGAAGAGGGGCATTTTAAGGCTTGTTTGTAAGAATCCACGAAGACCATACATAGTTTACTAACCAAATGATGCGAGCGCGAAGCGCGCGCTGAAAATTTTTGATATTCAGATTAGAAAAAGGGACATTTTAAGGACTGATTCTAGGAGTTCATATTTCACCAATCCACTACTGCGAACGTGAGCACGGACAGGGAATGATTTATATTAAGACCTTAAAATGGGGCAATCACTATAAGTAGTCATGAAAAAGAAGCATAATATTGTACATAACACAATAATATTAAACTCAAAGTGCGAGGAAATATATTTGGCAGTTTGGAGTATGTTGACTTGCAAACGGGAGGATTTAGTATAGCATGATTATATTTCTCGGTAAACAGACAATGCGAGCACCAGGAACAATGAAGACATAGGCCCTGAGCAAATTATGTCTCATAAAGTTATGAAAAAAAGTTTCTTATGTAAGATAACATAACATAATTATGATATAATATAACATTATAATGAATAATAATGTCTTCTTTCCCACTACGTTTCTCTTCCTTTCTCCCTCTTTTTCTTCTTTTCCCCTTTTTTTTTGGGGGGGTCAGCCGATTGGGGGCACGTGCCCCATGCCCTTCCGTAGTTACCCCACTGCGTACGTGAAAGTACGGGATTTTCTCATCTCACAACTTGCATGCATGGTGTCGCATGCGTTGATCTCGACATGTTGCCTGCCCCATTTGCACACGAACCGCAGATCTAATGTTGCCGTACTCGAGGTTGCGAAAGGTCTCAAAGGCCCCAAAGGTACACATAATGGTTCTAAAAGACTAGGAAGGCGTAAATGAGTACGCGTACAGGTTCTTTAAGAGTTTAGAATGATGTGAACAAGCAAACATAAAAGCGCACAAAGAAAAAAAGGTTAAATAAGTGCACACAAAGTTGCTCAAAGAGTAGAAAGGAGAACACCTAAAGGTGCATGCTCAATGCACCTTTCTTTTACGGCGGCCGTACGGCGAGTCGAAAACAACCGGGTTTTTTTTACATTTTTATTCAAACCATCTATATGTATAGCTCGTACAAAAAAATAAAAACGGCTGTTTTCGACTCTCCGAAATGTGACTGTGCCACAAAGAGAGGGAAAGGCGTGAACAAGTAGGCCTAGACTTTAAGGTGGTCAAAGAAAAGATAAGTGCAAATGACTTCACAGAAAGGTGCACTCAGGTTGGAAAAGGCATAACTAAGTACACATAGAGGTGCTAAAAAAGTGGAATGGCCCAAACAAGTATACGGTGCTCAAAGACTTGGAAGGAATAAATGACTACGTAAAGGTGCGTAGAGTTTAGAAAGGCGTGCATAAAGGTGTTTCAAAAAAGGAAGGTGCAAACAAAATCAAGGTGCTCAAACGATGGAAAGGTGCAAATAAGTTGACATAATGGTGCTCTAACAATGGAAAGGTGCAAATAAGTTCACATAAGGGTGCTCTAACAATGGAAAGGTGCAAATAAGTACACAAAAGGGTGCTTTAACAATGGGAAGGTGCAAATACTTACACAAAGTCATAAGGGTGCTCTAAGAACAGCCGTGTTATAGTTTAGGAAATCGATAAGAAACAAAGCCCCATGCATACTATACCCATTTGTTGCGATCCGAATTTTAGAGAAATTTTGATAACATTTGAGATAAACATTCTAACCGATATAACCTTAGCGATCAGAGTTAAGAATATGATAATGGCTATATACTGATATCGAAATTCTGTTTAGTTCGAGCCTCCGTGTGGGGATAAAAGCAAATTCCTTTCAAATCACTATGAAGTCATCATCGGTTCGACTTGAAGCTGATTCGGACTTTAATCCGACCACATAAGCAAAGTTATGATTTTATAATTCCTTACATTTTCCGCACTTCAAATAAAATAAGATTCCGTCTTGGTACCTTCAAATTTAAATGCAAAATGCGATTTATTAAAAAATAGCGGCTCATCAAATCGCATAGTGTGCGCGGGGCTTAGAACGTTTCATATCGTTATTATGTTTAACAAAATGGCGTTATTCCTTACGATGCAATGTGTGTAAGGTACTAAGCTGCTTGCTGGACATGTATCTCCAACCCCTGCTGCAGTCGTATCCAGAGGATCCCGACACTCCGGTCCAGAACATACGTAGCAGTTGAGGGCCGAACTTCCTGTGTGTTGTAGCACAATATAACAATTCTTATTTACTAGACAGGTAAGTATACGACCAAAATACCCTTACCCGGAACAAATTGCAACAAATGGATGTTCGACGGGGTTTTTTTTATACTATTTGTCCTCAGGAAAAATATTGAAAATTTACCAATTCCGAAAGTGGTTATTTTCAAGAGGGCGTCCAAGATGGCCGCCATTCACTGAAAATTGATACAATTCACTTCTTATCCACCCTAGAATCCTATTTTGGTTTATATTCCATGTTCTAGTGGGTACAATGATTTGTTGATACAGGCTAGATTGAATTTAAACACTCCAGTATATCTGGAAAATCAAATACGGCGCCCAAAATGGCTGCCGTAGGCTAAATATCTACAATTATCCATTACTTACTCGACTTTAATTTGGTTTCTATTCAATAGTTTTAAAGGGATCTTTTCACTTTGTGAGCAGCTGATTAAAAAAAATCCCAAACTGAGATCAAACATGTGTATGAGTGCCAGTATTTGTCCTTAAGAAGCTTGAAGCATATCACATTATTGGATGAAAAACTGTAAGTTTATAGATACAAGAAGCAATTTATTAGCCTGATTTTGAGAACCGTAGAATGAATAGAGTTAATGTGTTGTAGTGCACATTATATACACATGGTCATTGAATTATTTTCAAACTTTGGTGTACAACTCCAAGGTTTTAAATTTGTTCCTGTATATATGATACTTTGAAACTTTTGGGATGGTATTTTTACACTATAAGCTTAATGTTTAGCCCATTTTTAAGAACCAGTATGAAAATTTTTAAATCAGAATTAAGTGAAATGATCACTTTAAGGGTGAAGTAGTACATTGGAACAAGTTACAAGGACAGTCAGTGGACTGGTGAGTCCAAAAATCCAAGATGGCTTCCAAAAGTGGAGCAATGGCTGTTGATACTTAAAAAAGACACAGTTCATTTCATATCCACCTGGGAGATATGATTTTGTTGTTAGATCATGGTTTTAATGGTCAAAATACCTTGGGACAATTTGCAAGGATAGTCAGTAGTCTAGTATGTAAAAATCCAAGATGGCTTCCAACTTTGGAGTCTAAAATTGCTGTTGCTATTTAAAAGAAAAAAAAGGCGATATAATTTGTCGAGGAATATGATTTTGTGTCTACACCACCGGTTTCAAGGTTCAGATAATCAATTAGGAGAAGTTATAATGACCGTCAGTGGCCTGATATGAGAGATGTGATTGTGATATCTAAACTATGGTTTCAACGGTCAGATTATTAGGAAAAGATGGCTTTCAAAAATGGAGTAAAAAAAGGTGGTATGATGCTTCTGATAAGGTTTGTTCAATATATGTCTGGGGAATATGAGTTTGGTGTCTAAGCCATGGTTTAAAGGGTCGAGTAATGCACTAGGGCAAGTTACAAGAACAGTAAGTGGTCTGCTATACAAAATCCAAGATGGCTTAAAATAATCGGGTCTTGAATGACTGCTGTTGCTGAAAAGTGGATATAGAATACTAGAACTGCAATCGTTTCAGAACGATGTGCATGCATTGACGCCTCTGATTTAATAGAAGGCAAGAAACAGGAGGAGATCAAGAGAAAACTCTAGATGATATACATTCTCAAAATATTAGAGGGCGCTATTTCTTAAAGGAATGATCACTGATGCGTAAAACACAGTTGGAGTATGTGAAATGATACAATTGGCAAACCCTGAAAACATGAGACCAAAATAAATTCAAACAAGGAAGTTATGGCAATTTAACTATTTCAAGACTTTGCAATAGAAGGCGCTATTTCTAAAGGTTATGGTCCCTAATTATGGACAGTATGTCTACCAAATCAGAATGAATTTGGATGAGAAACGGAGGCAGGAGAGGACTAACAAAAATTACATGTTAATCAAATTGGATTTTGGCAGATTTTGCTTTTCATAGGAAATTACATTCTCGAGTCAAACAAATTTCGTCCATTTTTAGACCATGTGGCCGCTGAAGAAAGAGAGAGAGAGAAAGACGCAGAGAGAGTAATAGAAATAAGCATACAAATTCGCTGACAATTCATCAACGTAACCCAGTGTTAAGTACATATCAGAACGATGTGCATGCATAAACTGAGTTTATCGCCTTATTGGACAAATGGCGTGCCATAGTACGTTCAGTTCGTTTTTGCGCGAAACCGATGCAATAGACACTGTGTACAATTCTGTTGTTGATAATATGTACATAGTGAGCAGTATACCATGTGTTCAGATTGACTTATCTTGAAATTTTCTGTTGTAACCTATGTCGTATTTGGTATCACTGGAAAGAGTATTCCAATGCGGTGACATTGATACCACTTTTATTTGTGCGCAGGCAATAGACCGGAAGTAAATGCCATATAAAGAAAGACATTAAAAATGAAGGTTTTGCACAATAATTTGAAGCTGACGTCAGATTTTTGTCAGTTTCTGTTACAAAAGGTTGACGAACGGTTGAAGTATATATCAATACTCATATCAGCCAAGTTAGAAAGAATAAGCTTCAATAATAAGGAAATAAGAGCAAGTTGAAGTTGTGCTGGCATTAAAGTGCATTTTGGGGTATTTTGCTGATTTTCGGGAGCATTTTTCAGATATTTCGTCAGTTGTAAGGTATATATTTTTTTGAATGGCATGAAAGATCATATCTTGAAGACCCTAAATTCAAAAAAGGGTACGGGTTTGGCTACGCATGACTGAATGAGGAGCATTCAAAGGTAAGCGTTTTTTAAACTTTAGAGGGCGCTATTTCAATGACGGAAAATTAGTGATGCGTAAAAACTAAGTAGTATGTATGATATGATACCGTAATCAATTCTTGAAATAATGAGTTCAAAATGAATCAAAACAAGAAAGTTATGGCCATTTTACGAATTTTTGACTTTACATTTCAATAAATATGACGTTTTTGAAGGAAGGCTATTTCGGATTTGAATTTAGGACATGAAGGTGGCATTTTGAAGGTCAGGTTATACGTCGCAGATGATAGAGAAAGTCTTGGACTATCTATAGCAATTTGTTAGAAGTCTGTAGCATGCAGGATAATTGAGATATGAAAGAATGAAGAATGGTATGCAAATGGACTTGAAATTGACAAAATGGCGCCTGGATGGTCATGCATGAGTGATTTTGGAAAATGGAAGACGAGAGGCACAACTAGGGATGCTGGACAACATGTCTACCAAATTTGGATGAATTTGGATGAGGGACGGAGTCAGGGTAGAGCTAACAAAATCATGTATTAAACAAATGGGATTTTGGTGGAAGAAGAAGAAGATTACGGAATAGGAATATGGAACAAGAACAATGCATTGTCGCCATTGGGCGTCAATGCAATTAACAAATATACCAGGGGTATTATTGAGGTGGATAATTTATAATATTGTATCATGATTTGGTAACAGCACCCATTTCCATGAAATTTCAGAATCTACCTTGGAATTTTGGACAAATTGGAAAACTAACCACCCTTGTTACTTGTCCGAATGTATTTTGAACCTTCATACCACAGTGTAGACATTATTTCTCACAGATTAATACTGTATGAACTCTGGCCATAATTGAGTGATAGGAGTCGTTTTAGATGCCATTTTGAACACCCTCTTGGATTTGTAGGCAAAATGGACAACTGCATATCATTGTGACCAGTCAAAACGTACAATTTCAACCATGAAACCATAGTGTGGACACCGAAATCATATCTCCTTGTTAGATTTTAAGTGAACTATGTCCATTTTTAAGTAACAGCAGTCATTTTAGACTTCGAATTAGGTATAATTAGCTGGTGTATATATATATATATATATATATATATATATATATATATATATATATATATATATATATATATATATATATATATATATATATATATATATATATGTATATATATATATATATATATACCAACTGGTACTTCAACGGAAATAGAAGAAATCTCTTCTTACCTGCCACCAAGGAGACCAAAAGAACGGGAACTAAGAAGGACTTCATGGCTCACTACACGCTTCCAAAGTTTTTCTGAATATTACACAAAGGGAAAAATGTAAAAAATATTATCAATTTTTTAAGGTGTTTTCATAGTTAAAATTAAATTGACGTGAGTATACCCAAGCTTTGCACACAATCATGTATGGTACCCAACTCTGTTGGCTAAATGAGTAAATATATTCATATATAAAGTGCGTATCAAAAAAAAAGTTTACACTTAGAAAAAATTCTGTAAAATTATACATTTGCTTTGCATCATTTCAGTAATTATGTTTGCATCAATATAATTTCTTTTGTTCTCTTTTTCTTTCCTGTAATACATGCCTGTACGCATATAAGAATAAGTCAACTATAATTTCTTCACTTCCAAAGGGGATCCACGCTTTGCAAGCTTTGCTTTTTAGTGGATCCCCCTCATTTCCATGTATGCTCCATATTATACTGTCTTTTCTGTTTTACGAAGTAAGAATGCCCTATAAAATTGTACTTGATTTGTATTGCTTTATATTACTTTGTATTATGTTTTGAATGGAAATGAAATAAAATAATTGAATTGAAATGAATTTGTAATATCCTGAAGATTTTTCAATTTTTTTTTTCATTCATTTCATTTCATTTATTTTCCACAAATCAATCAAAATACAAAGAAAAACATACAACTCATTCCGAAATAGTATGCATAATTACAATATAAAAGCAGATTCTAAGTGGATGGACCTAAAGTAAAGCAAAAGCTTGTTGTGGATAGGCCCTTAACAAATAATTTATGTGTAATCATTGATAGCTACAAATAATTATAGAAAAAATAGAGCTGAGCTCGGAGAAAGTTACAGAAACTGGACAAGGACGAAAACAGAGAACGTTACAAAGAACAGGGGCACACAGGTTACTAGACAAGACAAGGAGGACAAAACACGACATAAAAGAAAGAAAGAAAGAAAGAAGGAAAGAAGACCCGTCTATTATATTGCTGTTCATGATTGCGTCGTTAAAGCATGACGTAAAATATTTTGACAGAATTGATCGTATGCCAGTGGAATAGTAGACGGGTCCTTTGTAAGGGTATCTGCAGCTGTAAATATGAATACATGTAATTCATTACAATGGTAAACATACGGACATAGTGAGGGGATAGAGCACCTGGCAGACGAGGAAAAGAAAAAAAAACTTGATAGTTGCTAGGAGAGAAAAAGTATCAAAGGACCGAAGCAAAACTTAGAAGAGCTATGTGGTTTTAAAGAGTTTCCCCGGCTACCAGGTGCCCAATCCACTCTCTGACCGTCTTAAAAGTAATACGCAATTGAGTACAAATAGATAAATATAAATTGTGTATTTAAAGCTTACAGTTGGGTTCTACGATGAGTAATCTTTTCTCAAAAGAGACGTTTTCAATTTTCTTTTAAATGCAGTCAAGCTAACAGATCTTTTTATATCGATATTGAGTGAATTCCAATATTTGGGACCTGAATAAATAATAGTATTGTGGGCAAATTTTGTTCTGGTTTTTGGAAGATGAAATGAAAATGCTTGGCGTGTTGGATAGTCATGCAACTGGTTGTTTTTTATGAACATGTAATTAAGTGCCGGAGGCAAGTCATTATTATTCAGTTGAAACATAAAAGAACCCAACTGCAGAAGGAAAATATCAGAAACTCTTAAAACACCCTTTTCTAAAAAGAGAGGACCTGTATGAGCCCGTATATGGGCATTGGAGATTATACGAATTGCTCTCTTTTGAATAACCAAAATTTTATCAAGTTGAAGCTTACTAGAATTTCCCCAGACAAGAATACCATAGTTTAAATACGGAAGTAATAAAGTGGAATATAACATTTGCATGATATTGAGTGGAAACATTGATTTAAGTTTATACATTATACCAGTATTTCTAGATAAAATTGAGCAAATGTGGTTTGTATGAATTTTCCAGGTCATTTTGTCATCAATAAAAAGTCCCAAGAACTTAGTTGATTTTACCCTACTGATCTGGACATCATTCAATAAAATATTGTCAGGTAAACTTGTAAGAGAGTTACTAAATAACATAAAATTTGTTTTATCAAGATTTAGAGAGAGCCTATTGGCAAATATCCATTCACAAATACTCTTCAACTCGGTGTTAAAAATATGTACGAGCATTTGAGGGTTTTTATGTGAGAAAAATATACTAGAATCATCTGCATATAGAATAAAAGACAAAAGTGGAGATGAACATTGAAAATCATTTACATATATGATATAAATCAGGGGACCAAGGATACTCCCTTGAGGAATACCGCAAGTAATTAGTTGGCGTTTAGATTCTACTCCATTCAATGAGACAAATTGTTTTCTGTTTGTAAGATAACTTTTGAACCACTCCAAGGCCTTCCCCCTTACACCATAATGATGTAGTTTATAAAAAAGAATACTATGATCAATGGTATCGAAGGCCTTGGAGAAGTCCAAAAATAATCCGATTGTATGGCAATGTTTGTCAATAGCAGATGAAATTTTGTTAATAAAATGAAGAATTGCATGTGAAGTTGTGTGTTTTTCTCGAAATCCAAATTGATTATCAGATAAAATTTCATAGCGTATGAAAAAATCTATTTTTAAATTGGTACAGATCCATTTAAGCAAATGACGATATAAATGCCGAAAAATAATTCCGCTTGAGCGAGCACCACTTACTTTTGATAAGTTAGTGAAAATGATTTGCGCAGAACTTTGAAATAGTTATGCGAATAAAAGTAGACCTTAATCATGAAGAACACATGGAATTTAGCTGGTAAAATTTGATTTGAAGATATTTTTACCTCTTTTTTTAACTTGTTTCCTTGCCTAAAACACTTCGAAGTGTGCATTGCACCCCACCCCACTCCTCCACACACCGAGGCCATCCAGACGATATTTGCTTTACATTGAGCTGTGATTTACATGACATTTCATTTTCATTTCATTTCATTTATTTTTTCCATTTCCAACAATCATTTACATTTACAATAGTTTTGTTACATACATCTTGATATAATTATAATCAATAAAACAAAGAAACTTATTATGTATAATACTCAAGATAACAGGTCGGAAACGGAGGAGGCTGCTAAAAAGCGAAGCTTGTAGGATGCAGCCTCCTATAACATACGTATGAAGAATATAAACAAAACACAAACACAACATGGTAGAAATTTGAACGTAAAACTATCTGAATGAATAGTTTAAAAGAATAAAAAGAAAGAAATAGAAATGAGAGAAAATAGCAAGATCAGTGGTCTCCAGATTCTTGCCCCAACACTCACAGCGAATTTACGGATCAACAGGAAAACGAAAAATATCATATTTCACAGCTCGTAGTGCTGAGTATATATGAAAAGTATAATGTATGAGTGATGAAGAGTTAAAAAAACTAACGAGTATCTTGGAGAAACTTTTTCAACTTAAATTTAAAAGAATTTAGGCTTGGGGAATCTTTGATAGTATTATCAAGAGTGCCCCAAAGTCGAGGGCCTTCGAAAGTGAAGATGGATTTGGCAAGAATTGTCCGGGGTAGAGGAAAATGAAATTCCTCGGATTGACGTGTAGGATATTTATGAATAGTTTTGTTTTTATTAAATGAAGAATCAAAGATTGATGGTAGCATATTATTATTTAATTGATACATAAATTGACCCAAGTTATATTGATATGTTTTTACTTTTAAGATTTTATTGTCAATAAACAATTGGTCTGTGTGGGATCTCCAGGACATATTAAAAATAACGCGCAATGCCTTTTTCTGTAAAAGTAATATTCGTTCTAGATATGATGTATGTGTATTTCCCCAGACAATTATCCCGTAGTTTAGATAGGGTAAAATTAATGTTGAATAAAGCATTTTTAGGGAGGAAGTTGGAAGAAAAAACTTGACCTTATTTATAACACCAATATTGCGTGAAATTGTACGGCATATAAAATCAATGTGTGTTTTCCAAGATAAATTGTTGTCTACTATCAGACCTAAAAATTTTGTTGTAGTGACCACTTCAATGTCAGCGTTGTCCAATTTAATATCGTATGGTAATTTATCTAAAGAATTGCTGAAAAGCATACATTTCGTTTTTTTTACATTGATTGACAATTTATTAGATCTTATCCATTGTACTAGCTTCTCCAGTTCAATGTTCAATATATTGACTAAAATATCGGGATTAGGATGAGAATAAAGTACATTTGAATCATCTGCAAAAAGAATATAAGATAACATTGTCGAAGAATTGTGAATGTCATTTATATAGATCGAAAATAAAAGTGGGCCCAGTATGCTGCCTTGAGGAACACCCCAATTAACCTTTAGTGGAGAAGAATTTTGTTCGTTTATGTTAACAAACTGTTTACGGTTTATTAGGTAATTCCTGAACCACTCCAAGGCCTTTCCTCTGATTCCGTAATTTTCAAGTTTGTATAGTAGTATTTCATGATTTATAGTGTCAAAGGCCTTGGAGAGGTCCAGAAAAACACCTACTGTATGTTCAAAGTTATCAATAGCTTTTGTGATTTTTTCAACAAATGAAAGAGTGGCATGAGAAGTACTATGCTTTTGGCGGAATCCAAATTGAAAATCAGAAATTATGTTATATTTATTCAAAAATTCTAATAGTCTTGTATATATCACTCTTTCTAGAATCTTTGACAGAGTAGGCAATAAAGATATCGGTCTATAGTTACATACATTATTCTTATCTCCTTTTTTGTACACTGGTATTACCTTAGATATTTTCATATTGTCGGGCACGACGCCATTAATTAAGGATAGATTAAATATGTGTACTAAAGGATCAACAATATATTCAATGACATTTTTTAATAAAATATTATCAATACCATCATGACCACAACTCTTTTTGTTTTTTAAGTTATTCACTGTATCTATTATTTCATTCCTATGTACTGGTAATAGAAAAAGAGAATTAGGATTTGGTCGGTGAGTGAAATCGGTAAATTTCTTTTGTGTTAATGGTATATTGTCGGCTAGATTTTTTCCGATCTGTGAAAAATATTGATTGAATATGTCAGCTATCCGGGCAGAATCATGAATTTCGATATCATTGTGTTTTATTGTTTTTATGTTCGATTTTACGCTATACATATTCAAGGCATTGTTTATAGTTTGCCATGTTTTTCTTATATCATGCTTGAAATGAATTAATTGGTTTGTGAAGTATTTTCGTTTTTCGCTGCGCAAAATTTTTGTGAGGGTATTTTTATACATGGTGTATTTGCGATGCGACTTCTCTGAACGATTTATTTTGTCGGCATAGTATAAGTTGTTTTTACGATTTATTGACCGTAATATTGATTTCGATATCCAAGGAAGTCTTGGACTCTTTTTATAATTGTAGTATTTATTGACTAGTGGTACGTGTCTATCTAAGTGTGTGGTTAAATTTTTAATGAATATATTATATGCAGTATTGGTATCTTGCGAACCGAACACCTCAGACCAGTCGGTGTCTTCTAGACCTTCTTTCAACCTCGCTATATTATTTGGCGTTACTTTTCGGAACTTATGCTGCGGGGAATGATTTTTTGTTAACCTAAACGGGACTCTTGAAAATATCGGAAAATGGTCTGAGATATCAGATAAAATAATTCCCGACTCGGGTAAAGGAGTAACATTACAAAAAATATTATCAATAAGGGTTGCAGATTGGTTAGTAACCCGGGTTGGTTTTTTAATTAATGGTAAAAAAGCTGAGGATATCATTATGTCCAAAAATTCTTGTGAGGCATTATGGTTAGTATTAGATATGTCTATGTTGAAATCTCCTGCTATATAACAATCTTTATTTATAAAAACTGGATTTCGTAGAAAATCTTGTAAGTATTCTAAAAAAATATGTGAGTTGGAGTTGGGAGGTCTATAAAATACCGCTATAATAATGTTTTTAGATTTTTGGATTTGAATTTCAATAACGATAGATTCAGCAAATTCATTCATACAATTAAGATCTGTATGTATGAAATATTCTATTTTTTCATTAATATAGAGACCCACCCCTCCTCCTCTCCTATTAGCTCTATTATTTTCTACAAAGGTATAACCAGGAAGTGAGTATAAAGTATTAGATTCCTGAGATAACCATGTCTCGGTTAACGCGATGTATCCGTTAAAAGACGTAAATTATCGAAGTTGCAGCTCAGGCTCCTTATGTTCATGTGCATGATTGAAAATGTATTCGCTGACTTTTCCGGAGATTTAAATTGATTTATGGTAAAGTAATTTGAACTGTGATAATTATTGTCATTATTATCGTTTAAGTCTACAGCTAAATTCATTTCCTTGGATACAAGGTTTTCAAAATACGGCAGGTTGCAATTTTTCTGTTGGGTTTCAGTATTCGGCCTAAACAAATGGTATAACTCATCATCATTCAACATTGCAAAAGGTTGATTTTCAATGACCGGGAATTTTGTGAGAATAACACGAAATGAAAAACAGCGCTTCCTGTGGAGACCATGGATACCGCTTGCACGTGAGTGTGGACGAGGCAAAGACCTGGAGAGAAGAAGAATTCGATGAAGAAAAACTGGTTACGCACATAGAGAACACGAAAAAATCTACAAACAAACAAAGATTCAACAGGTTAACATTTACATATATACAATGTCTACTAAATGTTAACCTTTGCGTTCTGAACAGATGCATAACGAACATGGGTGAGCTCCCATAGATAATAACGAAGATGGGAAGCCTCCCTATAACAATACTTAAAGTGGCATAGTCATTGATACAAACAATTCAGGGCAGACTTTCCAGTAAAGTGAATGGAGGTGAAAAGAGTCAATGTTCGAATTTTGCAACAATATTCTTAATCTAAAATCAAACTGGTACATGGTCTACGTAATTTTGCATTTGTACGTGTATGTACAAATTATTCATCTTGCTTAAATTAGGAACACTATGAATAAAAATGCTTTACAGGTTTATGACATATGCAAACTTATATAAAAAATAATTTATTCAAACTCAATTTAACATTGAATTAGCTTTTTTTCCCCCTCTAACATGTCTAAGGATGTGATTTACAAAAACTCCTGCTGATTAACCTTTTTTTCATTGATTGATAAAATTATTTAAACAAGCCTTGATAATAAAACATCTAAGAATTTATGGTTTTATTTTCCATTATCCTCTAAACTGCAATTTGTCATTATCATTATCATAATTATTCATAGATATTTGTGACAAAGAACATTGCATATTAGAGCAGGTCAATGATGAACTGAGCAGTTTAAATAAAGGTCAAGCTACTCCAAGTTATTGAAAGCCATTGAAAACCGTTATTCATGCCACTAGACCTTGTTTTTAATCAGAGGAAAGACACTGAAACATAGGTAAACGAAAAAAAAAATCCTTTACACTTGGCCTCGCAAACCTTTCAAGGACTTGAAAAATAGACATGCAAGTGTCATGCGAATACATTATAAACCTGTATATATACACATATATACAAATGAGTGTGCCTTATATATATTTTTTTTAAAATAATTTTATATCTGATGTAAACAAAATTATATAATATGAAAAAAAGAATTGAATGAAATCTATGTATCTCAACTCTCTCGATACCGTCATTAACATTTTTATAAATGCATTTTCTATATACGTCAAGCATATCCTTGTTGATGGAATAACAAAAAATAATGGACTCGTGTCCGAGACCTTAAACTTCTACATCAGATTTTGTAGAATCGTTTAAAATGTCTATATTTTTTGTTACAAATGCAAGAGGAACGCAATACACAAATAACAGCTCCAGCTTTTTCAATTTTTTTCCATTTGAGGAAAGGCACTCCAACATAAAAAATAATTTATTTACAGTTGACCTCAACAACCTTTCATGGAAATAGAAGACCAAAAAATTGACACGCAAGATGTTATGCATGTACATTTATCAGATACATTTAACAAGTATTCCTTATTTGAAATTATTAGTTGCATTAAGAGAAGAAAAGAGATTATTTATGCATGCGTTTGAAGCTGTTAGACGAAATCATACCACATTATCTATACAAATACAAGTATAGGAATTAAGACCTAAATAATTCTTTTGTAATTTTATATTTATATGCAAGGAGATTATGTGAAGTGATTTTTTTTTCTTCAGTCAATAAAATCCTTTCTCTATCTTTTCAACACTTCTTTCTAAAGATGACTTAATATCAAAACAGCTGTAATTAAGCATTTTTTTGTCATAATTTTTTTTTTAAATTTCATTCCATCCAAGACTTGCTGTCATACTTTTATAATACTTTGGTTCAGCTTTGAGTATTCTAATCAGTCATTGTAAACGTCTTTTAACATTTTCTTTCCCTCTTTTACAAAAGAAAAAGAGGAAAGAAAACCTACAAGAAATTGAAGGTCTTTAAATCGAAAAAAACAAAAACAAGGACAACAAACAAATAAAAGACCTTCTTCTCACTCCGTCATCTTTCTATCATTTCTTTATAACATGATCTTTCGGTTGAATACTATTGATTATTTGCTCAAAAAAAGAAAGAAAAATAACTATACCAATGCAACCATTTTACTACACATACAGGTAATGATTTAATGATGATATTTTTAAAGAAAAGAAGAAACGTGAAGGACTTTCCATTTGGAGAATCTAAAAGTATTCTCATTCTGTTTCATTTCATTCTGCCCTTTCTTCATTTAAATCTTTCAATCACTTCCTTTTAAACATTTCCTATCCAACGGTGATTTGCAGCAACGATATATGTACACTGGAACCACATTCTATAATATTCATTAAAATGTTCGTGACATAAAGTAAAGGACATTCAGTTTAAAAAAAATGTGTTTTTTTGAATTCTATTTCAACTTATTCAATCCTTCGTAACCTGTCTATTGCTTCTTTTTTTAAGGACATGCTGCCAAATTCAATTATTTGATTCAAAACTAATTTTGATGCCAATTTTTCACTTTATAATTATTTTTTGTTCACCCTACTTCCGTAAAAAATAGAGAAAAAAAGTGAAAGGCATTTTCAAATTGAATAAAAAATATTCATCATTCTGTTACATTGTATTCTATAATTTCATCGTTGTTCAACATTCCTATTTAATGGCTTGTTGTTAGATGCTTATTAGCATTTGTTCTCATTATACATACACAAGTCAAACGATGTTAAATATTTTTCATA
The DNA here is from genome assembly GCF_018143015.1 of Lytechinus variegatus. Lineage (NCBI taxonomy): Eukaryota > Metazoa > Echinodermata > Echinoidea > Temnopleuroida > Toxopneustidae > Lytechinus > Lytechinus variegatus. The sequence goes on from NC_054748.1 coordinate 33,392,661, forward strand.
GTATTTGATCATTAAATAAAATAAGGGGGACAAAAAAAAACAGAAGGACATCAAAACCCCTCATTTCTCCGTTTTAAATCCAATGATTACATGTTTCAACTTTAGTTACAACCTGTTTAGGGATTTCACAAACCTTAAAGTTGTTTATAAATATAAGGAAAAGGAAAAGTGACAAGCAGCTTCACCTTATCTTCCATCACTTTCTCTCAATAAATACTAATTTCATATTTTTATAATCAGCAAAGTTTTGCCGTCTTAGTTATCCATTTAAAACTCCATTTTGATCATGTAGCAACTTTAAAAGAAAGCAAAAAAAACCCTTCGTTTCTCATTTCTCTCTAATTACTTGCCGTTTTAAAGGTAATGATTATATGTTACAACTTTAGTTACAGCCAATTCTGGGGGGGGGATTTCACAAACCTTAAAGTTGTTTATGAATATAAAGAAAAGGAAAAGTGACAAGCAGCTTTACCTATCTTCCATCACTTTCTTTCAATAAATACTAATTTCATGTTTTATAATCTGCAAAATTTTGCCGTCTTAGTTATCCATTTAACACACCATTTTGATCATGTAGCAACTTTAAAAGAAAGAAAAAAATGCCCCAAAGGATACATATCATTTAAAACAAAAAATGCATAATTCCACCGCCTGACCATTTTATCTCATGTATCGATGTTATTCAGCGTGAATACACTCTTCATTGTTCTTCAAGTACATATTTCATTTAAGCATTATTTCATTGATTTTCTTATTAAGGAGTTAGCTGATTTCTTTACATTTGCTTCTGAAACATTTCTTTGACATTTGTAAACATCACTACTTTTCGCTACCGGGATCGGACCAAACAGACCAGCTCTCAGGGGTTGCTCCAGCACTCCTCGAGAATTTGCGTGTTTGTAGAATTACTTTCGATCCAACAATTTTGATTCTCGTAGCCATTTGATCCTTCTTTCTTAGTGAATACGCGATTGAGGCCAATCTACCCCTCTCCCTTTTCATTTTCGGGGGCAAATCGGTGCGTATGGTAACTTTACTGTAAGGGGAAGATTGAAGCTGTGGGATAGGCTGCTGGGTAGATGTCGGTGAGTGTTGACGTGGTCGTCGCTCAAATCCATACAACAAACGATCACGGTCAATCATCATGACGAATCTGACAATGATTGCTGGGGGTTGACGTTGAGGTTCTGCAACTCCACGGGTGGAAGAGGGTAGCCTGTGCGCATTAACAAGAGGGATCCGGGACGCTTCTTCCTTTGATATTCCCATAAAATGAACAAACACTTCATGCACCACATCGTAGGTGTTTTCCTTCTCATTTCTCTGTTGAACTCCATAAATGAGCAAGTTAGATTTCCTATCGTGAATTTCATTCAGTAGTAGTTTTTCATCAAGTTCTTCTATTTTCTTGAGGATTTGGGAACGCAACTGGGGAAGATAAGTGTTTTCAATACTTGAAACTTTATCAGAAGTAAGAGTAAGACCCGTTTCAAGATCTGATAATTTGTGGTTAGTATTAGCAAGATCTGCTTTCATAGTAGACATTTCTTCCATAAATTTATCCAGCTTACCGTTTAATTGTGTGAATGAAGCCCTTGACTCTAGCATAAAAAAGCGAGTTCCGGGGTATCATGGCTGCTCCCTGAGCGCTGCGTTCCTCGTGCAATGACGTGTCACCTGTCATGGCGCCTGTAGTGGTAGTGGTGGACTGCTCACTTTCTGTAGCATTTGCCTCACTGTTTTTGCTTTTAGTTGCGGCAGTAGATTGAGATTTTCCTTTCTGCTGCGCCCTTAGGTTGTAATCTCGCATTCCTCTATCCATATTCACGGATATGCAACTGTTTAAGGGATATTTTCACCAAATTTTGTTGAAATATCGGGAGCTCTCAAAATGTCCGTGCGTTTACCAGGAGGTCATCACAATAACATGGCTAAGGCTTGATGTTTATTTTGTTAATCATTGTCAAGCTTCGGAAAAGTGTGGAGAAAAAAGTATTAAGTGAAAAATGAAATGTAAACCCACTTTGAATGATAAAAACTTAGTGAAAAATTCTGGAGATGTCTGATATAAATTTTTGTTCAGATTCAGTTGTCTTCAGATCCAGCTGGCACAAAAGGGTATTAGTTCTGCTTACTTAGTGTTGACATTTCAATTTGGGTGGCAAAATTGTTACAAAATGTTTGAATGTATCCGTTTTATTTCAATTGAATAAAAGTGCAAGGGAAATGTATGAGAACTGTTTCGCAGGGTAAGTTTGATTTCGCACTTTCCCATTGACACAGCGTGAAAACAAGCATTTCTGCGCAAACTGATTTCTGTGAGCTTTACAAAAATGGACAGTGCTAACTCATGTAACATTCTGTAAAAACTTTTACTTGCATTGGAATGATGAGACCCAAACCCAAAATTTTTATGTAAAAAAGTACCCACATGTTGTTTATTTTTCTAATTCCCAGGGCTATTTCAAATGGTAAACTTTTTTTGATACGCAATGTATAATGTATATAGGTGCATGTGTATATTGTTTTTATAAGCTTTTAGGATCGACGAATTAGGAGTTGGGTAAAAATGTCGGAGAAGATTTTAATGAAAATACGTCAAAGAATTAATGTAAATATGAATTATTAAAACTTTTAATTTGTGACGTCATAGACGTATGGGCAGACTCACCATCATTATGTCGTGTGATATAAATTTCAAGCATGGACTTTTCTAAGAAAACTGAACAATGCTGAATGTACTTTTGGGATGGATATATAATCAAACACATCATTTCACACTCCTTTATATAGAAAAATATCTGTATTCATCGATTTCCATGAAAAATTTGAATATATGGAATTTACATGTGCATGAAACATGAGGGGTAGTGGCTATAGCATATGACATCCTTGCCATGGTAACGAGTTTCTGTGGAAATAGCAGAGTTGTCCTTGTGAGCGCTATCAACTGTATTTCTTCTCCGATCATCTTCAAATGTGGCATAAAGGTCCATTAAGCATTGCCGCCTATTGATTTTGGTGTGGGCGGCGACATCGTTGCCATGGTAACAAGATTTTTTTTTTTAAATAGCAGAGATTTCCTTGTGACTGCTCTACTGGCTGCATTTCTTCTCCAATTATCTTCAAATTTGTCATGAAGGTACATTATGGTAAAGCAAAGCCGCCCAATGATTTTGGAGTGGGTGGAAACATGATGCCATGGTAACCATATTTTTTTTGGAAAATTTGTAAAACCTGTAACTTCTGCCTTTTTTCCCATTTTGTCATAACAGTTCACACACAGAAGCAATATTAGAAGGTGAAGCGAAGATGCCTACCATTTTTTTATGGGTTTCTTAGGGTTAACTTTACAAAATATATCCAGATTACGCTATAATTGTATTCACCAACAAGTGATACTGGACAATACTTTAGGTTCTGCAAAGTCATGCTGCTACATCATATTATAGTCATCAAATTTGGTACCCACAGGCAAATTGTGGGCAGGGTCAGTGGCGCCATGATTATTGTATTTTTTGTCAAATTTCTGTGTGAGCTCTATATATCGCAATGACGGATGACGCCGTAAATAACTTTACCAATGTTTCTCTTTAAATTTTCTGCTTTTACTAAAAGATACGCCAGGGTGACCTTCCCCTTCAAGTAAATTTGACGTCACCGCGCACGGGACGAGGGGGAAACATAAATAGAATCATTTTCTATCGATAGGTTCAACAAAGGAAACACAATTCGATAAGAAATCATTATTGTCGCCTCAGCATACAAAGACATTTGTATGATGAATGAACGTACTTCCTGATAGCATGGATAGTAAACAAGGCTTTGAGAAAGTATCGTGGGAATTATTTATTCGAGGTTGGACTGGCAATCACTAGTTTCTCCGAGGGGTGAAGTCCCGAGGAAATATAGTTAATATCGCCAGTCCAATCGGCCATAATGTTAGAAGATTTCGCACCCTCATTGGGCTTATTAGATTAATTGATATGATAATAAAGGGGTGGTCCAGGCTGAAAAAATGTTTAAATACACAGAGTAGAATTCGCTGACCAAAACGCTGAAAATTCCATCAAAATTGGATAACAAATAATAAAGTTATTGAAGTTTAAAGTTTTGCAATATTTTGTGAAAACAGTTATCATGAATATTCATCAGGCGAGCTGATGATGTCACATCTCCACTTTCCGTTTTCTTATGTTATTACATAAAATCATATTTTTTCATTATTTCATACTTGCGTGAATATGTCTCTCTTATAATGAAATAAGTTGCAGCAATTAATATCTAATGCACTAAATCAGTTGTCAATCCAATTTTTCTAGTTCTTGGAGGAAAAATTGAATAAACTTAATTTCATATAATAAAATAATAAAGAACAAGTGGAGATGTGACATCATCAGCCCACCTATATTCATGACGACTGTTTTTACAAAATGTTACCAAACTTTAAAATTCAATAACTTTGCTATTTGTTGTCCGATTTTGACGAAATTTTCAGCATTTTGCTCAGTGAATTCTACTCTATTCATTAAGCTAAAATAGTTTCAGCCTGGACCACCCCTTTAAGTTGATAATCAAATATTGTCCGTTTTCAGAATGGAATATCAATAAGCTTCATCTATATAGCGCTTAGGAAGAGAATAGGAAGACAGTCATCATTTTTATATGATTACATTATGTTCTTAGAATGTCCCAGTACAATGTAAAAACTCAAAGTAATAATAATGAAACATATCAGCTCTTTTTATAAATGTGATCCATATCCACATCACAATTTTCCTACAAACTGCTTGAAATACAGAGCTTCAATTGACCCTTTTGAGATTGGAATATCAAATATTTTAAGCTCGCGCTTCGCGTTCGCTTTATAAATTTTCAAGATGAAAAAGGGTTTTTTGAATGCCCAAATTCTATGTCGAAATCTGGAACGCGCGCGCATGTTTATTTAGATACGCAGCTTAATATCTATTTAAATCATTATCCAGTTTCAGATCACAATATCAAAACTTGTCTGCTCGCGCTTTGCATTCGCATTGGTATAGTAGGAAATTTCAAATTACTCATTATTATCATTATTTACAGAACATGAATAACGTCCAATTTTTAGGTGTAAATCTTTTTTCTTTCCGCTCGTGCTTCGCGCTCGCATCAATTGTTTATTCATATACATATCCTTTCACGATTACAAAAAGTGCTTAAAATTTCCATTCTTCAGGTAGAAATGTCAAAATTTTCAGTTCAGTCGCGCTTTGCGCTCGCACTATTTGATTGTTGAAATAATTGTTACGTCTGGCTTAATGGCTAACTGCAAGCAGCCGTTTACAAGTCCTTTTACGATCAGGTCAAAACGTATATTCAAATATCTGCGAGCGCAAAATCGTAGTAATAATTTATTTTGATACAAATCAAGCATTGAATCACAAACATTTCCCAGAATGTTTAAATTTTTAATACATGAAATTAAAAAAATAGTTCGCGTACGCACTATTTAAGTAATGCTCATGCGATTGTTATATATTTTATATTGACTTATAAGAATAAAGCTTAGAAGTGACTATTAGGACTACCCCTTCAAAGAAACAAACAAAAATCAACTTAGAGCGGCCGAACGGGGAAAATGTGACAGAAAAAAATCCGACCCCCCCCCCCTATTGGCAAAGTCTTGATCCGTCCTTGGTGTACTAAGATCAATGGATATCAATGCTGTCAAGCGAACCTGTTTTGTTGACAAATTTTAGTTATGTTTATTGTTATCAATGCATCCATGGACGCGAGATGAAATGATAAAGACTATATTCACTATTACTGAAAAGATGCATTCCGCTTGTGGGTGGGATAAGATTGCGTTGTTTGATAATGTGGAACAAAGGAATCATCAAAATTACTATCAACTTTGTCAATCGAATCGATTGTTGTTGACCGATTTAATATTTGATTCCATGGAGAGGGAATGATAAATGTGTAAATTTACAGAAAATTGGTATTGGTGTATGTACCCTTACAAATTTATTGTAACAGAACTGTTTTCCCCTTTTTTCTAAACAGACCAGAGCCCCGTAACACAAAGGTCAGCGATGAATAGCAAATCTAAATGAAAACTTCTGATTGGTTCCTGGTCAGTAGTTTGAACCAAACGTGCATGTAACATTGAACTTGATTGGTCATTCTATTTAGCGATTGATGGCTAATCTTTGTGTTACGGAGCCCTGAGCTTTGAAACATTAGAAAATCTTTCCTGTTATAACAATTTACAAAATGATTTGGTTATTTTTTTTTTTCTGTAACTTCTGTTTTTTTTTCTATTTTTCTCTTCAGTTTATCAAACATTGTAGGAATATCTATTATGTTCAAATTTTTGACTTTGCTATAAATCCTTATTAGAATAAAAGCGAATTATATCAGAGACGTCACAGCAATCGTTGAGTACGATTGACTACGATTTGAAACTCTATAACACGACCTTCACTCTAAAGTAAAGGCTTAAAGGTAAATGCCAGTTGTGGTAACGATATCAAAATGAGTTCGTACAGAATCCATTGAAATTACCACCAAAGTGTCTGCTTGTATAAATAAACAATATGTGCCAAATGATTCTGGAAGAAATTGTGTAATTGCTGAGAAATTAGCAAATAAGCACAGGATTCGGGTCAAGCGTCGGGTCGACATTCAAAGCAATAATAATACACTGTCCCACGTGCGCTTATATGTGTTGGTGATCTTCAGTGTGAACATTTTTCAGCGTAGATTTCAAGATTTCATAAAGTTCTGTTTATGCAACTCGATGATACACTGACAATTAAGACTCGTTTTACAGACTTTCTCATGAAATCAGTAACTACTGGCATTTCTCTTTTAACGATCATCCAAATGCGCTATATTCGCATTCTTTCAGTTATTTTGAACTTCAAATACACTTTTAATTTTCAGAAAGTGAGCGAAATGCGATTGGTTCCAAAATCGGATCGTGGACCAGAACGATTCCTTCATGTGGCCATGAGTCTTCTGCAAATGGATTAGATATTTTTTTTTCATACTGTTTTATTCTGATTCCATGAACAAAAATATATAACATTTCAATTTAACATTTCAAAACACATAATATAACATTTTACATTTCATATTTTGACTTTTTTCACTAACTTAATACAAGCATAAATCATATATAACTTAAAGGAGAAACAATGAAATCAGTTATAAAAATGGTTGAAACACCACTCCCCCCCCCCCCCCCCGCGCCCCAAACAAAATTAGATACACCCCCTCCCTCTTCCACACACACACACACACCCACACACTCATGTAAACAGAGGCATGGATACACTTTAATTCCCTTTTGGAAAAAAGATACCTCCACTATAGATAGATGAGTAGTAAAATGAGTAGAAAATGCTCCCGTACACTCCAAAACAAAGGTTTACCCAACACTGGGTAAAATAGGAACATGCATGTTGGTTGGGTTTTTGCAATGAAATAGGCCAATATGGGGTTAAAAAAAAACATCCCAGCAAACATGCATGTTCCCTTTCCGCCCATACATGCACCGTTCAGATATTATGTACTGTACGAGACGTCTCATTTTATTCACCCGTCGACCTCGTGTGGTATAAACTTGTATTTTAGTCTTTAAATCGGCACAGACGCTGATTTAAACTCTGATCGGTAAGTGGGTCTTCGAACTAGACTAGCACATGAAACTCGCTGTTACTATTTAAGAGCGAGAATGTGTTCAGAATATAAGTCATTGTATGCTGCGAATTCAGACCCCTTTGCTGGAGGGAAAGGTTCGCACAGTAGACTAGCTAAAAGAAGGGTCTCCAAACGCGTGTGCACATACACACACACACAAATACATTATCTAAAACGTTTTTTTAACTTCTTTGTTCGCTGGAATTGATGCATATTAATCTTAATCAGCATTTAAGTGAAAAGTGATTTTTGAGCAATGTAGGATCCGAGTGTATTTTATCAATTTGAGTTAATATGTAACAAATTGACTTGAAATAACTTTAATTTTACTGCATTTTGTCCGGCTAAATATCAAGTAAATTCAATACAATGAGAGTTTGAGATGGTATTCAATCGATTTTTTTTTAGATAGGACACTCTATTATAAAGTTCAGAATAATAAAGCAACAGACCAAAATAAACATCTTTTTAACAATGTGAATGTATGGTAATATGCCCTATATCAGGAATATAATATTAATGATATAAATAATAATAATAATGATAATAATAATGATAATAATAATAGTAATAATGATAATAATAATAATACTGATATATTGATGATAATAATAATAACAACGATAAAAGTTATGATATTGATAATAATAATAATAATGCTATAGGGTATCTGTATAGCGATTTTATCCACCTTGTTATATGCTCAAGGCTCTCCTATATTACCCCCGCTATGCTTGTGTACATGGTGCTCACAGCTTTTTTAGGAATTATTTCCTACGGTTATCCATTCATCTCACCTGGGTTGAGTGCAGCGATATACGGGTAAATTTCTTGCTGAATGAAAATACGCAGTGGTTGGGAATCGAACCCACGTCCTCAGATAAAAGGACGAGAGTTATCACCACTAAACCATGACACCTCCATACAAGAGTCTACGACACCATGTAAATAAATGGTTTACTCAAAATTGGTTAAAAATGATAAACATATTTGTTGGGTAAAACATCGCCTAATGCATTCTACGTTCTACCCAATGTTCTGTAAAAATCACCCATGAAATGTGTTTATTTTACCCAAGAAACATTTCCAACACTGCTAAACTTTTTCCCCAACCTATTTAATAATTGAGATCAACTAAAATGTAAACGATCTATACAACAATTAATTATTATGGTTTGATATTAGTATAAAAAGGACGTCTTACCTTACAGAAAAAAAATGTGGCTGAGAAAGTCAGATCGTAACGAAGAGTATAACCAGGGATGAAGAAGAAAATCAGCAATATGAACTTGAAAAGAAGTCAGTATTCATTTCAGGCAACAACGCTACAACCCCCAAACCTCATTGGCGCCTAAATAGGGTCGTGTGCAATCAAATGAATAGGAGGCGTGTCTTCTAAAGTTTACGGTCATTGATTGGCTGAATGATCCTGACGACGGAGATAAGCATTCGTTGGCAATTGTAACATGATACCGTGATTTTAAAAGAAGTGCGTACAACAAACACAGACATGGAGTCATGGATATAAATAGCTGGTTTTAGGCCCCCATCTCACTAGGATGGCGATCATGGCGACCATGGTGATCTGTGTAAAGGAGGAGGAGGAGTTCAAAAAGATCCTGGGTCCGATACTGTCTGTCACTTAAGTCATAATATACAATGTATATTAAAATTTCATTCAAAAGATGTCGATGAGCCTAATTCTTAATATTAGGGATGCATCCAGAATTTCATAAAAGAGCATAAAAATCTTTGATATTCTGTTTATTTCTTTCCACAAAAGTTAGTCAATCAAAACTGTTAGTAAATTCCTTTCAAATTAGCTGACAAGAGGTAGTCTACTGATGTGAGAGCACTCATAAAATATTGTCTACTGTCACTGTAGTTAGAATGCAATCAATTTTTTAAACATAGTCAATTTACATATTTTTGCAGAGGTAACCCATTTCGTCATCAAGACATATGAGCGTCTTTTTTTTCTCTCTTTCCAGTTGGCTCAGCAGTAAGATTTTCATCCTCCTCCTGTACCCCCTCCTCCTCCTCCTCTTCCTCCTCCTCTATCACCATCAATACCTCTTGTTCTTCCTCTTGGACCGCCGGCATAACAGGGGTAGCTTGGGCAGCTTCCACTTTTTGGTCCTTTTTCTGGGAGGTATATTTGAAAACGTCGTGGTGTCGCCTCGTAATCTGTTGAAAATGCCGTGCCGCCACCATCGGCACGGTATTTTATAGCAGCGCGGACGGTCGCTGCTCAATCGCTGCCCGGTCATCAGCGGCGCAGCAAAAGCGCAACGCGAATGCCTGCAGCGGGCTGAGAACGCGTTCCACATGCCACCCAAAGGGAAAGCGTCGCGGTGGAAACGGTGTGAAGCGTGTCGAGCGCAAGGCAGTCGCCTTGTAAACGGGAGCAGCGTAGCAGAATCGTCTTGGGAACGGGCCTGAAAACATGGGCGATCGGTGCCGCTTTTAATGCGCTTCTACTGCGCTTTATGCGTTGGAGCTCCGTTACAGCTACGAATATGTCGTTTGTAATACGCTCATGACTCGATTGTGATGCGCTTTAGCACCTCCGCGATCTCGCTACGTAAGTTTTGAACATGTTCAAAATTTTGTGGCGACCAGGTAGATGGTGGCGATCCTTGCCGCTTCAGAAAAGATCAAGGTACGACGGAGAAGGTTGAAAAGATCAAGCCACGATCAAGCTACGATATACCACGCTTTGTCGATTTTTGACGATCGCAGCGGAATCGCCATCTAATGAGATGGGGTATAAAGGAGAAGTTTATCCTGAAGAAAAGTTTGTAGTAAAAATACCAGGAAAAACATCAATTCCATTCCATCGCAAATGATATCACCAATCATAGTTGACATTCTGATGACTTTTTAAATCTGCGATGGATTTTCCTCCATCCTACACCAATATTTCTATCATTTTATTTTTATTTTTTGCTATTTACACAATAAACTTTTTGTCAGGCGAACTTCCCCTTTTTGGCGTAATATTAAAGGGGTATGATTCCAATCATATTCTTTCTGTTCTGATATAGGGATAAGGAATCTATTAAGCGTAAAGAATGGTAAGAATTGTAAACTCAGAACTCATACATGCAACTGACTGGATTAAGGCAAATAAACTATCACTTTATCTACAAAAGACGAATTTTATGTGTGTTTTTTTAGTATTTATACCTGATAATCTTATTTTTTATAACACTGTTTTTGAAAATGTTTCAGAGACCAGATTTTGGGGGGTTAATATTGATAATATACCACCATGGAAACCACACATCGATAATGTATGCTAAACAATTTCAAGAAACATCGAAATCAACAAACTCATATATTTTTTTCTCATCTCTCACTGTACTTAAACTGTATCATACACTAATGTTACCATACATTTATTATGGTATTTTGGTATGGGGTTGTGCGATCAAAACACAATTAAAAAGAATAGGCCTACTGTTGCTGCAGAAGAAGGCCCGTAGAATATTTTGTCATACCCAATTCAGATCCCATGCAGATATGCTATTTTTCCAAAATATTCTCATAGTGAGCGATTCATATTCATTTTTGTCTCAAATTGGCTTTCGTTTCCTGGAAAACTGGTTTTAGCTTCAAATCGGTTTTCTGTGCAAATTGACTTTCGTTTCCCGGACAAGCCCCCAAAATTATTTGCTACGATAGTGCAACAAATAACAAGGAAGATTTAATTTTATATCTGATTTCCCTTTTATAAGTACAGGAAATAACTAACCATATAAAAACAAAATAACAAAATGATAGCGGTCTTACATATCTTGAAGAATCAGTTCTGGCAATTAATCCAAATGATAGTATCCAGATAAAAGTCAAAGTTGGTTGGCGAAAAAAATAAAAGAAAACAGAACAGAGAAAAGGAAACAAGAAAAACAAGAGGTAGAAAAGAAAGAAAAATAAGAGAAAAAAGACAAAGAAAACGAAAGTTAAAAAAAATGGAAAAAATAGAAGGAAAAACAGAAAGTAAAATAGAAAAAAAGAATGATGGGAAAAGGGTTTTCATCATCTCAAAGAAGGCTACAAATTAAAGCAGTGGCAAAAATAGTCATTTTTTATTAGTTGCCAACACACAACAAGACAGAAGAAGAAGAAGAAAGGAAAGAAACGGAAACAGAAAAATAAAAATAAAAAGAATGAAAAATAAGTAAAAAATAAAATAAAAGAAAAGAGAAAAGAGGTAGAAAAGGGAGGAAGACAAGTAAGAACAGAAAAGAGGGAAAAGGGACAAGGAAAAATATAGGAAATAGGAAGAGGAACAGAAAAAAAGAAAGGAGAAAGATATTGAAAGAAAAAAAAAAGCTTTAAAAGGCAGTGGCAAAAATAGTCATTTGTTGACTGGTTGAGAACCAAACCAAGCAAGAATAGGAAAAAGACCTCGATTTCCCACGCCTGTGGTGAGATAGAGAATCGAGTGAATCAAATTCATGGATGCTCTGTCTTCCCTTTATGAACACAGACTTACATACTGCATGGGCCAATTGCACGAAAGGGTCTTTTTGGGAAGCAAAATTGAACATTTGTAATGTAAAAATACAAATAAAACAGAGGTGTGTCCCCTCTTCTGAACTTAAAGCCCTTTTTGGTATGATTTGTGGTTGAAAACCTTCTTCTTTTTTTTGTGGTTCTAATGTTTTTTGGGGGTTACGAAATATCCTTTATTTGTGGTTGAAGCCCTTTTTGGGGCTTGCCAATTCTTTTCGGGGACGAAATATCCTCCGAAAAATTTGCCCCCCCCCCCTTTGGAAAATCCTGGATTCACCCCTGGCAAGAACGGTCTTTCGTGTCGCCCATTTATTATGATGCGCCATGTGAAACGCATTTTAAATAAATTACCTGCAAACATATTTCATTCATCTATTTAAGTGAACAAACCCTTTGTTTATAAAATGATGTGATATATCATGAAATTGTATCCAAATTGCTAACAAATTTTATATGTTAGCATTTATTCATACATTTCAGAAATATCCCACATACAGCGCACCACAAAAGATGGGCGACATGAAAGACGGTCCTAGAAAAGACCCTTCCGTGCAATCGGCCCCATATCAACTGCTAAAAGTCAATTGCTGTTTATACTCACCATCTCCAGACCAGGAGGTCTCTTTCTTAGATTCACACGATAGCATTATGCTCAACAGAGGAACACCCTTCATTGTTATTATTTTCTCTCCATATACATTATGCTCTAAAGTGGAATATACGGAAGTCATGCAGTCATGGTTGTATAGTTTCAAGTAGAAAAGCTTAATAGAATTTCTCGAGTGAGTTTAATAGCAAAATTGTACTATAAGCTACGCGATTTCAATATTTCCCCCTACATTAATTATGTATTTGCAACATTATTTCAAATGTAATTTGAATTGTATTGTTCATAATAATTTGGGATGTAAAACTGTATTTTATTTGCTGCTGTGGTAATAAATAAAATTAAATTTACCGCCCTCCCACATGGTGAAAAGATCGTAATTTGAATGATGATTCCAGTGAAAAATAAAGCTAATGACGAATATTTAGCACGTGTGAAACCAAACTAGAACATAATCAGAATCATGACTGCTAATCACAGTCACGATTACAATATAGCAATCATCAATATGATTATGATTCAAGATTCACATGCGAAAAAACCCTATGTAATTTAAAGATTATTTGTTTCATTTACCTAAAATCTTAATTCATTATAGGACAAAAAGAAGAAGAAAAAGAAAAAAAGAATAAATTACGCTGTGTGAACATGTTAAAATATACAATAGAGAATTATCATGGGCCTTTTCACACGTGAATCTTGAATCACCATTTTAATGATTCGTGACTGTCATTAGCGTTCGTGATTCTAAGCTTGTTCTAGTTTGGTTTCACACGTGCTAAATAGTCGTTATCAGCCGTAATTTTCACTGGAATAATCATTCAAATTACGATTTTTTTACCGTGTGAAAGGGTGATATTCATGGGTAAACTTCATAATTTAGAATTAAAGATTGAAAAAGTTGGAACCCTGACAAAGCGACAGAAGTGCGGATTTTTCATTTTCATACAAACCCTCTTCTCAAGCATGAAATGTGACGAGAACGCCTCATAACACAATCCTCAGTTCTGGCATACGATTATTATTATGAAAATTATTACTTTTATCGCAACGTCTACGGTATATAGAGCATGTTGAAAGCAATCACACGTTTTAAGAAGCTGTTACAGAGCACTTAACAGAAAGGGGAACTTGCTCGGAAAATTTCTGAAATATAGTTCATTGTAGTCAGCTCTAACCCGCCCCCAAAATACCAATTATGACGCCACTGACGCTTGTTTTGCATGGCCGACTGTTTTGTGAACGTTATGCGAATGACAATGGTATACCTTGAGAAAATAAATGCTATTATCATAACTATTGTTATCAATTTCTCATTGCATGAGACAAGCGTGGAAAAAAATATAATCTTTACTTGCAATGGGAACTTTTCCAAAGGGGTAGCCGGTCTCATATTGGTATAAATTGAATAACGGAGGACGTTAAACAAAAAAAAAACAATATTTTCATAAAATGATTTTGAAAATATCTTAGGTATTAGAGGAAATTACACCAGAAAACTGCACACAATCATTGTCATTAGTATTATTGGTATCATCATTCAATGGGGTATATAGCAAGCCTCGTATTAGAGGAAGTTTAAGTAAGAAAATACCGCTGTTTTCAGGAAAGAAATGTAAGAATGAAGCAGTTACGGTGCTATCCTACAGGGGAGCAAGGGTCCACCACCCTATTTAATTTGTCAAGTTGTGAAAATAGGCGAAAAAGCAGCAGGAAATGGGGGGAGACTAACAGGTATTGGCACTTGTCACGCCGTGTAACGCTGGCCCTTAATAGTTAATTGAGAGGGGAAATGACGTCATCATATTGTCGCCTTGCATCTTAACCCCCCCCCCACCACCCCCCAAAAAAAGAAATAATGAAATACCCCGTTGTTACCATTAAGCAGTTTTATGCATGAAATTTCGTGTTTAGTATTCTCCTTTATAAAATTAAAAGATGGTTTCTACTGCAAGTAATGTAAATAAAACATCTATGTACACACACTACGACAACATAAAATGATGAATAAATTATAAAGCAATACGAAACTGAGAGTAAGGACATTCAAAATCTCACTCGGAATTTCAAACTCTGAACTTCTTGAACAATGAAGGCCAGGGCTCGCAGAACGCAATAAAAGTGGGGGCGGTTGAGTGCAATATAACCAGAAATCTAAAAAAAAAAGTCAAGAACGAACCCTTTTTTGGAGGGGGGCGATGTTTTCGAATACATGTTATTTCCTTTTATTCATGGACATACTGGCCCGTATTCTGAAGTCGGGTTTAACTTAAACTCAGGTTTAAAGTTGTAGTTAAGTATGGGAACCCAAAGGTATAAAAACTCTTATTAAGTTGTACGTTTTTTATGTTTACCCTGCTCTTTCCTGACTCATCGATGGTTAAAACAACAATCTATTAAACTTCCTAGATAATTATGAATGATTTAAGAACCAAATGAGCTGTAACATCATATCTCTACTATTAGTGATTTATTTAACAACTGGCCATCCATACTTCAACCAGAACTTTAAACCTGGGTTTAACTTAAACCCGACTTCATAAAACGGGCCACTGTATCTCATTGTAGATTGAACTGAGGTGAGCGAATGTAAACACCAGTAAGATGAACATGATCAGATGGCCACACGAGTTTTCATCAAAATGAACAGTAGAATCCACATAAAACGCCAAAATAACAGCTTACCTACGACTGCTCTTTTAAACAAACCACGCCCACAACACAGCATTTGTTGTATGCCCAGATCAGTAAGCACAGTGTTTACTATTTACCGTAATATCCCAATACCGTTACCATAACGATCATAAACCTATTTTTCGACTCTGTATAGATGCGTGAAATGGCGTTAAGGACCTGTCAGGCATTCAGTCTCCTGTGCGCATCTTTTACCAGCAAGGGATCGTCTCAAAATGTACCGATATGGTGGTACTCAAACGTCTTTCAAGGTTAATTGATTCTATTTTGATGCAATATTGGAATAGCTAGGTGGTGCACTGTGATATATTGATATCAGTTCGTTTAAAATACAAATTAGATATTATGATTCGAATAAAGAATGGACTTTGGGTCCTAAATATATTTCTTTTTCAACCACGATTGGCATAAAATACAGAGAAAGCAAGTACAAAGTGTTGAATAAGAAAAAGAACGTCATAAAATCACATAATATTATATGTTCTTTCTGTAATCTGAAAACTGACTACTCGGGGAAGTCTGTAATCTGAAAATTGAAACGATCGAGCATTTATTTTGAAGTTGTGCGATTACACGAGTTTTTGGAGACGGCTTGGAAATGAGCTCACATGTTCTCGTCTATTCATATAGGCTCATATTCTGCAGTCAGGTCTTATTTTGTACTGCGGTATTAAAGGTATATTGTATATTTGGTTAATCTCAGACAAGGGCAGTGAATCAATTGTAAAGATATCATATTCATTAAATGGGTAGCCAATTGACAGACATAATACAGTAGATGTTGAAATTATCAGCTCAATTAACGCTCAAGCCATTTTCGACACCACCCACCCACCATTACACTCACAGCCTCTCTACACTTCAACCACACTCCCACTCACACTACTACACATACTCCCACACACATTACCCTCTACATATTTCCACCTACACCCACACACCCTCACACACACACACACATACAACTCCCCTCTACACTTCACCCACTCTCCCACCCACATTCACATACACTCCCACTTACGCTACTACACACACTCCACACACATTCCTATCTACACTCCCATATAGGCCTACACACACTCCCACACACACCCTCATCTACGTACACTCCCATAGGCCTACACACTACCATACACACACACACTTACACTGCCACCCTCACATACTCCTCCCACCACACTCCTAACCATTTACCCAAACACACCCACACCCCCCACACACATTTCTATCAAACTCCCACCAGCCCTTTGATCCACACACACGATATACCCTGTTCTAGGAAAATGCGGCTTTCAGCCTCAATCAAGCTCTTCGAATACAAGAATATGCTCTTAACATTCGCTGAATATCAGTGTTATTACTGAAAGAAAAAAAATCCTATGTCAATGAAAGAAAAACTAATCACAATTCTGTCATCTTACGTGTTCTTGCCAAACGGTGCGTTGGACGTTCTTTTGTGTATCGAGCTAGTCTGTATGCCTACTCAATTTTTCCTTTAACCAATCATTGCCAATATCATCACAAAGTCAACACACATAAAGCTTAACAGAAACTTCCAAACGAATTAAAACAGGACAATGAATGAACAAGACGACAAATTAACAAACTTTAAGACTTACTTGCATCAAAGTAATCTGAGAATCTAGTACTAGAAAATGGTATCTTGCCTCGGAACGTTGTCGAAATGAACCACACCCACAAAATATTAGTTGCGTAGTGAGATCATCGCAGTGTACACAATTCTATACTTCTGTAGACTTGCGTATGACTTGTGTTTGACCCTGCCAAAGCGTTACCATAACGATGGTAAACTATGGCCAGTTTATCGAATCTATATTGATGCCTTCGTTGTCTGCGCGTCGTTGATTTGGATTAATGAACAAAGGATGCAAAATGCACGTTTTATGATGAAAACAACTAAAAGGGACCGGGGGAGTTGGTTGTAATTTGGCAAAATTTCACCAGGGTGGTATTACACTAAATACATTGGTTATGACAAACGTTCTTTGAAAAATAAAATCTTTACTTCTTTATCATATATCACTCAATAATATTTTCAGATATATAGGCCTATATATATATGTATATATATATATATATATATATGTATATATATATATATATATATATATATATATATATATACATATATGTATGTATGTATAATATACATGTGTGTGTGTGAAGTTATACATGTACAACAGCTTTGACAAGTCTTTTATCTAAATATTGTGTGAAAGAAATGGACGAAGATACAGTACATATAATATATATATATATATATATATATATATATATATATATATATATATATATATATATGTATATATACATATTTTATTAATCGCAATACAGGCAAGACTGGCGAAAACCACTTTGTATTGTTCTTCATCGCGCGTGCTTGGGAACTAATATTTACTAATTCGCCCCTAGGCGACAAAGTAATACACAATTGAGTATACCGGGTTTAAGGGGGGGGGGGGGGGTGGTTTTATTAACAGATTTTAAGAAGGGTCGATTTAAGTTTTGTCATTTTTTCAACTGATCTTATTTCCTTTTTTGTCAGTAATCTCCACGATGTACATCAAAATTGTACACAGAATATTGAAATTTTGGTGCGAAATTTAATCCGCCCGGCCCGGGCACCTAGCCTGTTTTTCTTTTCTGAGCCCCCGGAGATAACATCTAGGTGTCCCCGGCGCCTGCTAATGACGAGCCCTGTTAATATGCAATAATTCTGAAAAAACTCTTTCAAGATACTAATCTAACTATCTCTCCCATCCCGCTCTATATCTTATTATCTCGCTCCCACTCAATCTCTCTCTCTCTCTATCTCTCCCATTTCCCCTCCCACAAACTTGCTCAACACACATACACACCCCACATTTTTGTCTCTTTACACCTCCTCTCCCATCCTATACCTCTCTCACAACCGCGCCCACACCAATCCACGCTTTTCCCTCTCTAACACATACACACACACACACACAAATAAAGGTGATTAAAATTAGGTCAAATATTAAATAGATTAATGAATAGATAGAAAAAGGAAAAATCCATTGTAATATTGCAGTTTATTTCAACCTTAGCATTTTTCATGATTTTTCTTTTTCGTTGGGTGGGGGGCGTCGGGTGCTCGAGTTGAAAATTTAAACAAAAGGAATATGTGGGCAAACTGATCTCCAAGTCTATCACAAAATAAAGCAAACTCAATATCCATTTCCATGAAAATAATGGGATTTTTTATTAATCAAAAACTGTTTCTTAAAGGATAGTACATAACAATAAAACAGTAATAATAATAATAATTATACTTGCTTAAATAGAGCTTATCTGCAGTGTCTGGAGCTGGTCGTGTCAACGATGTTATGATGGATGCTTTGTGTTTAAAAGTTTCTAACGTTTTCAGACAATATGAACCATCAATGGAACATTCAAGTGTAATACATTAATACAATTTTTCATAACCGTAAACACATTTTTTTTCCTGTGGGGCAAGACGCATGAAAAAAAATCGCACAAAAAAATACCGAGCAAAGACACGCTTATCCCGTGCTGGCCTTTAGTTCCCAGTGGGACGTGTTCACCGATTTCTTCTCAATGGAGTAAGTTTGCATTTTTCTAAAGTGAAATTAAAAGATTTTGTGACGGTTTTTTGTGGGGGGGGGGATTTTGTGATTTTTAGTAAGAAATTTTTGTTTTCATTTTTTGGGGAGGGGAGAACTGCCTCTATGTAGCGTACAGCCATTATTTTGTTAATATCTACTGGTTCTTTGTGAATATTGGGATGCAACCCTTGTTGATATTCATCTCGGCCCTTCCCCTTGGAATGCTAGAATATAAGACGATTTTTCCTAATACTATGGACTTTAATTCATCACTTGTAATTTCATGATTAAACACCGGTTTCTGACCCAAGACAAGAACTTTATATTTCTACAAAATTATATGTCGTGGGGCTGCCCGTCTATTTACTACTTTGGCCAAATTTTGTCAACATATTCGAGGTGGGGGGGACACACAATTGAGTTTACCATTGTTCATAAACACACATGCACATGCAAGGGCTACCCCCCCCCCCACACACACACACACCTGAATGAATGAATGAATAAATAAATATATATATATCTATATATATTTATATATATATATATATATTTATTTATTTATTTATACATATATATATATATATATATATATATATATATATATATATATATATATATATATATATATAATAAATTCTTAGCTTTATTCTAATAAAAGAACATAGCTGTCTAATATTGCGAGCGCAAAGCGCGAGCCAAAAAGAATAGAAATCTCATGTATTCCGTCCTGAAAATTGAAAGTTTTTAGCAATGTTTGTGATCCTGAAGACAAGATGCGTATGTAACAAATAATTACTGCGAGCTCGATCAGCGCAAGCATATATTTTTAATGTGTGTTCTGGTCTGATCGAAAAGGGACCTGTAAAAAGGACTGTTTGCACTTACCCATGAAGACGATTCATATTTAAACAATTAAATAATGCGAGCGTTGAAGCGTGAGCTGAAAATTTTGACGTTCCGACCTAAAAACCGGATATTCCAAGCACTTTTTGTCTTCATTATTAGGATTGATATATAACTATACAATTGGAGATTTCAGACCTAAAAACGGGTCACTCTATTCATGTTTTGTAAATAAGGAAAAGGATGGATAATTAAGTATCTTCTTTCATTAATTAAGTGGGCGCAAAGTATTATATACAACATTGTAAGAGCAATTACATTTGTTATTTCCTCTTTTAAGGATATTTATAGCATATATACCATATAATGATTAAGAATATTCCAGAATGTCTCAGTAAAGCTTTGTTGAGCATGCCTATATAATAGGCTGAGTAATTTATGTTATTTCTGGAATGTGCAAAGATAGACAATATAAAATCCTGAACAACAGAGCCTGCCAGCAGTAGAAAATCACAATGGGATTAGCTATTTTGTTTAGATTGTTAATTTCACTGAGGTCATTCAAGAGTCTTCAAGAAGTTACTGCTCTAGAAAAAAAAAGGAGAATGTTCTTTTTAAAGACAATACTAGAAGCTTCCAGAATAGTGGAAATTTATAAGCTGGTAGTTTCTTCATCATATCAGATCAGGGGACCGCTTCATGAAAGTTGTCAGCACTGACAAGTTGTCATTCTCCGACAGTTACCATAGTAACAGTCAGAGCCAGTGCCTTTCAGCCAATCAAAACCAAGGATTTCACTGAAATTGTCAGTGCTGACAACTTTCATGAAACGCCCACGAGAACTCAGAATTTCACACCATACGTTATGTCAGAGCATAGTTTATTTCCAACTGAAATACAACATTTATCTTCTGTGGAATTATTTGCACGCCATCAATGAACTGTTTGCAGTTACATTGAGAGAGGACTTCTCAGTTCTCATCGAGATCACCAACCTGTTTTGATGAACGCTTTCCGACCCATGGATGCTGAAATTGACTGTTAATCATCATCAACATCGTCTTCACAGACATTTCAACTCGTTACAGTGACTCTTGTTATTCATCGTGCTTCAACATCAATTTCATTATCGCCATCATTGTGAACTTTGATTTATGGAATCTTCGCAAACCAACTTGGGCTTTATCTGGATTTAATACAGGACTATCATAACTTTGGATTGCACATCAAACTCTTGAAGATATGTAAGATGTTTGGTTTTGTTTCGTGTCGTGTATGATAGATCTATTTCCTGTAATAAAAGAAAAGGAAATCAATATAAACCTAAACTTTCACTGTTATTTGTTGCAGTATCGTAACAAAAGCGCGAGTACAAAGTTGTTGACATTCTGATCAGAAACGTTATAATTTAAGAACGTTTTAAATCTAAAAAGAAAAAGCTGTGTATCTGAATAAACATGCGTGGGCGTGTCTAGATTAAGACCTTAAATTGGGCATTTTAAATACATTTTGTTTTGAAAATCAATAATGCGAGTGCGAAGCGCGAGCTCAAAATATTTGTTATTCCGATCTGAAAAGGGTGAATTTAAGCACTATTTCAAGCACTGTGGAGGAAAATTCTAAAGGGGATTCCTACAAAACGTCGTTCATGTTCATTACATTTCTGTCAGTCGTCATACCTACCAGATTTCCAGGGAGTGCTGCCTATGGAAATTAACACACACAGGACCCCAAGGAAAATTGTGGGGTGCTTAGCATCCCAGCACCCCCTCTTCCCTGGGCCATGGTTAAGCAGGTATACTTAGTGGGGTTTTTATGAACAAAAATGCGATCGAAACGGGATACCCTGGACCCGCCCCTGAATGTAGGCCTACTCTTCACTCAACTATTTTTTTTGTAATAATGATATACGTAACTGTCTCGCTAAACAAACAATGCGAGCGCGAAGTGCAAGCTAAAATCTTTGTATATATTGACCCTACACAGGGAAATTTTAAGGACTATATTTCAGAATCTATTAAGATTATAAATATCTCACCATAGTCATCTAATGCTAGTGCCATCCTTTGCTGATTCTGTTAGAATTACATTTAAACACAGTCGAAGCACCGTTTGTAGTCATTGTAATCATGATTATCATGCGCATATTACTAATAAAATACTGCAAGCGCGAGCTGAAAATTTAGGAAGATTTTATTCTTATCGAGTATTGCAGAATAATATTAGAATCATGATATCGCCAGCGGTCATTTAAAAACGAACAAAATATATGATTTAAAGTTAAAGTTTACACATGTACATTAAGTAAACTGATAACTTATCGTACGTACATGTTTGTTTTTACACCTAAAATTCCAATATCATGAGCTTTTTATCCATATTATTCACATTACTAAGATATTATATGCAGCCATAAAACAGAACAAATATAAATCACCAATATAAGTTTACTTACATTATCTACTGATGTGATGATATATATGCACAATATCGTACCTACGGGGGGGCAGAATCTTTAGCCAAGGGCTAGTTATATCCCGTATGTATAACCTAGGTAAAACCTTACGCTGGATAGGTTTACCCTAAAAAGCTACATTATGTTTACTTTGGCTAAATTTCCAAAGTTAGAATCACATAATTACAATTTCATTTTAAAATCATTTGAAAATATCAATTTCTTCTGGCTCGCTTCGCTCGCTGGCGATTTTCGACAAATACTGCCACATTTGCTACGTTGTGCTGCCTCAAAATATATAAAAAGAAAGAATGAAAGGAAATGAAGATGATGTTATTTTCTGTTGAGTGAATACCATATCAAAATCAATCTTAAAGTTAGATTATTAGCATGAGAGGGTGATTTTTTCTCGGTCGCATCCCTCGGGACTTATATTAAGCAGCTTTTTGCCGCGCGAGCCTTGCTGTGCCCCCTCTTTTTTAGTACTTATCTCGCAATGAGATTCGTCCTAATGCTCGGGCACAATCATAAAAAAATCCTGTTCAGACCTTGATACGACCGGAATATTTTTGCTCTTGCCCCACCCCCCCCCCCCCCCGGCCACCGACCCCTGTTACGCCACTGGACTTTGAGAGTCGGCCTGGAAGTGAGCTGACATGTTCTAGTGTAATTCTTGATATAGGCTCATATTCTGAAGTCAGGTCTAATTTGTACTCTGGTAAAAGTTGTGGGTTAACCATGGGTAGCCAATTGTGACAGACATTTCTAACAGTAGATGTTAAATTTATCAGCACAAGTGACGCTCAAACCATTTACGACACCACCCACACTCCTACTCACACCCTCTCTACACTTCAATCACACTCCCATCCACGCACACTCACACACACTCCCACTTACGCTGATACACATACTCCAACACACACATTCCGATCCACACACTTCCACCAACACTACTACACACCCCCATTCGCACACACACTCAAACAACTCCCCTCTACACTCTACACCCACACTCCCAACCACGCACCCAAAGACACTTTCCTACCCACATACACTCCCACTAACGCTACTACACACACTCCCACACACCCCCTCATCTACACTCCCATAGCTCTACACACTTCCATCCACACTACTATACACACACCCACTTACACTGCCACACACACCCCCATTCGTGCACCCACACACACACTCCCACACACACTCCCCAAAACACTCTCTTACTCACTGCCCACCCCACTCACCCTACTAGCCTCACATACTCCTCACACCACACTCCCAACCGCTCATCCAAACACCACCCCCACGCACACACACACCCACACAAACAAATATTCCTATCCAATACCCCCCCCCCTTGATTCACACACACGATATACCCTGATGGGTGAATACCAGGAACTCTTAACATTAGCTGAATATCAGTGTAATTACTGAAAACAGAAACACTTTCCAATGTCAATGAAACAAAAACTAATCATTATTCTGTCATCTTGTTCTTCTAGCAAGCTTTACGTTAGACGTTCTACTGTATGTCGAGCTAGTCTATAGGCCTACTTATTTTTTTTAACGAAACATTTCCAATATCAACGCAAATTCAACACACACAAAGCTTTAACAGATACTAATCTACATGAATCTTCAAAACGAATTAAAACAGGACAATAAATAAACAAGACCACAAATTGAGAAACTTTAAGACTTACATCAAAGTAATAAGAGAATCTAAAATGATATCTTGCCTCGGAATGTTGTCGAAATGAACCACACCCCTAAATATATTAGTTGTGTAGTGAGAGCACCGCAGTGTATACAATTTATACTTCTATAGAACTACATGTATGACTTTGCCATAGCGTTGCCATAAGGATGGTAAACTATGGCCATTTTATCGAATCTATATTGATGCGTTCGTTGTCTGCCCGTTGATTGAACTTACTGAACAAAGGTTTCAAAATGGAAATACATTGTGGTTGTAAATGGGCAAGATCAGTTTCATCTGCCAATGCTAAGAACTATTTTTGCTCAAAGTACTTTCATTTTTACAGCGCCCAAATTTTGGAACTCTCTCTCCACAAAGATATTCAGCAGGCCCCCTCCATCAACTCCTTCAAGAGAATATTAAAAGTATTTTGTTTCTATCTTACAAACGCAGTTGATTTGTTTGTAGGTCCTGAATATCTTGTATCAATCCCAAAACAGTGCTTTCATGACCATGTTTGTAGCGCTCTCGTTGATCCATGTTAGCACAAACTTTGTTTTCTCTCCCCCCCCCCCCCCCCTCTCTCTTTCTCTCTCCATCTCCCCACTCTGGTTGCCCCCCCCCCCCCTCCCCTCTCTTTCCCTATGTGTGTCTGCCTGTTCATCTAACTCTATCTGTCTGCCTTCTCCCAGTCACACACTCTCCCTCTCTATCGGTCAGCCTATTTCTTCACTCTCTCCTCCATCCTCTAATATGTCACTTTATTTTTTTTCTCTTTGTTTCCTGTCTGTGTGTCTTTGATAATGCATGTCGTCCCGTACTTCTGTCATCTTATTTTTATTTTTTTGCTATCATTTCTTTTTTTATAATATTTTTCCTATTATAATTATCATATTTTACTTTCCCATTTTATAATATTGTATATTTGTACATTTGTACAATCAAATGAATTTTCACATTTAGATAACTGTTATTACTTTGCCTTTTCTCAATTGCTTAATATGAATTATTTCTTCAACTCTCTGTAGGGGGTCCACGCTCTACAAGCAATGCTTTTTAGTGGATCCCCTTATTTCCATACACGCTCAATACTATTTTATACAAACTTTTGTTATACAATTAAGCTAAGGTAAAATTGATTTTGTACTTGTACTTTGATTTGTATTTGTATTTGATTTATATTTGTCATGGATATGAAATAAACTTCTTGAATCTTGAATCTTGAAAAGATATAATAGCGTGGCAGTATAATACACTGGTTATGGATAATAGCTTGCCCAAATTAATTCATTCCTTTGTGTTCAACGTGTGTAAGCTTTTTTCTTATATACAAATAGGATCATTATTTGTTATATGTCGTATTCAATGTATAAACTGTTTTTGTATTGTTATTCTACAATGACCCATTACTGAAGCATAAAGTGATGAAAAACAACCATTCAAAAAGCTCTCCTTGTTCGGGTTTCTTAGTTTGCTTGGACTATTTTGGATATGCCCCCCCCCCACTCTATGCCATATTATGCATCCAAAAATGTTTGACTCAATTAAACCGATGAATGGAATCATCCGAATCATTGCACGTCGAAAAAGGCGCCAATGCCACCCGTCAAACCTTGTCTAATTATACAAGACGTCGAGAGAATATAGGGCCCGGTTACAAAAAATAGACGCGTACAAACGCAACTCGAAATATCAAGCTCACTTCTCGAATACACGCCGTTGATTGGCTGAAAAACAAGTTATGTTTGATATTAAGAGTTATGTTTCATTACAAATCTCTGAGAAACGGGCTCCAGAACAAATTTATTACACGAGAATTCACTAATATAGCGTATAAAATATATGAGACTTTGCCTTCCACTTTGTGTCTCGCCTGTACAAAGTTTGGCAGAGACCTTGGAAGCGTGCCATCAATATTTCTGTTAGTCTAGATTCTAGACGTCGGTGTACTAGTTATTTCTCTCCATTTGCTTCATTCTCCATCCCCTGAGCGCCTTCCCCAGTGATCGCGCTATCCCCTCTTTCACGCCCCTCGCATCGTGGGGCTGTTTTCATTTCGGGCGTAGAGGTCGAAGATTGTGTTATTGATCAACGTAACTGAAAAGTAGAACAGTCCAGGTAGTCTAGGAGCCAGGGGGCTTTATTCAGAATTTTTGGTGGGGAAGGTTTGACAAGCTTATCCGGGGTAAAATTGTGCGCTGATTCCAAAAATGCCACTCTTATTGACCGTACTCACGCCATTTTGGTCATTTTGGCCAAATTTTGGCCAAAAATGACCATTTTGACCACTCTTTGGAAAATGGTCCCTTAACAGACTGCTTTTGTAGCCACATGCAATTAAAAGGGTCTATCTTAAGTAGAAATGCACACAGATTCCAGATAAAGTGCTTTCATTTGCCAAAATCACAATAGCAGTGGTCATTTTGGCCATAATTTGGCCAAAAATGACAATTTTCATGATTTTTTGGCCGAAATGTGTTACAAATATTGATCAGAGCTTCGACTGGATGTTTTTAGAAATCCACATTTATTTTCAAAATGTGCGCTGGATCATAACCATCAACCTCATGTAATTTATTCCATCAGTTTTTACCAATGAGGGTCATTTTGGGTACTTTAGACATAACTAACCATTCGCGCAATTTGCATTATTAACCCTTCAAATAGGCAGGAAATTGAGGTCTTCAGCATGTTTTTTCTTATTCCCTTATAAAATGAGAATGGATTTAAATGTCCTTCATGTGTAAAATTTTATGCTGATTCCAAATATATCAGTCTAAATGACCCTATTTAACAGTTTAAACGTCATTTTGGCCACTTATGACCCTTAAAATGACTAATGACATCAGTTCAATTTATCCAAAAATACTTTGAATGTTACCAGAATCGTTACAAGGGCATACTGTGACACCTAACATTGGTGTATTAATCCTTGAAATTGAACATCTCAAAAGTATTTTGACCTAATGCAGTTTATTCCATCAGTTTTGACCTATGAGGGTACTTGGCGTACTTTAGCCACAACTGACCATTCACGCAGTTTTGCATATAATAAACTGCACATAAAATGGCCAATAACATCAGTTCAATTTATCCAGAAATACTTCGAATGTTACCAGAATCTTAACAAGGGTGTGCTGTAATACCCAACACTGGTGAATGAATCCTTAAAATTGAGCATCCCCAAAGTTGACTACCTTGGTCATTTTGGCCACCTTGACCCCCCCCCCCCCCCCGGCCAGCCCTGCTCATTGTGTATGTTAATTCAGGTGATATCGAACATGGTGAGGAGAAATTTTGGATTGCGTTAATATTAGCATCAATTATTGTTAAATGGGGAAGTTTGAAAGCTTCTTGGTGGAAATCAATGAAATTATTCCACACAGACCATAACTATTGGACCCTGTGGTCATTTTGACCACGTTTCCCTCAATATTGACCAGTGACCATGGACCCTAGGAATCTCCAATTAGTGGAGAGATCAGCTAAGAGAGAGACCTTGCATGCTTTGATGAGTCAAAAGGGCTCAAATGCTGGTCAGTATCATTACATGTATCAGCATGAGCTACCAATAATCGGTGAAGAGTGTCATAATTGTGATAAAATCCTTTACATCGTGCATACATAAGGTTGTTTTTAACCATGGCACTGTGGTCATTTACATGATTTTAGCCACCATGACCACACAGTAAATGTTTATGGAAACCTCACATATATGGGGCAGTAAATTCGCGCAATTTGCATTATTAACTGTTCAAATAGGCAGGAAATTGAGGTCTTCAGCATGTTTTTTCTTCTTCCCTGATAAAATGAGATTGTACGACCCATTTAAATGTTCTTCAAGTGTAAAATTTTATGCCGATTCCAAATATATCATTCATAATAACCCTATTTAATAGCTTGTGGTAATTTTGACCACTTATGGCCCTTAAAATGGCCAATGACATCAGTTCATTTTACCCCCAAATACTTCGAACGTTACCAGAACCATTACAAGGTGTGCTGCGACACCTAACATTGGTGTGTTAATCCTTTAAATTGAACATCTCACAAAGTATTTTGACCTTGTGTAATTTATTCCATCAGTTTTGACCTATGAGGGTCATTTGGGGTACTTTATAACTGACCCTTTACGAAGTTTTGCATAATAAAGTGCACATATACATGTAGGCAGGAATTTGAGGTCTCAGCGTGTTTTATCTTCTTCCCAATATAAAATGCAAATGCGTTCAAAAATCCATCTTGTGTAGAATTTTATGCAGATTCCAAATATATCAGTCTTATTGACCCTATTCAATAGCTTATGGTTATTTTGGCCACTTATGGCCCTAAAAATGACCAATGACATTAGATCATTTTACCCCCAAATACTTCGAACGTTACCAGAATCGTTACAAGGGTGTGTTGCGACACCTAACATTGGGGTGTGTTAATCCTTTAAATTGAACATCTCAAAATTATTTTGACCTCATTCCATCAGTTTTGACCTATGAGGGTCATTTTGGGTACTTTAGACATAACTGACCATTCGCACATAGGCAGGAATTTGAGGTCTTCAGTGTGTTTTATCTTCTTCCCTTATAAAATGGGAATACATTTAAATGTCCATCTTGTATAGAATATTATGCTGATTCTAAATATATCAGTCTTAATGACCCTATTGAACACCTAATGGTCATTTTGGCCACTTATGGCCATAAAAATGTTCAATTTATCCAAAATACCTCAATGTTACCAGAATCGTTACCAGGATGTGCTGTGACATCAAACATTGGTGTATTAATCCTTTAAAATGAACATTTCAAAAGTATTTTGACCTCATGTAATTTATATCATTAGTTTTGACTTTTGACCATTTTGGGTAACTGACCATTCGTGCAATTTTGCATAATAACTGTGCAAATCGGCAGGAATTTGAGGTCTTCAGTGTGCTTTATCTTCCTCCTTTATAAAATGGGAATGATGCATATGTCGTTCTTGTGTAGAATTTCAAGCTGATTCCCAATATGTCAGTCTTAATGACCCCATTTAACAGATTATGGTCATTTCGGCCACTTTTTGGCCCCAAATGACCAATACCATCTGTTCAATACTTCAATTTATCCAAAAGTACTTTGAATGTTACTATAATCGTTACAAGGGTGTGCTGTGACACCTAACACTGGTGTATTAATCATTTAAATTGAGTGTCCCAAAAATATTTTTGACAACCTTGGTCATTTTGGCCAGATTGTCCCCTGCCCAATGTGTATACTAACTTAGCCTTTAGTGAACATAGTGAGGAGACAATTCAGGATTGTGTTAATATTAGCATCAATTATTGTTAAATTGGAAAAGTTTGAAAGCTTTGGGGTGAAAATCAATGCAAGGATTTCATATAAATCAGTGTTATTGGCCGAACTATTGGACTTTGTGGTAATTTTGATCACCTTTCCTCAATAATTTCTCGTCACCACACATTATTTGATTTAAAAAGAGCTCAAATGTTGCTTAATATTATTTTCAGCTTGAGCTACTACACCAATAATCAAGAGTTTAATGAATGTGATAAAAACCTTTACATCAAGTACACATAAGGTTGTTTGACCATGCACTTTGGTCATTTTCATGATTTTATGCACATTAACCATTTTGTAATTCATGGAAACGAATTCAAGAATGATGTTAGATAAGACATATTACAAAAACTTTCTGCACCAGATTAATACAATGATTTAGAATATATCAGTCTTAATGACTACTTAGTGGTCATTTTGGTCCCTATAATTAGCAATGACAATTACATGTATCAAAAGTATTCCAATGTTCTTGCTCTATATTTTTGTAAGATTTGTTGTATCAATCATAATAAATGACAAATTATTTAATTCAATATGATATTACTAATAGTACATAATCAAAATGTGACCACTTTGGCCACTTTGACCGTTTATCCAATGTGTGAATTTTGAAATAAAATTGCCTTAGCAGCAATTGTAGGTCTATGAACATGATGAAATGCGTAATCCCTTTTCATGGGAAATATTAAAGGCTCACCTTGAGTAAAAATTGTGCCAAATATCATGTGACTGTCTACTGTGGCCCCTTTGATCACTGTATGTTCCTAAATAGCCAGAATTATTTTCCTTCTTTAAAGTCAAATTGTACTGAGAATCATTACAAAGCAAAATAGGTCACAGTGAAGTTCACAAAGAGTTTTAACTATCATTCATTTTTACAATCTTTGTTTTTTCTTGTACAGTGATTCACAAAGCTCACATTGGCATGATTGGTGAGCAGCAAACTTACCCTTAATTCTTTTGAAGACGTAATGGGTAATAAAATACATTCTCTGTATGAAATTATTCTCTGTGCCGAATTTTGGTCACTCTTTAACAATTTAGGGCAAGTTTTCCACTTTCAACTTTACCAATCATGCCAATGTGAGGTTTGTGAAACATTACACAAAATGGCAAAGGTAATAAAAATGCACCATGGTTAAATCTATTCGTGAAATCCACTTTGACCAATAGCTTTGTAATGACGCACCTTTGAGTTCAGGATTAGTGCCTTCCTCTAGAATATAATTATCTGTATAATTTAAATAAAAAAGGAGGGAATGATGTTATGGCTACTCAATGACCACACAATGACCAAATGGTGAGGTATTTAGCACATTTTTTTTACTCAAGGTGAGCTTTTAATATTTCCAATCGAAAGGGATTGAACGCATTTCCACAATTGCTCCTGTTATGTTTATTTACAAAAGTCATACATGCGATAGATAGTCAAAATGGCCAAATTGGTTTCAAAATTTTGATAATGTGCTATTAGTCATATCATATTGAAATCAATAATTGATAAAATACATCTTATTAACAATACGGAGCGACAACAACATTTGAATCCTCTTTGATACATGCAAATGTTATTGGTCATTGTCGGGACCAAAAGCGACCAAAATGACCACTAGCTCATAAATGGTCATTAAGACTAATATATTTGGAATCATTAATCTACATTAATCTAGAAAAGTGTCTTAACCCTATCTAGGCCGGGGGGGGGGGCCTCGGAGGCCCCCCCCCTCAACGAATCGCGCAATATTTTCGCTGCGCAAAATTTTTTGGCCGCGCCGCTCGCTGACTTTTTACTTTCAAGTCTTGCGCAACTTTTGAGACCAACATTGCGTCACCCGGGTATGTGGTTCGGAAATTACGCAAAATTATGTAAGTGCATGTCAGACCGAAAATTGCTCAAAAACGTGATTTCGTGTACAAAGTCAATGCAAATTGTGTTTTCAACCAAAATTCATAAATGTATGATTATTTTTAGTTTTGCTGGTCTAAATGTATTTATTTATGCTTTTTATGATCACAGAAGAGTCCCCAACAAATTTCATTGAAAAAACAATGAAAAACTAAAGGTAAAAAAACAAAGAAATACATAAGAAATTGCAAAAAACAATAAAATACATAAGAAAATTATTTGATATCGCAATTTTTTTCATGTATACTTGCTAAGAACACCACAAAGAGTTTCTATACCAAAAATTAGTACATTTGGAGCTTTATTTAGGGAGTTAGAGGAAAAAGTATGATTTCGCATACTAATTACGCATAAATTAGCATAATCACTTAATAGCGATTCGCATGAAATAAATTACTATACAATCTTGTAGATTATGTCCCAGGCAACCCGCGTGCCAATTTTCGGCGCGATCGTGCGGTCGACGGCCGAGATCTGAGGGGGGGGCCTGGGAGGCCCCCCCCCCCGGCCATATGAACTCCCAAAATACCCCGGCCTAGATAGGGTTAAAATAACATGTAAATGATGATAAAGTGTCTCATTCCTGAATTTACTGCCCCATATATGTGAGGTTTCCATAAACATTTACTGTGTGGTCATGGTAGCTGAAATCATGTAAATGACCACAGTGCCATGGTCAAACAACCTTATGTATGCACGATGTAAAGGATTTTATCACAATTATGACACTCTTCACCGATTATTGGTAGCTCATGCTGATAATGATACTGACCAGCATTTGAGCCCTTTTTGACTCATCAAAGCATGCAAGGTCTCTCTCTTAGCTGATCTCTCCACTAATTGGAGATTCCTAGGGTCCATGGTCACTGGTCAATATTGAGGGAAACGTGGTCAAAATGACCACAGGATCCAATAGTTATGGTCTGTGTGGAATAATTTCATTGATTTCCACCAAGAAGCTTTCAAACTTCCCCATTTAACAATAATTGATGCTAATATTAACGCAATCCAAAATTTCTCCTCACCATGTTCGATATCACCTGAATTAACATACACAATGAGCAGGGCTGGCCGGGGGGTCAAGGTGGCCAAAATGACCAAGGTAGTCAACTTTGGGGATGCTCAATTTTAAGGATTCATTCACCAGTGTTGGGTATTACAGCACACCCTTGTTAAGATTCTGGTAACATTCGAAGTATTTCTGGATAAATTGAACTGATGTTATTGGCCATTTTATGTGCAGTTTATTATATGCAAAACTGCGTGAATGGTCAGTTGTGGCTAAAGTACGCCAAGTAACCCTCATAGGTCAAAAATGATGGAATAAACTGCATTAGGTCAAAATACTTTTGAGATGTTCAATTTCAAGGATTAATACACCAATGTTAGGTGTCACAGTATGCCCTTGTAACGATTCTGGTAACATTCAAAGTATTTTTGGATAAATTGAACTGATGTCATTGGTCATTTTAAGGGTCATAAGTGGCCAAAATGACGTTAAACTGTTAAATAGGGTCATTTAGACTGATATATTTGGAATCAGCATAAAATTTTACACATGAAGGACATTTAAATCCGTTCTCATTTTATAAGGGAATAAGAAAAAACATGCTGAAGACCTCAATTTCCTGCCTATTTGAAGGGTTAATAATGCAAATTGCGCGAATGGTTAGTTATGTCTAAAGTACCCAAAATGACCCTCATTGGTAAAAAACTGATGGAATAAATTACATGAGGTTGATGGTTATGATCCAGCGCACATTTTGAAAATAAATGTGGATTTCTAAAAACATCCAGTCGAAGCTCTGATCAATATTTGTAACACATTTCGGCCAAAAAATCATGAAAATTGTCATTTTTGGCCAAATTATGGCCAAAATGACCACTGCTATTGTGATTTTGGCAAATGAAAGTACTTTATCTGGAATCTGTGTGCATTTCTACTTAAGATAGACCCTTTTAATTGCATGTGGCTACAAAAGCAGTCTGTTAAGGGACCATTTTCCAAAGAGTGGTCAAAATGGTCATTTTTGGCCAAAATTTGGCCAAAATGACCAAAATGGCGTGAGTACGGTCAATAAGAGTGGCATTTTTGGAATCAGCGCACAATTTTACCCCGGATAAGCTTGTCAAACCTTCCCCACCAAAAATTCTGAATAAAGCCCCCTGGCTCCTAGACTATGGCAAAGGGCTATATTTCTGTCCGACAAGATGTCAGATCTGACATATTTCCTTGATTTTGATTGGCTGAGAGAGACTGTTGCTATGGTAACTGCCGGATAAAACAGGGGGTGTTTCATCAAAGTTGTCAGCACTGACTAACTGGTCAGTGCTGACTGTTTCAGTGAAATCCTTGCTTTTGATTGGCTAAGAAGCACTGGCCTCTGACTGTTCCTATGGAAACTGTCGGGGAATGATTTGTCAGTGCTGACAAGTCCTTTCATCAAACGTTCCCCTAGTAATCACTTTTGATACATTTTGTAACGAGGGAATATCATCTTCCATAAATGTATACATGTGTAATATTAAATGTACATCTCATCTTGTTTGTTTCAATAAGCCAGTTCGTAGTTCCTTTCTGCACATGATCAAACGATTCTACGCATGATCAGAGGAAGGTCGTTTGTACTAAAGTGACATGGTGGTTTGAAATCTAATGAAATAAGCACCAACATTAATGCCTTGATTATTCATATATTCTTTTCAATTGTGGTTTTCATTTACATCCACAAAAAACAACAATGCGCCCACGGACGACTGGTATCTCACAGTTTGCCAAGTACATTGTGCAACATGCTATGATATGCATTCAAAGTAGGAATGCAACAAATACCTTTATAAAGTGTACATGGGTGTGTTATTCTAGTCAACTGGTCTATTCAATTTCTTCATCCTGCTATGTAAAGCAATCTTACGTAATATCTTACTTTGAAATCTGCCTATCATAAAAAAGAAATGAAAGGTCATTTGACCAAAATTGTCCATGAAGTAACTACAAACTGGTTTAATGCTGGAAGAACGTTTAAGTGCAATTGATCCCATATCTACATAACAATACGTCTGTTCACGAACGATTAATGTCCAGCTTGGCTTGGCATAGGTATGACGTCAAGCTTAAATTATATGATACTTTTATGGAACGAGCCCAATGCCCCGTTTTACAAAGAGATTTGATTGATCTGATCAACCACAACTATGGACGGCCAGCAAATTTGTGCAAACTTTTTTTCAAACTAGATATGATGTATATAGGTCTATATATATATATATATATATATATATATATATATATATATATATATATATATATATATATATATATATATATATATATATATATATATATATATATATATATATATATATATATATATGTATATATATATATATATATATATATTCACACATTTATCATTCTCTTGAAAATTCAGTGTGATTCTCTTTGTTTAATAAGGAGATTGTGCAAGCTTATGGTATGGATGGATTTTCATTTCCAGACTGTTGAGATTGATTGGGTCAATTGAACTATTTATAAGACGGGACCCGGACCTTTAACTGATTTTTAAATCTAACGGTTTTACATTATTGCACAAATTGCTCACAAGAAGAGAGCAAAGAAATAAAATGAAATAAAGTATGAAATGGTCTGAAAGGGGGAGACGACATTGAAGAGAAAAAAATATAAATTGCCATTGCGTTCTAAAAATAAATGGGGCAAGAATATCAAAAAGCGGAGGAATATTAAGCAAAGCGACGAATCGATTACAAGTGGCACATTTTGAGGGAAAAAAGTTCAGCAAAAATTTGACAAATAAACAAAAATGTTTATTTTCAATTTCAATTGAACTTTTTTTAATCATGATCGGAATTTAATAACTTTATTACATGTCTTTGTATAATTATATTTCATCAAGTTTAAAAAATACATAAAGTCAATTATATTTTTTGTGAAGAGTCATATTTATAAACAAGTGGAATGCCTCTGGCCGTCTCACCTGCATCAAGCAGTTCAATATAGCAGCAGTGCTGACTATGAAAACTACTCTAACTCGCACAAGATGTTCAGTGATACATGGTTACTATTATGTCCACGTTTAATGGACTAGACCAATACACTTACAGAGATAGGATGGTAATTCAACAAATACCCCCAATGTGGCCAAAATTCATTGACCTCACATGACCTTTGACCTTGATCATGTGACCTGAAACTTGCAAAGTATATTCAGTGATACTTGATTACTCTTATGTCCAAGTTTCATGAATCAGATCCATAAACTTTCAAAGTTATGATGGTAATTCAACAGATACACCCAATTTGGCCAATGTTCAATGACCTTTGACCTTGGTCATGTGACCTGAAATGCGCACAGGATGTTCAGTGATACTTGATTACTCTAATGTCCAAGTTTCATGAATCAGATCCATAAACTTTCAAAGTTATGATGGTAATTCAACAGATACCCCCATTCGGCCAAAGTTCATTGACCCTAAATGACCTTTGACCTTAATCATGAGACCTGAAACTTGCATAAAATGTTCAGTGATTCTTGATTACTATTATGTCCAAGTTTCATGAATCAGATCCATAAACTTTAAAAGTTATGATGGGAATTCAACAGATACCCCCAATTCGGCCAAAGTTCATTGACCCTAAATGACCGTTGACCTTGGTCATGTGACATAAAACTCATGCAGGATGTTCAATGATCCTTGATTAACTTTATGTCCAAGTTTTATGAACTAGGTCCGTATACTTTCTAAGTTATGACGTCATTTCAAAAACTTAATCTCAGGTTAAGATTTTGATGTTGATTCCTCCAACATGTTGTAAGTTCATTGACCATAAATGACCTTTGACCTTGGTCATGTGACATGAAACTCTAATAGGATGTTCAGTAATACTTGATTAACCCTATGGCCAAGTTTCATGAACTAGGTCTATATACTTTCTAAGTTATGATGTCATTTCAAAAACTTAACCTCAGGTTAAGATTTGATGTTGACGCCGCCGCCGCCGCCGTCGCCGGCGCCGTCCGAAAAGCGGCGCCAATAGTCTCACTCTGCTATGCAGGTGAGACAAAAATGATCAAAACTCTGTCAGCAGATTTAATCTAATGGGTTCACTTAGCGGAGTTTATATTTCCCTAACGTAAAGTTCAGAAGTGGATTAGCTGACAACTAAAATCGCATCTTCTCGCGGAGTTCGCTTCATAAACGCTTGCAAATTGTTTTTTCGGCCAGAGCTCATTAGATAGTTGCAGATCCTTGCATTTTTTTACTGTTCCCTCTTATATATATATATATATATATATATTATATATATATATATATATATATATATATATATATATATATATATATGCAAGACTGTTTCCTCTAATGTGCATCTTACAATGACCAGATATTTAAATATAATAACAATAATAATGATATGTACCATTATGAGGCGCCGATTTATCTAGTTGCCTATTCAATGGCACACTATAGGCCTATATTATTCCGGCTGTAGCTCTAGGTGCGAAAGGCGCTTGGTGCATTCAAGGAATTAATCCTACCAGGTACCCATTCACCTCACCTGGGTTGGGTGCAGCACAATGTGGGCCCGGGGGGGCCACTTCCATTCACGAGTGGATACCATGCGCGACCATGAGGTCTCGAAAAGCACCCTAAACAGTAATTTTCATATTCTGAAAATGCACCCCTTAACAAGTATTGGCATGTGAAACCCTACCCTTAACAAGTATTGGAAACAAAACGATACTCTTGGCTAACTTCCATGAAATGAACCCCTAAACAAGTACAGGAATGTTTTATTGTTACGGGTCCTTCGGTCGTCGGCTTTACCTTATTTGGTTTAGTACGACCCCACCTTTTACACCTCGCGTAAATCGGACTCTAAACACGTAATGCTGGGGCAAAAAGGACATCCTTTATAAAACATTTTAATTTGGTTTTATCATCTCCTCAAATTAGACCCTAAACACGTAATTTTTCTAGTGAAATAGATACCCTTTTTTCATTATTTTTGTGTTTTTGACACCCTATCGTGAAAAAGACATCCTTTTTACGTGTTTTTTGGTCGCGCATGGTATCCACTCGCCAATGTAAGTGGCCCCCCGGGAATGTGGGTAAAAATCTTGCTGAAGGATCAGAAAAGGAGACATTTAAAGTACCGATTTTAGGAATTCATGAAGAGCAGACATCTCACCAATCCACTAATGCGAGAGAGTACAACAGGATTATATATCTCGTTAAACAGACAATGCGAGCATCAGGAATGATGAGCACATAGGCCCTGAGCAAATTATGTTGCAAAGTTATAAAAAAATATTTCCAATGTAAAATAACATAATATATAATGTAACGTTATAATGTACAGTAATTTCTTCTTTCCCCCTGTAGTTACGCCACTTGATATTGACTTTTAACTAAAAAAGAACACTTAATGTAGAAATAACTTGGTAATACCTTCTATTCTTAGTACCAAATTCATTATTGCGAGCTGATTAGATTTTACTGTTATCAGATGTTTATTTTTTCCAGGAAAAGTTAGGAAATAGACTACAAAATCGCATCAGTCCAAGAAATAGAAGAAAATGAAAATACACGAAGTAAACGTCCAAAAGTTAAAGGGGAAGTTCACCCTCGCAAAAACATTATTTTGAAAATAGCAGAAAAATATTACAGGATATTGCCGAAGCTTTGAGGAAATTCTATCATATAATAAAAAAAGTTATTAGAATTTTAATTGATTTGTGACATCATATGCGAGCAGAATTTTTACACAGCGAATGGTAAAAAGTCAATGAAATATAATTTAGTCAGAAAATTGATAATGGATATTACGGCATGTTCTGTTTATTAATAGAAAACATCATTCCACACCTGATCATGAAAATAAAACAAAAAAAAAATGAAATATGAAATTAATGCATTTAAATATTACATAACACAAGGGGCAGCTGCTGGTTTATGACGTCAAAAATCCTATGAACCTTAGCCAATATTTTTCATCTTTTTATATACTACATGTACTTTTACAACAAACTTTGCTTTAGGAAGAACGTCCCCTTTAATTCTAAAAAAGACAAGAACAGAATTGTTATGATCGATTATGTAATCGATTAAAAAGAAATAACACGTCTTTCATCGGAACATAACAAAAAGTTAATTTAATACTATCAAGTACACCCAAAATTTAAGTCACAATTCTACATGAAACTCGTATTTAGCATCAACATTCTTTTACACTATTTAACTGCCTTTAAATTGTTTAATTATATGTATTGATATATATACTTTTACAGTGACATATCAAAAACAGTGTTTTAGCTTGATCTACTCTAATCTACTACTGGAGTGGCGTAAAATTTTCAAAGCTCACAGGCAATGCGTCAATTTTACATGAATGTCATATTTAGAGTCAAAATACTCTTTATTTTTGTATACACTTGTGTATTATTTTAAATTGTTTAATTATATATTCAAACATCGATATATACACTATATAGTGACCTTAATTTGGTTTACCATCAATATCAATTTTATTTTTGCATGATCTACTCTTATCTACTGATAGAGTGGCGAATGACTTTCAAAGCTCAAAGGCAATGAGTTAAGTAGTAGGTCTAATGTTCTTTTCAGAAGGTAGTTCAAACTCTTAACGCGACCAAACACCTTACGATTTATTTGCGACTCAATTTTGGAATAAAATATAGAGACTTGTGGAATATCTTACTGTGTAATGTTCTAAATCATCGTACGAATACCTATGTTAAAATCTGTGGCTATGCTATCATCCTTCTTAGAACAAAAGCAAATTTAATATCTAGTCGTAATGACGTCATAGCAGTCGTACGATTGGCTAC
The DNA here is from genome assembly GCF_018143015.1 of Lytechinus variegatus. Classification (NCBI taxonomy): domain Eukaryota; kingdom Metazoa; phylum Echinodermata; class Echinoidea; order Temnopleuroida; family Toxopneustidae; genus Lytechinus; species Lytechinus variegatus. Next base: position 33,431,902 of record NC_054748.1, read on the forward strand.
GATTTGAAACTAATTAGGCCTTTACTCCAAAATAAAGGCTTACAATGTTACAAAATTGTTATATTAGTATTCTTTCAATTAATTTTAACCTCAAATAAAATGACGTGTTCAATTCACATTTTCAGAAAATGAGCAAAATGCGATTTGTTCCAAAATCGGAACGCGAACAGTCGTTTTTGTTAACTATTCATTATACATTGTTTGTATATAATTATGCTCAACATCCACCATTACATGGAAAGTCTGACAATCCAAAAAATAAAATCTGCTCGCAAGTGCTCTTCACTGCTGCGGGAGTGGCGAAAGAAAATTTTGGGTAACACTTATTCTGGTAAATTTTGGGTAACACTTATTCTAGAAAATTTTGGGTAAAACTTATTCTAGCCACATACAACAATTTATTATTCTACAAAAAAGCAATACGTATATATAAGAAGGCAGACTATGATGCCCCGACTTCTTTGCTATTTAAATAATTACGTACAGCTAAACTTCCAGATATTGATTCAAATTGGTTCAATTTTGCAACGATACCACACAAAAAGTCTTTCTCCCTTTTTAATGAATATGTTCTTAATTAATGCAAACATTCACAATTATACTTCACTAGATCATATAACAAATTCCACAGATGGACCTTTTCAAATGATAGATCTAAATATTCAACACGACATACTAGCCCCACACTTTGGAATAGTTTAGACGTATAAACATATAATAATACAATTTAATAATACTTTTAAAAGACAATATAAAAAGAAATTACAGAGCAATTATTGATTTTTTTAACGTGGTTTTGTACATTTGCCTTTTTGATTGTTTATCCGTTTGTATATATTTTTTGCTTTTTGTTTTTTTATCTTTGTTCTGATTTATATTACCTTGAAGTTTGTTTCTCGTTTTTTAATTTATTTTATATTTTTTAAACAAATCATTATGCTTATCTCTATTTATTCTTCGGTACTTCCCGCATCCATACCATATAATGAATTTTATTTTAATTATTGATATTTCTTGGGTATATGCGTTTTAACAAGCCTTTTTATGGGGTTTTTGTGCATGCCCAATTTCCATTCATTATTTTTGTTCATCTATATTTTTATAATTATGTGCCAACCATGATTTTACCATCACCACTATTGCACTAGTGCACGAGGCCGAGGATCCAAGAGTCCATGAGGACGAGTGTCCACTTCCACGAGGCTAACATTACACGAGGCCGAGTGTCTATGAGACCAAATATATTATAAGTATCTCTCTAAATCAATTTCTGCATAGCCTGGTGCTCTCAGTTTTAAAGCAGGCCCTGGCACTGCAAAATGAATGTGTACACTTTAACATTAATCGGAAAGACTGGAGATATCTAAAGATCGAGTACTTTTTTAAAGTAGTGTTTAAAACTTAATACTCCAACAGAAATATACATGTGGAAGATTTTAATCCAGAGATTTATTACTTTTTTTAACAAATGCACACCTAGTTACCAATAATGCATATAGCATTTCCATTTATCATGTTTATTTGAAAGCAGGATAAAAGAGCATTGTAGATTAAATGCCTTGCTCACGGGTATAGGTGCCGCGGCCGGGGATCGAACTCCGGACTTTCCATGTATAGCCAGGCGCCTCAGACCACTTGGCCACGGCACCTCCACTCTTTACGGAAATCGAATCTTGACAAAGGAATGTAGATTTTAGTGTAGAAATACGGGAAAAAACCTCGCAATGTGACCTAAACCTATTTTGTAATCGATTCTAAATAAAACTTGAGATGCTCAAGTTTAATTATACCCCTTACAGAAAAAAAAGAATTAGAGCAAAATTATCCCTGACTATAAACCCCAAAATATCTGTTATATTTAGCTTAAATGTTTCTAAATAGATTGACAATCGATTATGTGGTAATTTTGTCATTCTTATATTGTCATAACAATTTATCATATATATTACTGTTTATCCTCATTTATTTCAAAATTTTAGAATACGAAAATCTGCCTCATCTAAAAAGTCTTTTTGCACGATCTACTCTTTCTATTGCTGGAGTGGCGAAATATTTTCAAAGCTCGTAGGCAATGGGTTAGTAGTAGATCTACTTACACTTTCAACAGACAATTCAAACCCGATCGGTTGCTATCGAGCAGCACAGGATTGTTTTTTTAAGGATGTTTTATTATAGTCTCTCAAATCAAAATACACAATCACATTCTATAAGAAATTTGTACAAACTATTTGAAACATAATTATAAATTATACAATAAATCCATTAGAAATATAATTATACAAATTATACATCAAACTTCAAAAATACTACAAATCAATACTAATGCGTTTCAGCAATTACGAAATTAAATAATAACAAAATATATGACATGATAACAGAGAAAAAAAGATTAAAAAAAGTTGTTCCTCCCCCCCTACTTTATCATTTTTTTTAATGATACTAGGAGAAAAAAGAGCGAAATCTTGGATTGGTCCATTTTGTAAAGGGGGTGCTGAAAAATCATTGTCACAGACGGACAGTAGTAAAGGTAAAATCCGTCCCACCAACAAGTGGATTTGAGAAAGATAAATTCCAGTTTTGGTAACGTTCTCAAAATGACTTTTGACAGAATCTAATATAATGACCACCCAAATGTATGTTTGTATGAATAAAAAAATATGTGCCAAAGGATTCTGGAAGAAATTGTGTAATTGCTGAGATATAAGCAAAATAAGCGCGGATTCTGTCACTTCCGTCGGGTCTTTATTCCAGCAATATTACTACACTGTCCCACGTGTGCCTATCTGTGTTGGTGATCTTTAGTGTGAATATTTTTCAGCGTAGATTTCAAGATTTCACATAGTCCAGTTTATGTAACTGTACCAGATCTAGATCCTCGATGATAAGCTGACAATTAAGCCTGGTTTTACAGACTTTTTCATGAAATCAGTATTTACTGCAACTACTGGAATTTCTCTTTAAATAGGGAAAAATCAAAGAAGCATAAGAATGAACTTGCAATGTCAGTCCCCTCACTTGCAAACTGACCCGGATGTGCATAACTGTTTTGTGTAATGAAGCGATACTTTGAAATATCACAACTTTTCTTTTTTAACTTCCGATTTTGATGAAATTTTCAGTGTTAAAGATATGGTTACGATCTTAAAATGAGTTCGAGCAGAATCCAATGTATATATAAATAATAAAAATATACATGTATATATGTGCCAACTACGTCTGGAAGAAAATATCACTCAAAATTATCATTAATGATACCATGCTTATTATGATCACGCCATCACAAATAGAGCAGGATTCAAAAGTGTTGGATGGGGTCTGTATTGAAAACCTGCAAAACGAGCAGAAATAGTCATGAAGGGTAATCACGAAGGGTAAACAAAGAACATGATTCGTTTGTCTGTGTCAATAGAGATGAATATCAATTCAAATCAAGCCCCTGCCTCTTCATTTTTGATGTGGTTTATGCATAGGCGGCGGAAGCGGGGGACGGTCCCCCCCCCCCTTTTTTTTTTTTTTTTTGCTTGTCAATTTATTTTCCTACGTCCGCCCTAAAATTTTTGGCTACCGCCGCCAATGGGTTTATGTCATGTATGTACACTGCAAGAACACTGGTGTTAATCTAACACAAGCCCGGATTCTATATATGTCCACACCAGAGAAGTGTTCAACTATACCAGTTTGGCTTCAGTCAAACACCAGATAAGTGTTTATACAACACCAATTCGTATTAAAACAGCATCGGTTTGATTCCAAACTGGTGTTGTTTCAATACATATCTGGTGTGGACATATGTGGATTCCGGGCTGGTGTTAAATCAACACCTGAGTTTTTCAGTGTATGGTTCTGTGCGATAACGTGGTTAAATTTCTTGGGACCAAAATTTTACATTGAACCTATTTTGCTTTTTAAATTTACATCAAGAAATTTAACAAGCAAATAAACAAAAAGGATTGCACTACAAAATGAAGGTTATTTTAGTAACTTTTTTTTCGTTTTGTCACATCTGCCGGAATTCCAGGGGGTGCTGTCTATGGAGAATAATACACGTAGCACCCCCCCCCCCCCCCGGAAAATCTTGCGGCTGCTTCAGCCCCCGCTTCCCCTGCCAGGGCCTCCTCTATCTAATGTACATGCTGCCTTTAATAAGTGCCCTTTTCCAGATGAGGGCTTCACTTAGACGATATTCTGAATATATATTGTCAAAACAAAATAAAGGGTTGGGAAACTTCGACAGGTCACCGTCATGTAAACAATGCCTATGTTTTTTTTTGTCAAGAGGAGAACGTAAAGAGGCTTTACTGTGTGTAGTAGAAATGTATCTTTCTTCCGATTGGGCTCTAAAAATATTTAAATTTAACATAGAGTGGAATCAATTAAGGGGTTTGAGTAGTTTAGAGCTTACGTGTGGCTGTTCTTCAATGACATGGAAGAAAATAAATGTTTTATTTGAATGAATACCAAAGCTCTTCTACATGTCACTTGTAGAGTATTCTCTCCTCAATCTATTCCAAGATATCAATACAAACAAAAGTAACCTTTTAAGAGTTCTAAAGACAATAAACTATTTTTGAATACATAAAACCAAAAGGGGAAAGGGTATCTCTAGGCATATTCCTGTTGGGTTATAGCCTTTACTGTGCTAGAGCATTATTACAAACTGCAGAACAATAATAATAATGATGATGATGATGATGATGATGATGATGATGATGATAATGATAATGATAATAATAATAATGATATTGATAAATATGAAATATAGATATAAAAGTTGCTTTATTATACAAAAAACGCAATATGCCTTGCTGGTGGCTTTAAAACACGATATTTTTTTATTTAGTGTCGAAATACGGAGTGGGGATGCATGGGGTAAATTCGAAGGGCTCCCGTGGGCGTAGGCTTACATAAACAAAAAAAAAACTTTCTTCAGGAAACATATTAACTGATTCAAACTGGTTTTGTAAAGTAGCTGGAATGCCGCGGGGAATGCAGTTTTGCCACTTTGGGGTCTCCAAAAAATATGTATGTAAGTTAAAATATGGATTGAGGTGGGGTGCATTCGTCATGATTCATGTGCCAGAGCTTCATTAAAGCAGTAACCTGCAAAGCAATGTCTCCTGTAAATTTTCCAAGAGAAACAAATTAGAAACAAATAAAACAAATGGTGTTTTACCGATACCGAAATGCATTCTGCCCGTATATACCATAGATTACGGTGTGGCAGACACACCAACAAAAGCGATACGAGAAGCCGATGGAAGCTATTGTGTTGGGATTGTGTTATCTCGAATGACATACCATTGATGGCCTTATTGTCCGATTCGTGAGTGTGACTGTGACATAGAGGTTGTTTTGGTCTCGTTTTAGCGCAATATCACGTCATACATTTTGACATATTTGCCCTCTTTCTAAGCAAATTAAGACACTAATACCGTCATGAAGCATATCGATGCTTTCGTTAATATATTATCTTTCATGTAGAATGTTGACATTGTGTATTAATTGCTGTTATTTATAAAACAGTTCAGGATTCATGAAAAAATACTCTGTTGTAAACTATAATTTGCATAATTTATGTAAATTAGGTAATAATAAACAAGGATATCCCAATCATTTTATGACAATTTCCTTCCCTTTCTTACCCTAAGTCTTTATTTCCAATTTTAGGGCAGTTCTAGTTAAATATATATTCTTAAATACTTGTTTTCAGTATATCGACATAATATGCAAATTTATGCAAATTACTTGCTTATTTGCATAAATACAGCGTGTCCCTTTGGATGAATCTTTTTCTTTTGACTCAAGGAAAATTTGTGCCAAGTGGGACATTTGTACTAAAAAAATGATGCAAATTACTGTACTTGCTTCTTTGCATAGATACAGCGTGTCTCTTTGGATGAATCTTTTCCTTTTGACTCAAGGAACATTTGTGCCAAGTGGGACATTTGTACTAAAAAATGTAACGTTCACCCGTTTTTTGCAGTTAACAAGTCTACTATCCTACAAAAAAAGTTAAACATTTTTTGCTTGCCAGAACATTTAAAAGTCTTGCCATACATGTTGTTGGTTGGTTGAGTTTAGTGTGGAGGTGGCGCTATCCATCGATATCCGATGATTTCCGCCAGGCTAAGCGAGAGGGATTCCACCCTCCCCTGTACAGCTCTCGTCATTCGACTTTGCTATTAATTGCACTGTGTGTGAGATATAGATTCACCGAGGAAAGGCGTTGTGTAGTATTCAAATCTTATGAGTATTTTGTTTTAACATTGTTTGTTAGATTTAACAGTTATATACTCGTGCTTGCGTTTTCCTTTCATGGATGTGGGTGTTAGTTTATTGGTGTCTTTCGAAAGCATTTATAAGCGCTCCTTACTCCATACCTTTCTTTTATTAAAAAACCGAGTAAAAATGTAGAAATAGAAGAAAGAAAATGGTATCTATATGGAATTCCAAGTAGAATCTCCAGATATGTTTTTTTTTATTCTCTTTTCCCCCTTACATACAGGTGTGTATACATTATAATGCGACATACTACTACTGTAGTAGTAAAAAAAATTTACTTGAATTTCATGATGCTATTCTCAAGCAATACGCATGTTGTTGAAAATATTTTTTTTTCAAAAGGGGGATTAATAGCTCACTTTCCAATTTACTTCATTTTATTTCTATTTCTTTAGACGCGGTTGATTATTTTTCAACTTTATCTATTACAATCTATTGAGGACACGCTGATGTACACTGTGTCAATCAAATGAGGATCAAGTACCTTATTTTCTTGTAGAGGTATTTTTTTGTGGGGGTGTTTCAGGGGGCGGGGGCTTCAGCCCCCCCCCCACCACTTTTATCCAAAACCGTGTACAAAAACGTAAAAATGACCATAGGATTGGGATTTTTTGCATGGTCAGCCCCCCCCCCTTACTTTGAAAACCGTTCCGCGGCCCCTGCGTTTTACTTTATAGCTATTGCTAACGCGTCGATTGCATGAAGAACGGGCTTGATGTATTTTTTAAAAAAAATCTATTATGACGTAGATGGATCAGAGCTGCAGCAAAAGTTTCGGGTTGGAGCCGGATGATGAAAGTAATCTCTGATGGCGAATCCGCATAGGCAATATAACAGATATTGCCTGGTCTATCGTTTAAAGGACAAAGTCCACCCCGACAAAAACTTGATTGGAATAAAAAGATAAAAATTCAACAAGCATAACACTGAAAATTTCATCAAAATCGGATGTAAAATAAGAAAGTTATGGCGTTTTAAAGTTTCGCATATTTTCAACAAAATAGTTATATGAACGAGCCAGTTACATCCAAATGAGAGAGTTGATGACATCACTCACTCACTATTTCTTTTGTATTTTATTATATGAAATATGAAATATTTCTATTTTCTCATCATTGTCATATAAAATGAAGTTTCATTCCTCCCTCAACACGTGGAATTCCATTATTTTAACATTTTGTGCTTCAGGCAAGGAGGTCATAATCGTCAAATGCGTAAAAATTGAAATATTGTATATGTCACACCCAAGTCAACCCAAGAGGACATACAATAAATTCTCGCAACCAATTGTCACACCCAAGTAACTCAAGAGGACATTAAATGAATTACATGAACAATAAAAATACAGTTTAAAGAATTTATTAAAACTGTATTCAGGTTCTTGTAGAACAATGATTCAATGGCTTTGTTTCTGAGTACAAATAACATAAGATAAAAGTCTTTGGAATAACATACAAAGTAACCCACGTTATAAGGTGATATAATCACTCCAGTTCAATGTTCATTGATACTGACGAATCGTTACATAATTACATCATCTGTCGACGGAACTGTCTTCCCTCAGACTCTCTTTACAAATCTTGTCCATTGCGGGATTTGACAGTCATAATCATGGTGGATCCGAAGATGGGACCGGAACGGCTACTGGAATGGCGGTTGGAACCAAACTCAGAACCAGAATTGGAATAACCAGTGGAACGACCAGTGGAACCACGAGTGGAATCGGAACCGGAATCGGAACCAGAATCAGAACCCATCTAAAAACAAACATTACCCAAACTATGAATAATCTAAGGAATAATAATATCTTCACATCTTCACAATATTGAGATATATATATATATATATACTTCCCTAGATTAATTCTCGACTGTATACTATAAACAATCTAAGGAATATTATCTGTAAATCTTCACAATATTCATACAGGTGATTCCCTAGATTAATTCCAGTATTAAAAGGAATAATTTCTTCCAATCTTCATAATACTCATATGTCTTTAATCTCACATCAGTCCTCAAAATGTTTTACATATAATAAGAAAAATGACTCCTTCCTAAAAAGCATTTCTTTTAGTACAAAATCCTTTCTGATTTCTGAGATTCAAAGTTACTAAATCTGTGTCCTGGAATAACTCAACTCCTTCACATTAATTATTAATTAACATGACATTAATTAAATTGGAGATAGTTTTAGTATGAACTAACACTCTTCTCTTTTATATAGAATTCACTGGTCCTGTTTAATGACCTTGACTTTCTCAATGGCACAATCATAATACAAAATGAACAGTAATCAAAAATCATTTTCACTTACAGTTTGACGTCTGTGACTAAAGGCAGGAAATCATCAGGAAGGCCTCAATTCTCAGCAGTCATGTTCTTGATGCTTAAAATTGAAAATGCAGCGCTATCTGCCCTAAATCCAAGTCTAAAACTTCAATTTTCTAATAGCATTTCTGAACCAATGACCCATAGGTCCTCCCTGTTTGACTTCTGAGCAGATAGTGAAGCCTTAGTGCTTGGTAAGGCAACACACCCAATGCAAAAATGTTACACCTGTTAAGCCAGGGAGAGTGCACTGGAGCCTAACAATGGTTTATTCAGCCCAGGACTTAATTGAGCATAACAATAGGGGATAGCATAGGAGCATAGCAAAGTTTGAATCCTTAACAGTATAATTCAAACAATAAAAAACAAAAGAAATAGTGAGTGAGTGACATTATCGACTCTGGATGTAACTGGCTCGTTCATATAACTATTTTGTTGAAAATAAGCGAAACTTCGAAATGTCATAACTTTCTAATTTTACATCCGTTTTTTAATGAAATTTTCAGCATTGTGCCTGTCTGATTTTTATCTATTGATTCAAATCAACATTTTTCTGAGGTGGACTTGACCTTTAAATCAATAACATTTCAACTCCCCCAAAGCTATATTTTTCACTCGGGATAATATTTCCCTTGGGAAAAATATAACTCCGTCGGGAGAGGAAATGTTATATTCAAACTCTAGGTAGGCAATATCTGTATAATACCTGTCAAATTTATCTGAGACAAAATGACCACAATTCTGGACTGATGTCCTTATTCTTTTTTTTTTGCTTGTATTTTTCAAACAAATTCGAATCCGACTCTCGATTCGCGCCTGTATCTCGATATCGTAGCCCCAATGTGGCTTGATAATCACGATTATGTACAAAAAATCCTGATATCACGTTTTGTTTGTGCTTTTCACTGAGCATTCTGTAACAAAAAAATGTTGCCAACTTGACCCAATGGTAGATCTGACAACCTTGATTCATACGAATGGCAGAATCATTGAGTTAGTCTTGGCAATGCAATTGCTTTATTTAAAAAAAATTGGAAGAAAAAACGATGATTAATATCGGTTCGAGATTATTCCTTCGCCATGTCTATAAGCTTAAGATATTCGCCCTGGCTTTGAAAACGTTGCGTTAATTTCGCACGAGATCCTGGAGTAATCAACAACACAAATACAACACATTTCATGGACATAATAGTCTTGACAGTATATTCTACCTGCCAACACACGTAATACAAGGTATCTCATAAAATAATTAGAACCGACAAGGGATGAGATGAAAGTTTAGGTGAAAGGAAAATAAGTTCGCGTGACATGCTGTATAAGGATTTTTCTTTTTCACAAAGCATGATTTCGATATCTAAATGAAGTTTATTTCGCACGGTCAAGGAACACAAAGATAATTAAAAAAATAAAACGGGAAGAAATATGAGTAATGAAAGAAAGGGTTAAGTTGAAGAAACAGTCACGTGCCATATTATTTTTTGAGAAAGAAGTATTTACCTGTTTACGTAACACTAAAATTCTAAAAGACTTTTTTCTGATAGGCGAATGTACTTACACATTGTAGGTTATGTACTGTACCTCAAACATGTATCACGAAAATATAGATATATTTGTTGGCATACCCTGTATAGTGCATCGAATAGGGCCTGGCATTCTCAAACCAACGAGGCGTGTCTCTTTCTATTGTGACGTCGGAGAGCCGCGAGCGACCAACCGGTCGAGAATACAATAACTTTTATGAAAGAAAGAATGAAAGATAAACATGGATATGATATTTTCACCTTTCTCTCCCTCTCTCTATTTCTCTCCTCCTCTCTCTTGCTCTCTCCCGTGTATTGGCACCATGGGGTTGGTTTTGGGTGTGTACAGTTCAATGACTATTAAAATGATACAAATAAAACGAGATCGACTGCACAATAATTCTTTATGCCAATGGAATGCCTTTACAACAATATACTTGAACGTGCATCTGGTACTGAAGTGTGATATTATTATACTGCACCTCGGCCTGACTTCGCACTTAGTAACATACTAACATGAATTTGAACTGAATGTAGGATTTTGCAGGCGAATAATTGATTTTGTTCGATTTAGGCTTTACCTAATCCGAAGAATTGAGTGAAATTAGCAAGAGGAATATTACAGGTGTGTCTTACTTGGAGGGCGGAAGGTGAGTTAAATAAACTTGGTATGACGCGATCATTAAATTTTGCGCGGAATGAAAGGGAAATAATATTTTGGCTGACAGTATTGGAACAGGTCTTGTGTACGTGTGAGGGCAGATTTTTTAAGGCAAATTATGATAATCATAATGATAAATACGATTTATTGAAACTTCATCTATTCCTCAGTGGTTCTTATATTTATTGCAGAATTAAAAAAAAGTACTCTCAATATTAACATATTCATTTGGGATTTTGATTCTTACATATTCTCTACTATACATACTCCCTACTCTTCCAACATGTATAATCTCACGAATCGTTGTCAATTTCTTTATCAACCGCGGTAATCTTGACCCAACTTCCCCCGGAAAGAAAATAGATAAATAGTTGTCAATTTACTTTATCAACCGCGACATAATATGACCCCACACCCACCCCTCCCCCCAAAAAAAAGAATAAATAGGATTAATCGGAGAAGACTTGAATAGATTTCAGGAAAAACTTACAGTCCGATTTTCAATGGTTTTCGGGATCATTTCTCGAACTAAACTCGTATCCCCTTTCCTCCGAAAATAACGCATGTGATACGCCTATAGACGATCAACTGATGGGGGGGGCTCATATCAGTTAATCAGTTATTTATTGCAGGGAACTCACACAAACAAGTTGTGCTTTCCAGTACTTACTCTATTAATTTGCATGACACTGAAATAAAAAAAAATAAATAAATAAAATCAATCAATCAATGCTATCAATTAATATGAATTTTCCTCTTTGGTTGGAGATTGATTTAAGGTCTGCAGTGGGGTGGAAGGTCAAACTCTAATCGGGCACTATTTACCAGGGCGGGAAAACGCGATAGTCTCAGATTTAATGTCGAATAAAACTAAATAAATTGCAATTGACTTAAACTTTCATGGTTGTTCGATCACGTACTCGTTCTAGACGATGGCGGTGATGATGCCGATGGACCGGGACATGATGGAGGTCGCCGATTACTATAACGGTCTGGATCGAAACGGTGAACGAGCAGCGAATGTCCCGACTATAGCCGTCAATGGTTATGTGTATGGAAGTCGAAATCATCCCAGTTCCTTCGTAGGACCCGAGCGACCAACACGTAAGTGACACCCCCCCCCCCTATTCCTCATTTTGCCTTTTTGTTCCCCGAGATCTTTGAAAGATTTTATACTCTTAATTTAAGTGTGGCATAATAATAGCATTGTAAAGAGTTACTAAAGTCTGCTGAGGTAGAGAGAAACGTAGCTTATGAATGACACCAACACCCCTTGATACCTTAGTACAAAAATAACTGAGGTGATTTTTCCATGATAAATGATCAGCAACTACAACTCCCAGAAACCTTACATCTTGGCTTCGATTGATGATGGCCCCTGATTGATAATGGATTAGTATCTTCAGGGACTCTTTTACCCCTTGTTCTGAAGACAACATATTGAGTTTTACTGGCATTCAATAAAAGCTTGTTACAACAAACCATTTAAATATATTTTTAATTTCATTATTAGTTGAGAATATAAGAGTGTGCATATCTTTGTGATGGGAAAGTAGGCAAGTATCATCTGCGAATAGTGAATAAGTAAACAATTTTGATGAATTTATAATGTCATTAATATAAATCAAGAACAATAATGGACCCAGAACCGAGTCTTGGGGTACACCACATTTAACCTCCTTAGATTGTGATTTTACTCCATTAATCATTACGTACTGACATCTATTCTTTATATAATTTTCAAACCAACTTAAAGCTGTCCCAGGAACACCAATTTCAATTTCAATTTTATTTATTTCACTTCCATCAAACAAAAACAAATTGTATACCATATATATAAAAATAAGTATTTGTATCCATTGCAAAGAAACAAAAATAATAATACATATGTTGTGAAAAAAACTTACACGATTTGGGCAACACATTGGAGGTTTTAAATAAGTATACTATTTTTCAATAGAAATTAAATTAAGATGGAAATGGAGGGACCCACTAAAAAGCAATGCTTGTACAATGTGGGCCCCTCAAAAATACATAACAAAACCATTAACAGAGTACAAATGCAGACATATGTAATCAAATGAGAAAAAAATAAATGAGAAATAATACTTACAAAATATAAAATACGAAGATATCAAAAAAATATAGTTTGTATAGGACAAAACAAACCGTCCTAAAATATATCCAAAAATATATCCACCCTTCCCACCCCCCCCCCCCAAAAAAAAAAAGAAAAGAGAAAGGGGAGAATGCCCTGAGAAGAAGGATGGGTGCTGCTAAACGTAGATAGAACACATGCCATCGTGGACTCAAGCAAACTGGATTCAATGTGTATAAGGAGAAAAATATATAGAATGACCTGGAAAGAATAAAATGCGCGAAAAATGTGATTGATGCCGTAAATAAATAAGCGGTAGGAAGGCGGATAAGCGGACAGGAAAGAGAAAAAAGATGAGAGGATAGACACAAATAATATATGAGGTTAAAAACCGAGCACAATTGGGAAGGACTTGTGTCAGATTTTTTTTTTCAATTAAAAAAAAGGGATGATTTATGTTTTAATTATAGTCTTTATAGTAAAAATGATGACTAGCCTCTTGACAGAGATGATGAATAAGATTTAATTTGAGGATACATTATAAGATTTTAATAGAGATAATTTGAATTTAGTCTTAAAAGAGTTCAAAGATTTTGCAGTTCTTATATCATTATGAAGTGAGTTCCATAACTTCGGTCCCTCATATATAAATGTGTTCTGAGCCAGCAAAGTTCTTAGAAGTGGTAAATGGAATTCACCCAATCGCCTTGTTGGATAGTTATGAATGGATTGATTTTTTGGAAACATTGAATGAAATACATTTGGGAGGTTGTTATTGTTATAATTGTACATAAACTGACCATATAATGCTTGTACAATAACATTTTATGATCGATAGTATCAAATGCCTTCGAAAAATCTAGAAACACCAAAACAAAAATTTCCACTATCAATTGCACTTATAATGGTATTCACAAAATTCAATACGCCCATACTTGTGGAGCAATTCTTTCGAAAGCCAAATTGTTGTGGTATCAGGATATTATGAAGTTGAAGGAAAACATCAAATCTTTTGTACTATTTTCTCAAGAATTTTTGAGAATATTGGTGACAACGCAATAGATCTGTAATTTTTCAATGCATTTACGATCATTCTTTTTAAATACTGGGACTACTTTAGCTATTTTCAGTTTGTCAGGGAAAATACCCTGAAACAAGCAGTTATAAAAAATATCGTATAGTATATACAAATATGGATGAGTGTGTGTGGGGGGGGGGGTGGGGTGGAATGTGTGTGCCAATGTGTTTTGCTGTAGGTGGCCCGTGGGTATGTATTGAGGGTGTACGTATGAGTAGGCCTACATTACTATAGTTCAATTGTGTAGAGATAAGTGTTGTAATCTGTAGCTGCATTGCTATTCGCTTTGTTTACCATCACCTTTCTAACTTTTAACTGTTAAATTTGTACCTTATTCTTTAATCGTGTAACATTTCAAATTAGTCTATACTATACATAACTTTGTATTTATAATTTTGCTATATCTGTATATATTAGGTGTATCTGCTTTATAATTAAAGGGTCCCAACGAAAACCAGTGTTTGTATTGATTGGGCTACCCTTTTTAAATAAATAAATCGCATAAGGGATCAACGATGCATTGAATACAATTGTTATTCCCTTGCGAGAAATACCATCTGACCCACATGCCTTTGATTAGATTGTTTTAAATTCGAAACCAAATTAGAAATTTCATGAACAGATGTTGGTCGAAAATACAAGGATGATGAGTTATTTTGGACGGACATAAAATCTTTGTATGATGCCCGGGGGGCCACTTCCATTCACGAGTGGATACCATGCGCGACCATGGGGTCTCGAAAAGCACCCTAAACACGTAATTTCCATATTCTGAAAATGCACCCCTTAACAAGTATTGGCGTGTGAAACCCAACCCTTAACAAGTATTGGAAACAAAACGATACTCTTGGCAAATATTCCCTGAAATGAACCCCTAAACAAGTACGGGAATGTTTTATTGTTAGGGGTCCTTCGGTCGTCAGCTTTACCTTATTTGGTTTAGTACGACCCGACCTTCTACACCTCGCGCAAATCGGATTCTAAACACGAAGTGTTGGGGCAAAAAGGACATCCTTTATAAAACATTTTAATTTTGTTTTATCATCCCCGCAAATTCGACCCTAAACACGTAATTTTCCTAGCGAAATAGATACCCTTTTTTCATAATTTTTGTGTTTTTGACACCCTTATCACGTTACGTACGTAACGTGCCCTATCGTGAAAAAGACATCCTTTTTACGTGTTTTTTGGTCGCGCATGGTATCCACTCGTCAATGTAAGTGCCCCCCCCCCCCCCCGGTATGATGTTTGGACAGGAGGAATTTCCTTGCTTATTTTAGAAGGTACATCAATACAATATTCATTGAAATACTCTGCTTTATGTAAATCCGAATTTAACAATAATTCGTTATGATACATGTCATTTGGGAGTGGTAATTTCTTCCCCCTTCCAAGCAATTCATTGATATGTGACCAAGTCTTTCTCATATCCTTTTGATTTGTTCGAAAAACATCATAATAATTCTTCTGACTATTTGTTGTCATATTTTACTAGAACAGAATTATTCCTGACTAGAATATATGTCAGAAATGTGACTAGACATATTAGTTGCACCCAGCTGACTACTGGTCTAGTCAATTTGACTTTTTTTTAATGTACTTTGTGATCGTATCTTTCATTTTTTACATCATTTTTACCTCAGAATATCAAAGGTATCATGCACGAAACTTCCTAACCGTGGAATTTAAGTTAAATGGGAGAGAAATTAAAAAGCATATAAGCATATATACACAACAAAAAAAGTAAGTCCCCCCTTGAACAAACATCAATAATTTCCGAACCAATTCGAATTATTGATATATTTTTACATGAGCGTGTAGGTAATTTTATAGGCTACCCTCTGAGTAAATGTTATGGACGTATTTTATGTCATGCTTCAGTGAGCACCGTCAGAAGGCAAAAATGTCACTTTTCAAAAGTCACAAGCCAAATATCATGACTTTGATTCCATTTTACTGGAACTAATTCCACATTCTCATCATGAAAAATAGTCAGAAGGCTTGTAAAATGTACTTTCTAAAGTACGATACAACTTTTTTGCTAAATTTCATGGTTGAATAAACACAAGTCCAAATTTGCAATAATTGGAATTTCTACACATTTATATCACTAAGAATGAAAGAATATGATGACAGTTATTTCTGGGAAGAGTATCTTCAACAATATTCGTCGTTTCACGGTTCAATGAACATTTATTAAAACAAAAAATACGATTTTCAAATATCATAGACAATTATTAATTCATTTTGGTAACTGAAATTGATCTTTTCTCAACTTTTTCGTTATGTTCACGACCATTTAACTTGCTTCAATGATTCAAAGGCTTTTAATTAAACATTCACGCTTGTATGAACTTGTGGAATGTGATGCTCTCTTTTTTACGTTATTAGAAAAAATGCAATTCGTAACTATGGATATCCGTTAAAAACCTCCTTGCATAGTTCATTTGATTTGATGTTTATGAAAATCCCGATGTTTAATGCATCAGTGAGCACATAATATTCGAAAATTATGCAAATGAGAAGAAAGTTCAAAGCCTTGGCCCCACTCTGTGCCGCGTTGAATGGTTATTTTGGTGTGCGCGCCTTTTGGATAGTGTTACTCTGAAGCCATGTGCGTAGTTTCATGAAAAAACTGTTGGCAGAAGTAGCACAAACCGTCCATGAAACAAACCCTCATTTCATATTTGTGAAAATTTTGACTTCTTCTCTCATAGACTTGTGTACATTATGGGTGCATATGTTTAAGCGTACTTAACCCCTTATTCAATATGATGGAACTTTTTTCAAGGCTGTCTTTAGCAATGTCATATGGCAGTAATGTTAATTAACCTATGGGCAGAATTCTGTGCAAAAATTAAATCAATATGTTTATTCATGGATGAGTGAGCACGCATCAAAGTGGGAAAATTGGTATTTTCAATGTCACAGACTCATTTTAAAGGGTCATAAAGTGCATATTGAGGGCAAATTCGGTTTCAAATGTTTTTGTTTTATCATCCATCATTTCTATCACCACACACTTTTCGAACTTAAAACATTTTCATGGTTGAGCGAGCACATTCGAAAACTTAGGAATGAATACTCTTTATACGGCATAAATGCATTCTTTTCGTAACAAAGTTTCATGATCAGTTTAATTTATGGGCAAATTAGTGGTGGACCCAGAATCTTAAAATGGGGGAGGGGCCTATAATCGGGGGAGCCACCAACATTTTCAAATTCTAACATGATCTATAGCAAGTTGTAAATGATACTACCATAACCCCCTATGATGATACGTCACAATACAGGAGCCGCGGAACGGTTTTCAAAGTGGGGAGGAGAGGTTGGGGGTAGCTGAGCCAAAAGTGGGAGGGTGGGGGGCTGACCATGCAAAAAATCACAATCGTATGGTCATTTTTACATTTTTGTACATGCTTTTTGAAAAAAGTGGGGGGGCTGAACCCCCTCCCCCCCCCCCCCCCGCTTCCGCGGCCCCTGCAATACAATGTGCTCACTCAACCATGAACATACGATATCAAAATTGTGTGTGGAGTGGCTAAATAATGGATAGTAAACTAGTATAACACCATAAAATTCACATAAAAAACAACTTTTGTCCAACATTGTATTTGCACAATCTGAAACACGACTCTTGTGACTTTCAAAAATGGTCATTTTTAATTCAATCTTTGATTACTCATGCATGACTCAACCGATCAATTTCATATTTCCCCAGAAGTTGCCTAATGAGTGTAGAAATCCACTTACGAAACATCATATCTCAAACTCATTCCGTTCAAAAGTTACAGCAATTTGATTTAGGGGGGACTTACTTTTTTTGTTGTGTATATATTATTTTCAATACACGTTTGTATGAAAAATTCGATAATTGACAATTTCACAATTCATGGTTTTTGGACCTTTTTTTCCCTTTCCATTCGTTTTCACCCCGTTCTTCTTATATTCTTGTGCTCTTGCATTTGGTTCTTATATGACTTTTTATGCTGTTCACCCCCTCCCCCTCCTCATGCTTTTGTTTCCGTCTACATAGATTCGAGCGGACCTCAGAATATCAAAGGTATCATGCACGAAATGGATAAAGCAAAGGCCACTCAGGACATTCGTGAGTAGATATTATATTGATCTTACCATGCAGATGTACATGTATTTTAAAGATATCTAATAATATGAATAATTAATAAATATGTGATTCAGAGAAAGAAAGAAAGAATGAATGAATTAATTAATTGATAAACGATCTAGTAAATGATTTAGAGACAAATAGGCACAGACAGTGCCAGATCCATTTTTTTCAAGGGGGGTCCGTTTTTATTCAGACAAATCCGATAAGCAAAAAATCAGTTATATTTCACAAGTAGGGGGGACAACAGCTGGATGTGCCCCTCCTCTGATCCGCCACTGCCTGAACGAAAAAGTAGATACATGGCACATGAATAATAATTAACAATTCACGCAAACAATCTTTTGTTCATAGACTTTGTAGCGTATCAGAATGGGAATATCATGATAAGAGAGAGAGAAAAAAAGGGGGAGGGGGTCAAAATGGGATCTATGGGTGGTGCAGACCAAGGCCCTATATAGACCTCTGCATCTACCTCTTATACTTCGACCCGCTTTTTCAAAGGGGGGGGTGAGCTGAGCAAAAAGTGGGGGGCTGACTATGCAAAAATCGCAATCATAATTACGGTCATTTTTATGGTTTTGTACACGGTTTTGGAAAAAAAAGTGGGGGGGGGGGGCTGAATCCACCCCGACCCCGTTTCCGCGTCCCCTGAACAAGCCATGTATTTGAAATCACTTTACTCATTTGTCTTTCATTACATTGTGATCATCAACGACATCGTCATCGCTGTGCAGTTCGACGTCGAAAGCAGAAGTACTCGTCGTTTGTGATGGAACCGATGATGGGTCGACCCGTGGTGGAAACTCCTGGGATCGGGGAGAGAGAGGCCAGGTTATTACATAGACATGGTATTGTGAGGGTGAGTTATATACACTTGCTTACAGATGGGAAGAGGGGGGGGGTCACGGGGCCATCGCCACCCAAAAGCGTCACTAAAAAAAGAAGAAAGGGAAATAGAAAATATTATAATAATTTTATGTTCATTTGACAATAATGCAAAGCAAAAACTGTGATGTTAACCGGTGTACATAGAGGACCTTGTTAAATCGGTGGTGTTAGTTTATTAAAACACCTTTTGTTGTTACATTTACACTCTTTAGTGTTATGTTTAATCTCTATATAGGGTTCAATTTTAACACCTCAGAGTGTGGTCCTCTATTAACACCAATTAGTGTCAGTTTTAACACCGCAGTTTTTACAGTGTGTGAAAATTAATACCCTAATTCGATTTTTGTATAAAAAGGACAAATATTGGCCCATACGCTGTGTTTGACACCCTCAAAAATTTAGGCTTGTGAAGCTACTTGTAAGTCAATTAAAGAAAATACACTGTAAAAACTGTAGTGTTAAACTGACCAATTGGTGTTAATAGAGGAACACACCCTGCCACCCTCAAGATTGAACATAACACCAAAGAGTGTAACTGTAACAATCAAAGGTGTTGTAATAACACCTATAGGTGTGAAACTTGCACCACATATTTAAAACCTATGTAAAATAAATGGTGTGGTCCTCTATGTACACCGGTTAACACCACAGTTTTTGCTGTGTACGAATTAGGAGCCATGTACGGTACCCTCTCAATTCCGCAGATCTGGCCATAAGGCTACATTCCCGGGCAACATTCTTAGCAGTGCAGCTTTGTAATATCGGCCCAATTTAAAGATAACAATCTAATTTACTACTCAATACAATACACCAATATTTTTAGGTTCTCAAGAAGCAAAATATTGTATTTCCTCTCAAAACATTAATAGTGTCTCTATACAAAAAAAATTATAATTTTCTTTTTCTTTATGGTTAACAATTACCTGGTGCTTTTAGAGTGAGACAAAAAAATATCTACACTGTAAAAACTTCGGTGTTAAAACTGACACCAATTGGTGTTAATAGAGGACCACACCCTGAGGTGTTAAATTACACCCTAGAGATTAAATATAACACCAAAGAGTGTAAATGTAACAACAAAATGTGTTGTAATAACACCTATAGGTGTAAAACTAACACCACCGATTTAACACCGGTGTAAAATAACTGGTGTGGTCCTCTATGTACACCGGTTAACACCACAGTTTTTGCTGTGTATAACAAACAGTCGATGAGAGAACAAACAAGGTGTTAGTTTGCCCCCCCCCCCCTTAGAAAAAAAAATGAAAGAGCTATTCCCCTAGTTCTGGACGTACATTAAAAGTGTTTGCAGTATTATCACAAAAAAATGATGATTAACTTTATTACGCTATAAAGGGACATAATTTTATTTTCTAGACTTTATTCATAAATTAGTTTTTATTCCCGTTCTCACAACAAAATTACCAGAACATCTCTTCTAAAGGATGGAGACATGACAGCATTCGAGATCTTGCCATCTGGTTATCTGGTAATATTTTAAAGCTCCCATACTTATCATCCTTTTTTGTCTAATTTCTTGACAGTCGACGCATCTCCGAGAAGCTTTCCTAGACCTTGGAAGGAAAGAGTTCATCGAATGGCTCTGTGACATGGGTATCGCCGAACACGGTGCGAAAGAATGCGCTCAGTCTCTCCACGATTGGTGCGTCAATTATATCAAATTACCTCGCTAGAACAACCACAGTTCCACGAGAGGAGGTGTGAAGATTCATAATGTGGGAGGGGCTGCATGTAGGCCCCGCCCCTATTAGGGGTACGATAAAACTGAAATGGCCTAGGTTCAACTTCGTATATACTTACATTTTCTTAAACTTTTCAAATCGAAATTTCACTGTAAAAACTGTGGTGTTAAAACTGACACCAGTTGGTGTGAATAGAGGACCACACCCTGAGGTGTTAAAATAACCCCTAGAGATTGAACATAACATCAAAAAGTGTAAATGTAACAACCATAGGTGTTGTAATAACATTTATAGGTGTAAAACTAACACCACCAATTTAACACCGGTGTAAAATAACAGGTGTGGTCCTCTATGTACACCGGTTAACACCACAGTTTTTGCTGTGTTGGATCATAAACAGTTCATCATCGACTTACACATAGGCCTATATTTTTATGCCCAGTTGGTATGCCATGTAACACCGAGGGAATAGTTTAGAGCGTGCATGTATAGTATGGAGCAAATTGTTTCACTGCAAAAACGCCGGTGTTCATTTAACACCAGTCTGGTATCTATTTCGGTCCACACCAGATAGGTGTTGAAACAACACCAGTAGAGAATAAAACCGATATAATAATTGGTTCAACACTAATCGGTGTTGCTTAAATAACAATTTGTGTTAACCTAACACTAAACCGGTGTTGTTTCAACACCTCTCTGCACATGTGTGGACCGATATAGATGCCGGGCTGGTGTTGAATTAACACCGGCGTTTTTGCAGTACAATCAAAACGCTGTTGCTATGAACTTTAACAGATTAAACAACCATGCATAATTTATCGATAATGAAATATTTCAGAATAAGCTTTGCTGTTTAAGATTTCAAACACTGACTTGTTTCAACCGTTTACATCTACTTTAAGGTTAATATGTATTAAATAGGGTTTTAAATATAAACATTTAAACAATTTTTTGTGTATGAGGGATCAGATCACCAAATAGACGGAGCGGATGCAGACCAATCTACCACTCGAGTGTGACACGGATAATGGGTTTATTAAACGAGTCTGTAAACGGTTGCCAAGTGTATTCGATTAATGCAGTTTATACAGCTCACAAGAATGTTCTGTAATTTGATTGGTAAAAACTGGATCACATGATATTCAGCGAATTGTACTATGGCACTATCCTGCACTATGACGTCATACAAAATGTGTTATCTGCAGTCTGACGTCATACCAAATGCACTATCCTGCACTCCGACGTCAGAGTGCAGGATAGTGTGAGGTCTGGAATTATCTAGAATTTATAGTATTCGGGGCAACTCAGTAACATGGGGGAGGGGGTGTTTAAAATAATGCACGCATTCTTTTGCATATAGAGGACCTAAATAATGAACTCTGTGCTCGACTAGCCATATGGATATACCGCTCTCGGTCCTTCGGACCTCGTATATCCATTGGCTATTCTTGCACATAATTCATTTTGTGGCCCTGCATGCACGCGCTTACGTTCATTATTTTGTATAATACTCTGCTCTTGAGGCGAAAGGTGGCGCTGTTTAGCATAGATTCTGGATGTTTAATTTACATTCTATCAAAAACACGGTCTGTATGGGCCTACTAGTACTATTCACACTACATTATCACTTTTCTCCGATGGCATGCGGCAGCTTCTATATTTGATACTTGATATATTTTTTATTTACATGTATATAACATTATATAAGATATTTAGCATTATTCAGTCTCAGCATGGATGAACTTAAAAAATGTATAAACTCGGGATTGCAAGATTATTTTGTTACATGTATTACTGCAGGGGCCGCGGAACGGTTTTCAAAGTGGGGTTCTAACCAAAAGTGTGGGGGCTGACCATGCTAAAAAATCACAATCGTATGGTCGTATTTGCGTTTTTGTACACGGTTTTGGAAAAAAGTGACGGGGGCTGAAGCCCCCTCCCCCCCCCCCGGTTCCGCGGCCCCTGATAAGTAATTAGTGAAAGAAATTGTAAGTATATCATATAGGATATTGTCAAATAACTGAACGCAGAAACTTTCCGTAAGAGGTAGACGCATAAAAGCGAGGGAAAATTCAACCATGATTGTCATGGGGCACTTTATAGTGTTTTCTATAGTAAAATTGAAGGTTTTGTGCTCAATTTTGGTGAATTTGGAATAAAAAAAATCGTAATCTAATATACGATCTTAGAGAATTTACAACGTTTTGCTCATCGGATAAGAAACATGTCGAAAAATATCTACTGATTCGTATATCATTCACGTTAATACACTGTAAAAACTGCGGTGTTAAAACTGACACCGATTGGTGTTAATAGAGGACCATACCCTGAGGTGTTAAAATTACACCCTAGAGATTGAACATAACACCATGCAAAGAGTGTAAATGTAACAACCATAGGTGTTGTAATAACACCTACAGGTGTAAAACTAACACCACCAATTTAACACCGGTGCAAAATAACTGGTGTGGTCCTCTATGTACACTGGTTAACACCACAGTTTTTGCTGTGTAGACTCAAGCATGTATGTAATTCAGGTATAGGCCTACTTCATGCTATACCTAGCAGTTTTTATTTTACGGTTTATTATTAACCTACAAAAATATATATATATAACTAATTTTCCACATAGCGGGAAGTCTAATAGGCCTGATGAAAGATGTTGAATTTAAAAAAAAGCAGTATCAGTTGGAAAATTCTAGATCCTGTTTTTATTCTAGATCCTGTTTGATGTTGCCTGCCTCATATCTTAATCCCTCCCCAATTGAGGTCTTTCTTTGGCCTTACTCACACTAACTTCCCTTTGTGTCTGCCTACTCCTTTTCTTTCATCCCCTTCATTAACCTGATTGGTCATCTCTTCTCACTAATGCCCCTTTTGTCTCCTTGTTTCCAGTGTTGCTGTTGAATGTCTGTGGTCTATATTATGGTTGTTCCACTTTATATGTTTGTCATTTTGCCTCCGAAGAAGATTCTGCTAGGATCGAAAGCTTAGGCCCCTTTGACTCTCTTATTTACTACATTGGCTCTTTTTTTAGATGAGCAGTTTTCAGCAGCTTCTTTTTGCAGTTGGAAAATTTTAAGAAAACAAAGGAGAGTCAATATACTTTGTTTGAAAAGATGATATTTCTTTGAATATTGCAATATCTTTTGCACATACTGCCGATAATCTTTATTTATATTTTATCAACGAACAGTACTATCACATTTTATAAAAATATCTTAATTTGAAATCATTTATAGCGTACCATTCTTTCATCATCCGACAAGCAAGGGTATATGATACTTGTTTTAATAATCGTAACTGTATTTATTCGCACATTAACACTGTATTGCTGATCGTGTGAATTTTTATGATGATATGGATATGTAGGAAGATTTCTGTTTGTATGTTTATTCATTTATATGTTGTCGTTCAATCTTTCTAACTAGGCCGCATTGCGTAATAGTTAATACATTACTTTGAAGAAAACAAAAATACATTGCTAGTGTACAGTTATGGAAAGTCACATATATTATGTAATAAATAGACCCTGTAGTGGGAAGTAAGTTTATGTCACATTCTGTTTTCATTTAATTACCAGCTATATGAATTCTTCTCTTTTGGGAGTGAAATATGTGCTAAACATGTATAGGCATCAATTCAAAATCAATCTAATATTATCAATAATAATACAACTTCTACTGATGATAATAATAACTATCATTGTTATTATTATTATCATTATCATCATTAATAGTAATAATGATAATAATTATTATTATTATAATCATTATAATAATAATTATTATTATTATCATCATCATCATCATAATATTAGTATACACACTGATGCGAGGGGATAAGATTATATAGGCCTGTTGGCATAAAAAAAATAGATAAAGGGAGAGAGAAAGGGTATGCGTTTGTACAATGTGAGGATGTGTGTGAGAGAGGGAGGAGAATAATTAGACCTGGGACTGATCTCAAAATTGGGGGGGGGGCGGGGTCAATGTACAACGACCAACAAGTGACATTTAGAACTTTTTTGCCAGTCCAATATCTGTTGACGAACCAACATACCATCTTGGAAATCGTTCACACGCTTCTGAAGAATTTCGAATGGGGGGTATAAAGCGAGGTATATCAAGTATTAAATTTGATTTGCTAAAAAAATCATCGCGATTTTTTTTTTTTTTTTTTTTTTTTTTTTTTGTTTTAAATCATATTTATTTCTTCCTCATATCACATGTAAAAAAAAATATATATATATATATAACATGACATTAAAACTTAATTGTTTCAAGTTAACACATTAACATTTTAACATGGTGAGAAAAGGAATATATATGAATTTCAAATGTAAACTTAAAATTAATCTGCTCAAATTTTTTTAACAACTTATAATCACGAAGGGATAAATACAGAACAGAATCCGGGTACAACAGCAAAAATCTAAATTACGGAAATAAACTTATAATCTGTATATAAAACTCAAAATTCTCCATACTCTTCAATCAAACTGATTAATGAGGAAGTTATATTAATAAAAAAAAACATACACACAACTTAAAACCAGACCCTTAGCTACACTTAACCCCCCTACCCCCATAAACTACAAATAAAGAATAATAATAATGGAAAAAAAAAAAAAAAAAAAAAAAAACCTAAGTGGTGGAAGACTGTGAGGCTGATTCGTCAAAGTGCTCCCATTTTCTTAAATGAAATGCCAAGGTTCCCCTTTCCGTTGCAAGCCGTTTCTCTTCTTTTCTATTTTCAATTAATTTATCTCTAATTTCATTTACATTTGGAGGTAACCCCTTTTCCCTACCATGGAAGATCATGAATTTTATCAAAATCATAATGTGGTTTAATAATTGTTCTGTTTTTACATTAGTCCCATTTATTCCAATATGAATTTGTTTCCAAGATATTCTCCTAAGAAACGGTAAGTTTAATTTATCAGCACATTTCTCCCACAGTCTTTTAATTATATTACATTCAAAAAATACATGTTGGTATGTTTCTTCTGAAGTATTACAATATGAACACAACCCATTTATCCGAAGTTTGAATCTGTGTAGATGATGGTTCGTATAGACTATTCTATACAATAATTTAAACTGAAACTCTCTCAATTTGCAAACTAATGTGCACAACCTTGGTCGAACAAAAATCTTTTCCACTTCCTTAACTGTTATATTATAAACTTCCATTAAGTTATAAAAAGCAGAGCTAATTTCTACATTATTGCTAATTTGACTTCTATAAACCATTTTTGCATTTATTTCTTCAAATTTATAGACTTTCTTTGTAAATACTATTTCTAGGCTGAGGCCACAGTGGATAGACTTCCTTTCCGGCTGAACGTTTCTTTTCCATTCATGAGGAATTATTGAATATATTTTTCCAATTTTTGTAATTTCTTCTTTACTTAAACCCTTTAAAATAAAATAAGCATCCTTTTTCAATAACCCTTTTTCATCACAAATATGGTGAAGTCGATATATATTTTTCAAAAACAAATTTTCATCAAATAATGTTTTGCCATCCAGCTGAATATATTTATTGTTGTACAAAATTTCATTTCCCTTGTAATTCTCTTCTGCTTTAACATAATTTTTCATATCCGTCCATGTTTCTATTAAACTTCGATAGAAGGTAGGTAGCTTAATATTCACACTCTTGTCCCAATAGTTACAATAAAAAATCAAATTACCTCCCATTGGTCTCATCAAATATTTGAAGTATTTTTTCCAATTAATACCTTGTTTTCCTGTAACAAGCCTTTTTATCCACATTATTCTCTGTGCTTTCACAAACAGTCTGAAATTCATCATTTTGAGCCCCCCTTGCGAATAGTCTAAAGTTATTATGGTATTTTTTATTTTGTTTCTACCTTTCCATAAAAAATCAAAACTTATTTCTTCAATCTCACTATGTACCCACTCTGGAACTGGCATCAATGATGATAAATATATCAATTTGGAATAGCCATATACTTTCATTAATTGAATTTTTCCCATTAATGTTAAATCGCGTTGCTTCCACCAATTAAATAATTTTTTAATTTTACTTAGTATTTCTTTGTAGTTCATTTTTTCCTTGATATCTTCGTGTATCGAAAAATAAATTCCTAATATCTTAACGATATCGACTTGCTTCCCAAAAGGAAAGTTATGAGTGGAAAACTGTGGGCCTAAAAGTAATATAAACGTCTTGTCGTTGTTTATCTTTAATCCTGATATTTTATAGAATGCTTCAAAAATGCGTTCAGTCTCCTTAAATGAAGGTAAGTCTTTAATAAAAAGCGTTATATCATCTGCGTACAAAACTTGTTTTAATTCTGTATTTCCAAAACGGATCCCTTTTACCTGATGATTATTCCTAATCATGTGAGCTAAAATTTCAATACACAAAACAAACAGATATGGAGAAAGAGGATCTCCCTGCCTTACTCCTCTTCCAACCTTAAAGTAACCTGTCGATGCGCATCCATTTATAACACAACTTTCAGTATTAGTATAAAAAATATTTACCCATTTGCGAAACCTTGGTCCAAAATTAAATGATTTTAGTACCTTATGTAAAAATAAATGTGACACAGAATCAAACGCTTTTTCGAAGTCAATGGCTACCAAAAAAGCCCTTTCTCTATATAAAGAAGTATGAAAGATCATATCATCTATTATTCGGATTGCTTCTCCAATATTTCTTTCCCCAACATAGCCCAGCTGATCAAAACCTACAATTTCCGGTAAAACTTCTTGTATTCTCTTTGAAAGTACCTTAGATAAAATTTTGTAATCTACGTTTAGTAACGAAATCGGTCTGTAGTTTTTAATAAATTCTGGATCTTTGCCGTCTTTGTGTATCAAGGTAATAACTGCTTGTCTTTGAGAGGCTGATAATTCTCCCAATCGCAGAGCCTCATTAAAAGATGCAAGTACTAAATCTCCAATTACTGACCAAAATTTCTGATAAAATTCTACACTTAAACCATCATTTCCTGGAGATTTGTTGAGTGTCATACCTTTCAATATCTCTACACATTCTCTTTCAACGATTGTTCCTTCACATAAATTTTGTGATGTATCATTTAATTTTGGTAGGTTACCAGGAAAGAAATTTAAAGTGTTGTCTTCTATAATATCTGTTTCCTTATATAGTTGCCTGTAGAATGATTTTATTCCTTCAATAATTTCCTTTTCGTTAGTAGTGATATTTCCATCTATAATTAATTTTTGTATTATACTGTTTTTCCTATTTGATTGTATTAACTGTTTAAAAAATGCTGTATTTTTTTCTCCACTTTCATACCATGAGGACCTTGAACGGACTTTCAAACCTTCATTAACATAATCGTAAAGTGAACTTAGTTGTTGCTTCTTAGTTCTTATATTTTCAAAAATGTCTTTCTGATGTCCACTATCAATCGACAATAGACTCTCTAAGTTCTTTATCTCTTCCTCCAGTTTTTCAATTTTTTCTTTTCTTTCCTTCGCCCTTTCTCTTGATATTTTAATAGTAAATTTCCTTATTTCCATTTTCATAAAATCCCACAATACTCTTTTATCTTTAATTTCCACTGACAATTTCTTCTTTAAAGACTTAATTTTTTCTCTCATTTTCTGAACATAATCATTATCGTTTAAAAGACTATTATTGAATTTCCAATAAGATCTTTTGTTATTTTTTGACTGTGATCTTTTATGGAAAACTAGATTAACTGCAGCATGGTCTGGAGCTATAGAGGGAACGATATCACAGTTGGATGTTATCCGTTCCAAGTTCTCTGATATAATCCAATAATCTAAGCGACTCTGCATGAATGGATTTAGCTGTTTATACGTATATTGTTTTTTGTCTTTATTTTTATTTCTCCAGATATCAATTAATAAAAAAATGTCCATAAACTCTTGTAATTTTTTACTGAATTTTGAATCTTTTTTTGATACATGTCCAAAATAATCTAAATTGGTGTCTCTAATAACATTAAAGTCACCACCAAGTACTACTGAACTTCCCTCTAAATTATTCCTTAATAATAATTGACCTAAATCACTTAAAAATTGTATTTGGTCATTTTCGTTATTTCCCGTGGGAAAATATACACTTCCAAATAGCAACTTCTGTCCTTGTATCTTGCATTTAATTAAAACATATCTACCATTTTCATCTACCCAGGTATTGCCAATTTCAATGTCTATCTTACTGTCTATTAACACAAGAACTCCTCTTCCATGGTGCGTACCATGACTAAAGATACATTTCCCACCCCACTCTGATTGCCATTTATCCTCAATATCTGGCGAACTATATGTTTCTTGTAAGCATGCTATGTCAACGGATTTCGTCTTACACCAACTAAAGATTTTTCCTCGTTTTGTTTTGTCTCGTATTCCTTTTACATTAAGTGTGAGGAAATGGCATGAAAATACATTTAATACATTATTCACCATCCTAAAATAAATCAACCTCACAGCCCTTCAACCGAGGGGGGAAAATAAAAGAAAAAAATAAATATATATAAAAATTAATAATTAAAAAAACAAAAAAAAAAACGAAAACTGTCTACTGCAGAAAGTGACTTCCTGAGTGACAGCTAACTGGACCTTGCAAGCAGAACCAAATCCCGCCCAAATTTCACCATGCTTAATAGGGTTTGAAATATTTCTAATCTATAGTTACACATACACACATATACATTAAAAAAAAAAGACAATGCTCAAGCTATATAGTCCCGCATTGTTACTCCTATTTGGTACAAGTCACCTTGCACAAACATTACACTGTAAACAAGGGTAACCATGAGTTCATACGTCAAACTACTTAAACTCATGAATATGTGCTATATATAAAAGAGTTTTGATTAAAAAAAAAAAAAAAATCAGAATGAACTGTAGCTCATCATCATTAAGATATCTCTATTTCTAAATCAACAAGCTTGTTGTGATAATATCAATAAGATATAGAGCCAAGTATGTATACAATAGTTTCCAATCTACATTCAGTACATAAACATCTTCTTTCCTTGAAATCCTGAGTCTGAAATACAAAAATAACATCAAGGATTGAATATCAGCCGTGTTCGCAGAAAGCGACTGGTGAGGGAGGTGGTGGAGGGGGTGGTGGTGGTACTATGTAACCAACCCACCCCCCCCCCCTCCACACCCCCTGCCCGTGTCGTGCGAAAACAGCTGACAACACACAATCAGGAGGCAGACTTGGTCAAAATAGATATAGAGTCTGTTTAGGCATTGACGGTCTCCCTCAATAAGCAAAAACTCCTATCACATCGGCCAGTATTATGTGCGATGAAAGAGTATCCCAAGATAGGCCATTGATAAACATAATTACCATGAGAAAGCTACTAAGCTTTTGGGACTAGGCCACAATCCTAAGTGTCCGTATTCAACAAAATGCAGTTCATTCAGATTGAAAAAAAAAAAAAAAAAAAAGTTGTCGAAAAGATTTTGATTACAAATAGGAACTTGTTATACTTGAGCAAAAGTCTTAACTTTCAGAAACACACCTGGTAACACAACATTCCGCCCATCAAGAAAAGGGGGAAAATATCTCCTTTCACATCTAAACTGACTTACAATAATGTCCACTTAATGAGTACTTAATAAGAAATCGCTATGCTTTAGCAATTACATTGTTTAGTTTCATAAAATTCCACAAACAAAATCGTTTGAATTCGATATCAATATAAAGACCCTTTCAATCAATGGATCTGTCCGCCAAACTGTTCTTTTTCTCTGCTTTTTTTTATCTGTGCATTCTTTTAAACAAAAGTCCTAACAATTTAAATATCAAGACTAATTGATCAGAAATAATCAGGAGGCAGTTTTGGACCAAATAGACTCGTATAATTGATTTGAATTCATTATCAGCCACTCCCTTCAACAATCAGGCCAATTACCATGAAAAGAGAAAATATTCCCAGAACATCTTATCTGAATTCAAAACCGGTCCATTGTTTGACCATTCCAAAATCCAGATTTCATCAAAGAAATTTTTTTTATGTATGTTAAAGTTTGTCAGAAAGTCAGTTGACCGTTACATTCATTAGAGGGCAAATTAACATTTGTGTCTAAATGAAAGTCAGATACCTATTGTTAAAACGAATTAAACACCATGAGAAAGCTACTGAGCCAGTGCATTCTTTAAACAATGTTGTTTGTTATTCATTGGTTCAAACAGACTCATATAATTGGAGAAGTGCATTCATCAGTTAACAACCACTCCCTTCATCCATCAGGTCAATTGTCATAAAAAGAGAAAATATTCCCTGAAAATTTTATCTGACTTCCCAGGCAGACCGATCTGTTGTTTATTTTACAATCCTAAAATTTTGAATTACATCAAGGGGACTCTCTTAATATGATGAACTACATGTATGTTAGAAAATCCGTTGACCGACTTTTTTTTTTTTTTAAGTCAGCTGACCAACTCTCTTTTTAAAAAAGAAAAAGGCATTTGACCTTTGCGTCTCAAAGAAGGACAGATATATAATGAATTAATTGCTATGAGAAGACTACCAAGCTCTTTGACGACACAAGCGAAATGCAACATATTTAAAATGTTCCGTACCCTGCAGTAATGCAAGTCATTTTAAGTTAAGATTGAAAAGCAGTTGTCCAACTTTGCATGAGTACTAAGTAAGAAATCGCTACATGCTTTAGCAATTACATTGTTTAGTTTCATAAAATTCCGGATTACCAACAAAATCGTTTGAATTCTAAATCAATATAAATACCCTTGCAATCAATGGATCCGTTTGCTAAACTGTTCCTTTTCTCCGTGTTTTTGTTTCTTTTGGTCAGTACACTCTTTTAAACAAAATTCCTAACAATTCAATCATCAAGACTGATTGGTCAGTAATGATCAGGAGGCAGTTTTGGACCAAATAGACTCGTATAATTGATTTGAATTCATTATCAGCCACTCCCTTCAACCATCAGGCCAATTACCATGAAAAGAGAAAATATTCCCAGAACATCTTATCTGAATTCAAACGGGTCCATTGTTTGACAATTCTAAAATCCAGATTACATCAAAGAACTTTTTTTTTATGTTGTATGTTAAAGTTTGTCAAAAAGTCAGTTGACCGTTACATTCATTAGAGGGCAAATTAACATTTGCGTCTAAATGAATATCAGATACCTATTGTTAAAACGAATTAAACACCATGAGAAAGCTACTGAGCCAGTGCATTCTTTACACAATGTAAATAGTTATTCCTAACAATTTGAAAATAACCTTAAGACTGATCGGTCAGGAATAATCAGAAGGCAGTCTTGGTCCAAACAGACTCCTATAATTGAGGTGCATTCATCAGTTAACAACCACTCCTTCAACCATCAGGTTGAAGTCATTGTCATAAAAGAGAAAATATTCCCTGAAAAATTTTCATCTGAATTCCCAGGCAGACCGATCTGTTGTTTATTTTACAATCTTAAAATTTGAATTGCATCAATGTGACTTTTTGAACATGATAAACTTTGTTAGAAACTCAGTTGACTGACTACATAAAAGGCAAATGACCTTTGCGTCTAAACAAGTTCAGATATATGAGCTGACCTTTGCGTTTTATAGAGGGTCAGATACTTATTGATAAAGCTAACTGATCACCATATAAGAAAGCTACAAATCTCTTTGGTGATGTAACCAAAATGGTCAAATGTTAAATATGCCCCAATAATGCAATTCAGTTTAAGATTCAAATTATGAAAAGCATGCTTGTAAAAAACTATCCAGACATGGTCACCTGGAATACATAATGAGAGCTTACAACTTGAGCAATTACACTGTTTAACATTCAGAGACGAGTCATATACATATATATCTGGATGCACAGTAAACCAAGCTTTACCATAAAAGAGAAAATTTCCTCAGGAGAGATATTTTCTTCTTTAAAATTGAAATGGAATGAAAATGGCTTTTTAAGTTATGTTAAAGGATAGGTTAGCTTTAAGCAAAATTCTCCAAACGTTGCAAAGAGTTGTATGCAAAAATTTGTGTTAGATGGAACCATTAAAATGTTGTAAATGCAGCATCCGGAAAACATAAAAGCTAGAGTTCAAATTTAATTACACAAAGATAGTACTCTATACAGGTTTTTAAAGAAAATGTCAATTTACAACAGTAGTTAATATATCAAAATTAAGGATGAACATTCAACATTTGCTGTAGCATTGTCACTAAATATGACAAATATAGTGTCATCGATAATCCAACAAAATTTGATCATGCTTATTCATGAAGCATTTTCCATCCGTGTCAAATTCTATATTCATTAGATGAGATGAAATGTTTATGATTTGATGTCCGTTGTAAATTTCGGTTGGAAATTGATGCCTTGAAGAAAGGATTTAGTGAAAACAAGATAATAAATTGATAATAGTTGAACGGTGACCATATTTGCAGCAAAGTGTTAATGGGGAGACTAAGCAAATCAGGGTTAACTCAGAAATAAATTGAAGCGCTTACCAGAATTTTGTCACATTAATGACAACTAGAGATCAATCATCTTTAGAAGACACCAGAAAACTAATCACGGTATAGGTTCCATTGCGACGTACCCTTTTCCTTCCACTGCAGTTGAATTTTGGTGCCATTTAAGGATATTTTTGTTGCTACATTCTTCTCTTTGCGTAGATTGTAGGCAACCTTGGCAAAAGCACCTCTCTGTGCTTTTAGGGCTGGGGGTAGGTCGGTGCGGACCGTGATGCGGTAACGGGGCGGGGTCGGGGTGTTTTGGCGTTGTCGATGGCGGTGTTCAAAAGCGTCGAGTACTCGGTTTCTGTCGTGCATGTACACGAATTTAGCGATGATTGCTCGAGGAGTAGGGGGTCCACTTGGTTGATCTGTCGAAGAATTTCCACGTCGGGGGAGGCGATGGGCATTTGCTATGGCTATTAGTGCTGCGTCAGCTGCGTCGATGCCAAGGGAGATGAATGTATCCCGTAAAGTGGTTGAAATTACCTCGTTCTGTTGCTCCTTGACTCCATAAAATAGGAGGTTTGATCTGCGGCCATATATTTCCAAAAGCATCAACTTTTCCTCAAGCTTAGAGATTGCATTTTCCGTCTTTCTTTCGATCTCCGGGAGTTTCTCCGTTCCGATTTTGGCTATTTCATCAGTATTCATTGTGACAGACTGCTCCAAATCATTCAGCTTGCTCGATATCATCTTAAATTCTTCAGAGAGAGCATCCATTTTTGAGTTTAGTGATTGGGAAAAATTCGCTATGCTTTTTTGAATATCCGATAGAGAAGGTTGGCTTGGCTCTTCCGATGCACTCGTATCAGCATTGGGTTGACTGCCCGGCATGGCAGCGCGTGAATGCTGGACTGTTTGCTTTGTGGCCTGTCGCGTGGTACGATTCGCCATATTGAAAGCCGTGCTTTAGTTAGACAGAAAAGCGGTGGAGTATAAATCAGGGTTAAGTTCTCAGTTAAAACCCCCAAAATTGTTTTTGTAGGTAATATATAAGCCTGCAGAACAAAAACGAAGATA
Organism: Lytechinus variegatus; assembly: GCF_018143015.1. Classification (NCBI taxonomy): domain Eukaryota; kingdom Metazoa; phylum Echinodermata; class Echinoidea; order Temnopleuroida; family Toxopneustidae; genus Lytechinus; species Lytechinus variegatus. Next base: position 33,466,097 of record NC_054748.1, read on the forward strand.
CAGTTAGTCAGGTGAATAAATCCATGAATTTAGGTAGAATCTCGGGTTAAAGAGGTTAGGGCGGTGCCTAGAACGCGGAGAGCTAGCTCCTTGCGTCCGTCTCCATCAAGGTCCAGATCTACGCGATGTGCACGATCGATAGCAAAAGTATCGCAAGATCGATCGCAAATACGTGAGTTTCTTTGATTTATTAATGACGATTTGATGACATTATGTACAGTCAAATTGATTATTCTAAAAGTTATAAGGCATCATAACATTTAGGTCAAGCTCATAGCCTTCATCGATCTAATGAAGATGTGAACTTATCGAGTTGATTAAGTTGGATGAGGAACAGCTGCTTTGTATTTCGCATTTTGGTTGGATCGGGGTTGGATCAATCATCAAGAGACGGATCTCCAGACCTAACTCAGCCTAAACCTACCGGGCACAGTACGGTGCGGAACTGGTACCCTTACCGGACAGCCAGTCAGTCGATGAAGCCTAAGTTTTTACCTATCTAAGGTAGACTCTAGTTTGCAAAACTTTCTTGGACTGGGAGCAAACCGATGTGAGTGTCAAAAATATTCCTGTTCATGCTTTTCATTTCAAGTCAGAATATATCGTCTATTCTAGGTTAAGTAAGGTTAACACAGGGTCAGGCCAGGGACGCTTTCGCGGCCGGCGCCCAGGAGCTCACCGTGTAATTTACCCATAGACATAGTGCCATACTCACGGGACAAGGGTATAGATTATGCTCAAAATATCCAGCAAGATAAATTGTGAAAACAGAAATTATGCACTTACCACGATTATATGGATGAACGTTTATCGAGTGGTAGAATCCTGACATTGAGGCACAGTCACAGACTGGAAGCTCAACGCAAAGTTTCTAGTTCTAGCCATCTAGGCCTACCCTAACCCAGGCCCCGCCCGCATAGAGGGCGGGAGCCCAGGACCTTACGTGCAATTTGGCATACTCACCTGACAAGCGTGAAGAATGGTCAAAATAATTCTCCGAATAAATAGTTAAAACAGAAATCAAGCACTTACCACGATTATATGGATGAAGGTCTAACGAGTGGCAGTTTCCTGACATCTGGGCACAAACTGGAACCTCAAAAAAACGAGAAGTTCTCTCCTACCCCCGTCTCGATCGGCCATTTTTGTTATGAATCGTAACAAAATGGCCGATCGAGACTGGGGTAGGAGAGAATAATCATGTAAACTTGTCCTTACTGTCAAAAGAAGTCCCTGGATTTTCTCTTTCCATACATTCCAAACATAATAAAAATAAATTCAGATCACATTTTTTCAGCTGCCTGAATTTCTCAAAAAAATGTGTTATATTTTTCCCTAAATCAGCCTGTTTTGTGCTGTCACTTTTCAGTGTGGCTTCAGACACTACTAAGTTAGGTCTAATGTTAGAATTATGCTACTAGGCCTAGAGACTAGAGTCTAATTTAGATTTTAGAAAGAATCTAGCCCTAGACTAGATTCTAGATGACTAGATTCTCTAGAACTTAGAAGACTAGATCTAGGCCTAAAAGTTAGGGCCTATCAACATTTGATTTTGAGTTGAGAGTGAGAGAGACAATCTGCCTCTCTGACCCTGTCTCTGACCTGAGGATTTTTCAATAACACAAGGAAGTCTTTTTTTATTAGGCCTAGAAGATCTAGGTCTAGTCTAGGTATATAATTTTTTGGATTAGAATAATTTGTGCAAAATAGCTACAGGTTGAAAACAACTGGCGGGGATTTAGATCTAGATCTAACTTTAGATCTACATGTAGGCCTAATACTACTATAAGTCTATAGGCCTAATAACACCTAACAATGTTAAGCCTAGATCTATCCGTTTGTTAGGTCTGAATGAACCCTTGAATAAGCCTTAATAAATCACAAAAACTTGGGTCAGGAAATTTCAAGTTAGGTCTTGGCCTAATTTAATTGCTTTGTTTCTTTTTCTCTATTCTATTTGTTAGATCTAGACCCTAACTTTTTAGTCAAAGGCCTGCAGTTTTTTTTAACTCTGTGGTCTTCCTTAGGCCTAAACCGTGGTCTAACTAAGTTAAGCATGGTCTAAACTTATGGGATGCTATGACTCGATATTAGTGTAAAAAAAATTCTTTGAACTTTAATACCTACTGGTACCAGTAGAATATTGGGTTTTTACTTGGAGATTCCCATGGTTGACAATAGACAATAATTATGAAAACTAACAACTATTGTAATTATCATTTTCAATAATTTTTTAATGATTTGAATGCCAAATGTGATGATAAGCTGATCGTCTATCAAAAAACCTCATTCACCCCTGCATATCAGACAGGCATCCACTTATTCAACTTTCAAGTCCTTTACTCAAAACCCATCTTTTCCGAAACTCATAACTAGGTGTATAGGTAACTCTTTTATAGGTAATAATTGTAACTTTAAGTATTAAGTAATCCTGTAATTCACAAGTCTATTTTCTTTGTTTGCAGATGTATATTTTTGTATCCTTTATTGTAAGGCGCATAGAGAAACTTTCAGTTTATTATGGGCTATATAAGAGAAGTACTAATATTATTCACATTTGCTCTACGCTGAGTCAAAAACAGCCGTTTTATTCAATTTTATTCAAACCACCTATATGTAACTATTACAAAAAATATATGTTGAAACGGCCGTTTTCGACTCACTGTACGGCCGCATACTAGGTATTAGAAAAAATGTTTAAAAACTTCTAACAGATAAATTTCATGTGCTTAGGACAATATTAGCTATGTTGTTTGAAGGTTTGCATGGTGGCATGTACAATTGCTGATGTGGTTTACACCATGTGTGTTATAGAAACAGTGGATAGAAGAAGAGAAGAAATGGATAGGTGAGAAAGTGGAGATTTGAGATTAGAGTATTCTTTCTTGAAAGTAGTCCTGAAAAGGACTGTAAACCAGAAGGAATGTTGAGTGAGAACAGCTTGAGTAGTAGAGCTGATGAGGAGATGCTGGCTTGAGTCGGCGGACTCCTGAAGACGGACAGTCAACCTGCCCGAAACGTCGAGTCTCTCTACTACTCATCATCTCTACTCGCCGACTCAAGCCAGCATCTCCTCATCAGCTCTACGACTCAAGCTGTTCTCACTCAACATTCCTTCTGGTTTACAGTCCTTTTCAGGACTATTTTCAAGAAAGAATACTCTACTCTCAAATCTCCACTTTCTCGCCTATCCACTTCTTCTTCTCTTCTATCAACTGTTTCTATAACACTCCACATGGTGTACCGTAAACCACATCAGCAATATTAGCTATGCCCTTATACTAGACTAACAAGTACTTTAAGGCCCTTGTCTAATTAGGCAGAGATCTAACGTTCGATAGGTCTTGGCCTAGATCTGATTCCATGGAGACCAGAAAATGCAATAAAGCCTGAAGAATTTGGAAAATAACCAGATGGGTGTCGGCTATTTCTGCATAAATCCTGACGAAGTTTGGTCAATGATCTGTTGATAGGGAAAGCTCTTGTCTGAGTCTATATCTGATTCTCAAAAAAAATGCTAAAAGCTACATTTTTTAAATGTTTTTATTAAACAAATCAGAACAAATCACAAACAATCACAAGCAAGCAATACATTTACAGAATATTGTATCATTTGAAAAAAAGGAAATAAGAGAAATAAAAAGGCAGCCAGCCTTATCAAATTTTACATCAGCTCTAATCACTTGATAAAAGAAATCAAACTTTTGAATTATCTTGGAAAGCATATACAATATGGGCATGATAGGGGTCACAATTGGAATCTCCATTTTTTGAAGTGACAAGAAAGTGTGTTATTTTTTTAGCAATAGGATATTCAATGTCTTTGCTGGCATTTACATAACATTTATAACCTTCAAAGTTAGGTGGTCTGCTCTGAAATTTACAAATGTCAACAAAGTATTTAAGCAAAAGAAATAATTATGTAAGAAATTTATCAGAAAGTAAACCAAACATTTTCTCAAATGCAGAGACAATTAACCTCTTATTAGAAGCTACATGTACATGTTGATAATCGTTGCTAATTCTCAGAAATGGTAGACCCTAGTAGATCAGGATGGGACAGAGGAACGGACCTAGACCAATCCCATCATTGCTAGAATACAAGACCATTCGCCTTCAAGACCGTTACTCAGCCCTGGATAGTGATCAGCTGGAGAGGCGCAAACCAATCCTGGAACAGGGACAGAAAGGGATCCTGGACTCAAATGGGTAGGTCTGCAAGTACATCAGATACTAATAATGCAAAGCTTAGTAATCATTGTAATACATTTTTCAATTATTTATTGCATTGCATTGACTACAAAATCAATCATACAATTAATTGCTAGCCTTGGAGTTGTAGGTGTACTACCAGATTGTCTAACACAATCATTGCTATTAAGACCACTTGAGTATATCTTTATTTTTGGCCTGATCATCACTTCCGCGAACATGTGAACAATTGTACATGTGAACATGTACACTTGACCTAAATGCCATGTAGCTTAATGTCCAGATAGTCTAATTTCCATCTTGTATCGTTTCACACTTTATTGTAGTAGATGTTTGTGACATAATGTAACTGTTATTATATAAACCCACAATTTCTTATGGGTTTTATATAACCCCTTTTGCTCAGCTGCTATTCTTTCAAGCATTTTGCTTATACATGTATGATAGATGGCCCATGCATTTTAATCATTTGTACTTGTTTAATATCTACATGTATATGGATTATGTCCATTATCTATGGCTATTACGTGAATGTCTCAATTTGTAAATTTGATCATTCATTTTGCATTTTTTTTTATATTTTGTAATTACTGTGATTTTATATTTTGTATGATTAAAAATGCAGAAGCACCTGCTATTAAAACAAATGTTTCTTGATTAGTTTGTGGATATTAGACAAAAAATTTTTTATCTTATACAAAACAAAATTGATAAAGTTCTCTGTTAATAAGTTTTTTGTAGGTTTTGTTGACAATTTTCAGAAAATAATGTAGACATGATTTGAAAAAAAGGAAGTCTTTGTTTCATCATTATTTATCAACTTGGAGTCTGGAATATAATTTATATTGAAATCAACTCCAAACACACACACATGCTGATAATTTTACCCTCATAAATCTTCTTTTTTAGGAAACCCTCCTCTGCCTCGTCCCCACAACTCCCGCCATCGCTAGCCTCCTACGGTGGCATGCACTCCTTCAGTCAAATGGCACAATTCTTGCCATCCATTGGTAGCCAGAATGTCAAGCGACGTCCATCCACCCTGTTACCCCTGACCTTCCCCGGCCATGCTGGCCTGGCCACTGGACAGGCATCAGAAGGCACCGAGTCCACAATAAAGCCATTCTACAGAAGTTCTATGCCAGAGGTACAACTTTTCTCTTTGCAGTTTGCAAGAAAAATAAGTTGAATTGAGTTCTCAATGTTAGGATTGAAACCTGTTCACCCTATGAAAAATGTACATAAGCAATTTTGTTGCAAGCATATTTGCAATCAATAGCAATCAAATTTCAGTTGCAAATTCACAGATGATAGAACAATGTTTAACTTCAGCAAATAAGTCTTGTTAATACATGAAGTAGACCAGCAATCAACTGCAAATTTGCAATTAATTTTGAAACTTACAAGTGATTTTTAGACCTAAATTGACATGCAATCGATTGCAAATTTCTTACAACACTCCATAAAGAAAAACTGTTAGTCATTGGCAAACCTTGTATAAATACTATTTGGGATTGATCATGTATCTTACGTGACTTGGTAGCTGATCTCGGATGGAACTACCTGCTATTTGCTTGGGGCCCATGCCCATGCCCCGGGGTGTTTGATCATCCAATTAATGTGCATTTTTTTTGCTTATATCTTTTGGAGATTCATACTTTGTATTGAAAGTGATAACTTTCCTTTTTGTATTTCTTCCCCAATTATAATCAGCGAAAATAAGGTGAGGAGGTTATTTCTTATACGGCAAATATTGATCTGCTGCTTGTGTGAACCATTCAGTTTTGGTAAATTTGGGGGGATAAGAAACTTAGCAAATGTTTGGATTTAAAATAATCATTCTCCTTTGTTGAAATAATCAGCCACAACCATAAGAATATGTAGATTGATATTGTAGAATGTGGATAGGGAAAAAATGAGAATATATACCATTTATTTCTTTTCTTAAAACACACATAGGTTGTGGGCAACAGCAGCTACAGAGGATCAAAATTGACTTGGACTTGTAATCAAGATGCAAAGTGTTCATATACTTTATTTTTCTTGCTCAAGCATTTTTAAATCAGGAAAATTTTCAATATATCACTTAAATTGTGTAAACTATTTCCTCTGTTTTGTTCCTTTTCCTAGGCATTCTTGTCTGCGAGTTCCAATATAATCAATTCTTCCTCAGCGGTGCCTTTCACAGAATCAGGAAACACCATGGGCAATCAAATTGCTGTGAAATCCAGTAAGTATGAATCTGTTCTTTGATGGTTTTTATTATCTTCATGCTAAGTGCAAAAAAAGAAGCATTTCTAGAAGCAGGCACCAATCCTCTATAACTTTTGAATATTTATACATTTATATCTGAAGATAAATTGAGGATGGGGGCTTTGTTAGTTTGTATTCATTTTGTTTGTCATTGCTTTTCAATGGTCTTTTTTCATCTAATATTTTAGTTCCCTTGAATAAAAACAGAATTATGCAATACCTCATGTTACCCATCTTGATAGTAAAATCAACAATAGTAGAGTAGACTCAGCTACAATTTAACAAAATTAGTCGAAGATACTCTCTTGTTCACTTAAAAGATTGAAAATCCACTCTTAGAAAATAAAACTAAAAACAACTCTTATTAATATAAACATTAAGATAAATAATACCCAGATAGTAATTAGACAAAATGAAACCTTTTGTAATAAAAATTAGTGAAGATACTCTCTTGTTTACAGAAAAAAGTTTGAAAATTCACTCTTTTAGAAAATAAGAGTGAATATGATTCTTATTACTGTCAACTTTGCACATGTTGAACATGAACACATGTTTGAAATGTACCCTTTTTATCATGTTTAAACTCATCTTCTAGCAGTGGGACTTTCACTGCTTTGGAAAGTCAGATCTTGAACTCTCGAAACCCTCCTCAAAATCTGACCTCGAGTCTGTAATTTCATTTCTTTCTGTCTTTTTATTTTGGAAATTATCTACTACATGTAGCACTAGGACTTGAGTGCATTGGAAAGTCGGGTCTAGAACTCCCGAAACCCTCCTCGAAATCTGAGCCTCTGTGCACGTTGAAAGGCGAGAGGCTGCCTCCCATCGAGCGGTCACACTGCACTGTGCATTCTACCAACTCCTCTTGCGTTCATAAGAATCGCTCTCCAGACAAAAAGCAGGTCAAGAAGGATGTTAAGAGAGAGGAGATTCAGGTGGCTAGTAGAAGGAGAGTGAAAGGAGGGGAGCTGAGCGGGAGCCAATCGAAAGGAACCAAGTCTTTCAGGAAACCAGGTAGATCGTCATGGTGATTGTTCACTGTTTAAAAACCCTGATTTTACAGGAAAAAAAGAAGATTTTGCAGAAAGCAATAACAGAATCATTCTGTAAACTCATAAAACAGGAATTTTTCAGGAATTTCATTGAACAGGTTTGTTTACAAAGGGGAAAATGGTGTTTTCAAGGAAATTTGTAAGGTTCCATACACCAAATACCAATTTCCTGTAAGATTACGCAATCTGGTATAAGATTACAGGTGTTCTGCTGCAGGAACTTCTTTTATTTTCAGGATAAATTTGCCAACAGTGTTCAAACCTATTTCTTATCGCTTGAAGGGGAAGCTCACACTGATGTAAAAATTTGTTTTGATCAGAGCCAAAAAAAAAGAATATAGTGAAGGTTTGTTGAATATCTCTCCAGACTTGAATAATGGGATAAGGGATTTTAATTTTTGATTTGTGATGTTACTACATGTAGTAGTAGCACAAAGGCTGTATCATGAAATATACATTTCTTTAAAGTTTCTTTACAAGCAGAGAAAAGTTTGTTTTTTTTTTCACTTGAGTTTGAGCTTCTTATCAAAGATGTTGGATCATAAACATTGTACATGTACATGATATTGTTATACATGATTATATTAAAGAGGATAAAATGACTCCAGGTAGGTACTTCAAACAAGCTAAGACCGGGAGGGGTACATTTCCAAGTTAAAAGGGGACTACTATTAAAATGCTTGGTTGTGGAATGAATTGTTTAATAAAGGTTCTACTAACACTTATAAGTGCAATTTAAACTAGAAACAGAAGGGGTGTGAGAGGGGGGCGTTGCCAGCTTTTGTTAAAAAGGGGATTAAGGCCAATGCTTTTTGTTTGTGAAAAGTATGTTTTAATATATATTCCACTAAATCTCAACTCTTATTTGTAACTGATAAAGTAGAAGTTAAGTAAAAGGGAACAAAACAAAAAAAAGGAAGAGACAAAAATTGAAAGCGATGAGATCGGAATAAGACAAGTTAGAAGAAATTAGGGGGAGAAAAAATCTTGATGAGTCTAAGGCGGCAGTCACATTAACAAATCGACTCCAAACAGAGCAATGGTATGTCTTTGGAAAGATCAATTATTAGTTCTGTTCATTCGCGAGTCAATTTTGTTGGTGTGAATGGTTGTAGCATGAGACAGAAGTAATATTTCATGTCTTTCACTGCATTATCCTGCAGATAAGAAAGACTGTCCAAAAGCGAAGCAGAGACAGAAACGTGAGACAAGGGACGAGGCCAAGAAATCCAACAGTTCTGAACAAACTGAACAGCATCCTTCTGGCAGCCTAAGAGACACCAAATACCTGTATGATGGTAAATATGACATAGACTTCAAAAGTATATTAAACTAGAAAAAAATGCACTGTTGAAATAAGCAAATAGTTTGCATCCACTTGGTCTACAAGCAGATGGTCTAATTCTCAGATTGTCTAACACCATCATGGTTAAACCTACTTGGTCTATTGGTCTAATTCTCAGATTGTCTAACACCATCATGGTTAAACCTACTTGGTCTATTAGCAGATGGTCTAATTCTCAGATTTCCTAACACCATCAATGCTAAACCTACTTGGTCTACTAGCAGATGGTCTAATTCTCAGATTGTCTAACACCATCATGGTTAAACCTACTTGGTCTATTGGTCTAATTCTCAGATTGTCTAACACCATCATGGTTAAACCTACTTGGTCTATTAGCAGATGGTCTAATTCTCAGATTTCCTAACACCATCAATGCTAAACCTACTTGGTCTACTAGCAGATGGTCTAATTCTCAGATTGTCTAACACCATCATGGTTAAACCTACTTGGTCTATAAGCAGATGGTCTAATTCTCAGATTGTCTAACACCATCATGGTTAAACCTACTTGGTCTATTAGCAGATGGTCTAATTCTCAGATTTTCTAACACCTTCATGGCTAAATCTACTTGGTCTACTGGCAGATGGTCTAATTCTCAGATTGTCTAACACCATCATGGTTAAACCTACTTGGTCTATTAGCAGATGGTCTAATTCTCAGATTTTCTAACACCTTCATGGCTAAACCTACTTGGTCTATTAGCAGATGGTCTAATTCTCAGATTTCCTAACACCACCATGGCTAAACCTACTTGGTCTATTAGCAGATGGTCTAATTCTCAGATTTTCTAACACCTTCATGGCTAAATCTACTTGGTCTACTAGCAGATGGTCTAATTCTCAGATTGTCTAACACCATCATGGTTAAACCTACTTGGTCTATTAGCAGATGGTCTAATTCTCAGATTTTCTAACACCTTCATGGCTAAACCTACTTGGTCTACTAGCAGATGGTCTAATTCTCAGATTTCCTAACACCATCATGGCTAAACCTACTTGGTCTACTAGCAGATGGTCTAATTCTCAGATTTCCTAACACCACCATGGCTAAACCTACTTGGTCTACTAGCAGATGGTCTAATTCTCAGATTGTCTAACACCATCATGGCTAAACCTACTTGGTCTACTAGCAGATGGTCTAATTCTCAGATTGTCTAACACCATCATGGCTAAACCTACTTGGTCTACTAGCAGATGGTCTAATTCTCAGATTGTCTAACACCATCATGGTTAGACCTACTTGGTCTATTAGCAGATGGTCTAATTCTCAGATTGTCTAACACCATCATGGTTAAACCTACTTGGTCTATTAGCAGATGGTCTAATTCTCAGATTTTCTAACACCTTCATGGCTAAATCTACTTGGTCTACTAGCAGATGGTCTAATTCTCAGATTTTCTAACACCTTCATGGCTAAACCTACTTGGTCTACTAGCAGATGGTCTAATTCTCAGATTGTCTAACACCATCATGGCTAAACCTACTTGGTCTACTAGCAGATGGTCTAATTCTCAGATTGTCTAACACCATCATGGCTAAACCTACTTGGTCTATTAGCAGATGGTCTAATTCTCAGATTGTCTAACACCATCATGGTTAAACCTACTTGGTCTATTAGCAGATGGTCTAATTCTCAGATTTTCTAACACCTTCATGGCTAAATCTACTTGGTCTACTAGCAGATGGTCTAATTCTCAGATTGTCTAACACCATCATGGTTAAACCTACTTGGTCTATTAGCAGATGGTCTAATTCTCAGATTTTCTAACACCTTCATGGCTAAATCTACTTGGTCTACTGGCAGATGGTCTAATTCTCAGATTGTCTAACACCATCATGGTTAAACCTACTTGGTCTATTAGCAGATGGTCTAATTCTCAGATTGTCTAACACCTTCATGGCTAAACCTACTTGGTCTATTAGCAGATGGTCTAATTCTCAGATTTCCTAACACCATCATGGCTAAACCTACTTGGTCTACTAGCAGATGGTCTAATTCTCAGATTTCCTAACACCACCATGGCTAAACCTACTTGGTCTACTAGCAGATGGTCTAATTCTCAGATTTCCTAACACCATCATGGTTAAACCTACTTGGTCTACTAGCAGATGGTCTAATTCTCAGATTTTCTAACACCTTCATGGCTAAATCTACTTGGTCTACTAGCAGATGGTCTAATTCTCAGATTGTCTAACACCATCATGGCTAAACCTACTTGGTCTACTAGCAGATGGTCTAATTCTCAGATTGTCTAACACCTTCATGGCTAAACCTACTTGGTCTACTAGCAGATGGTCTAATTCTCAGATTGTGTAACACCATCATGGCTAAACCTACTTGGTCTACTAGCAGATGGTCTAATTCTCAGATTGTCTAACACCATCATGGCTAAACCTACTTGGTCTACTAGCAGATGGTCTAATTCTCAGATTGTCTAACACCTTCATGGCTAAACCTACTTGGTCTACTAGCAGATGGTCTAATTCTCAGATTGCCTAATACCATCATGGCTAAACCTACTTGGTCTACTAGCAGATGGTCTAATTCTCAGATTGTCTAACACCTTCATGGCTAAACCTACTTGGTCTACTAGCAGATGGTCTAATTCTCAGATTGCCTAACACCATCATGGCTAAACCTACTTGGTCTACTAGCAGATAGTCTAATTCTTAGGTAATTGTGATAGATAGGTGTAACCCATTGGTCTTGCACATGGTCTAATTCTCAGCTCACCTAACACAATCAAAACTAAACTTGCTCTGTGTACCATAGATTTGGTATAATCACCAATTATCACTTGGTCTCATTCTCACTTGGTCTATCTATCATTTAGCCTAAGCACCAGATGGTCTAATTCGTAACTTATCTTATATTATTTTGCACTTTGTAAGATGTAATTATGTAGACCAATACATATTTGATTGACCAAGTGGATATAAGATGAAATGGCTATATCCAAAGTGGAAATTATACATAACAGTAAAAGGAGTGTCAATTAGACTAAACGGATAGTAGATAGATAAGTTGTAGATGAACTTTATTTAAACCAGCGCTTCTCAACGTTTTTTCACTCGAGGACCACTTTTACTCTCAGATTTTTTAGAGGCCCACCTACCAAAATTTTAAGAAAATGTCTATTTTGATGAAAAATTGTTTCGTGAAAAAACACAAAGCTCTGAAGCACATTTGAAACAAACAGTTTGAGGATTGATCTGCATTCACAAGTGTCCGGTAAATGGGCGACAATTAACTACATCCACAATATACATGCACATGAGGTTCACATCAAGGTTAGATCGAAACCATCATAGTGTGCATGTGCAGGCATTTCAAGATACCCAAGCATGCTTTAGTTTTGCTTGACGCACGTAGACCGATCGGAAATATGTTTAGACAGGTCTGTGAAATATGCTATAGTTATCCCTTTTTTTTTTCTCCCTCCGGAACTTTTCGCGGCCCACCAGTTGAGAAGCACTGATCAATGGGGTGTTGCTGGAAACTTGCGATCAATTGCAAGTCTATTTTTGGTCCCTCAATCATATGTCTTGTAGTTAATTGCAAATTAATGATTGATTGCTAATCTGCTCCTTGAAACAAGAAGTTTAATCTGATTTGCTATAGCTAGCATTTGTCTATCAGTTGTAAAATTGCAACAGAATATTTGCAATTGATCGAAAATATTTTCACGCAACACCCCCTTAGACCATATGGGATGCGACTAAACAGAAAGAAGATGGAGTGGGTGGAGAGTGTGCAGACCAAGTGGCAATGTACCTTGGTTGAGTAGAAAGTATAACTTGGAATGGAAAGGAACAGGAAAATAGGTCTAATAGAAATATTTTTTTGCTGTTTTCACATCTACTGTAGATCTAGCCCCCTTTTCATAAAACTTGTGATGATAGATTTGCAATAACAGTTAAAAGCTACTGAAATCCCTCAACCTGATTGGATGATATCAAATTCATTATAGAGATTTGTTATTATAATAAGTCTTTTTAAAATGGGACCCTGACATATCTGTAAAGGAAGACATTTAGGGTCGTATTCTGAAGTCAAATCTAACTTAAACTCTGGTTTAAAATTGTAGTTTAAGTATTGTTACGATACTGCAACAAATAACAATCAAGATTTTATTTAAATTTCCTTTTTTTTATTACAGGAAATAAATCATGTACTTAAACAAAATAAAAACCAAATAATCTTACATTAATCTCTTGAAGTGTCTGATGTACAATCCAGGGTTATAGTTCACTGTTATGGTAGTCCAAAATATATTCCAGGTAGGCTGGGAAGATTCCTTATCAATGATGGCGATGATGAAACTGATGTTGAAGTCCGATGAATAATAAAAGCCACTGTAACGAGTTGAAATGTCCGTGAAGACGATGTTGATGATGATTAACAGTTAATTTCAGCAATCCATGGGTTGAAACGTGTTCATTGAACAGGTTGATGATGTTGATGAGAACTGATAATTTCTCTCTCAAAATAACTGCAAACAGTTCATTGATGCATAAACTGCTCTGATCTGATCTGGTGAAGTGATCTCATATGATGTGATCTCCTGCTCTCATATGATGTGATGATGTGATCTAATATGATGTGATGATCAAGCGATCTAATATGATGTGATGATCATCTTGAAGAATCCGCCAGCTTTATATAGTTTGCAGCTATTCTTCTAGAATTCACTATTAAGGAAGGTTCTAGCATTTTCTTTAAAAAAACTTTCTCCTTTCAGGAGCAGTCAAAATCCAGAACACTCTTGAATGACCTCATTGAAATCAAGAGTGTCAATAGCATAGCTAAGCCTATTGTTCCTAATCTCTATTCAGAAATAACAATACAACTCCTTGGCCTTTTAAATAGGCAAGGCCTGCATAATAAAAAGACATTCCAGAATGTTCTTTACAATTCTTGGCTATCCTTAAAGGGAAATAACTAATAGATGAATGTAATTGCTTTTAAAATTCTTTTACAATTATTCATATATATAACAGTATAGATATCTAATTGTTTCATAAATCACTAACAGTAGATATATCATATTTCAGCACATTTGGCTTTCAAATCATGCTTAATTATCCAGAAGGTATAAATAGACGATTGTCTTCACTATCGATAAATCAGGAAAGAGCACAGTAAACATAAGAAACATACAACTTAATAAAGGTGTTGACACCTTTCTTCCAAAAATTTTAGCACAGACTTAGACCACGGCCTATTAAAGTTAAACCTGTATTCAGAATACAGGCCTTTAGAGTGAGCAATAGCTTCTGTTCAAAACAGGGTTGTATGAAAACTTCTAATTAATTCACCCGTCTCCCTCTCTGTTTTTAATCCTCTATATTTGTTGATTTCTGTCCGTCCTTTGCTTGTTATCTCTGTTTATTTCTTAATACAATGTATTTTAGCTATAATTTAATGCATTTTAAAAGACGAATGTCCTCAAGGTCTTAAAGGATTCTGTTGTATTACCCTGTTTAACATATCAGGTAATTTGTTATCTCTGTTTATTTCTTAATACAATGTATTTTAGCTATAATTTAATGCATTTTAAAAGACGAATGTCCTCAAGGTCTTAAAGGATTATGTTGTATTACCCTGTTTAACATATCAGGTAATTTGTTGTAAGGTTCAGCAGAGGAAACTTTGAGCATCAGAACAACATCATTACAAGTATTTTTTTTTTACTTACCAGGACAGATATGTTGTTTGGACTTCATTTTCTTTGCAGTACATATTTCAAATATGTCAATTTTTTACCAATATTGTGTTTTTTCTCTTAATTTTACACAGACGAAGAAGAGGGTATTACATCCAGACAGAACAGTTCTACAGGAGGCAGCACGACACTCAAGGACGAAGACCACGCTGTGAATCTGAATGAAGAGGAGGATGAACTTGATTACTTTCACCACAACCTCTCCATACTGCACCCGCCACCGAGCTCACTTCCACCAATCGGAAGCAACAAAGGAAATCACCGCGGTGGCAGTTTGTTTGAAGATCTCGGTAAAAGTATGGATGGTCAGGACAACATGGGATGGGCCAAAGATGGCTTTCTAGAGGACAGCGCCCTCAGACGAGCCATATTACTCCGCAACAAGATGATTCTGTACAACACCAGTTCAAACAATACAGCATCTGAAACGTCCGATGGCATGACTTCAGAATGTGAGAACTTTCCCTGCAAAAATAATGAGCAGGAAGTGAGGGATTTTGTCGCAGAAGAGACTGAAGAAGCAACAGATACCTTGGAAGATGCTGATGAATCAGTTGAAGTACAAGGTAGAAATAACCACAATTGCAAAGACATCAAGAAAAAGCTTGGATTGCCACAGCAGATACAATCTGTAACATTGCAGGAAGTTTCGCCACACGGAGCGAAAAGGACAAAGATATCGCGAGAAAAGACAAACGTGACTCCAAAGAATGTATCACTGAATCCCATCACAGAACAAAAGAGCCAGTCAAGTATCGCAGCGGAAGCCCTGAGGTGTCTGCAGAAGAATAGGAAGCAGAAGCCTCGGAACCATACACACTGCATCTCTACAGTCCCTGAAATGCTCCCGGACGACCTGTCAACTGCCAAGATCTACGTCAAGAACCTACCACCCATAGAGCCAAATAAACTAGCCATTGATTGCGGAACAAGAACCTCAAAGTCTTTAGGTACCATACCAGGGCAGGAAGCTAGGATGGGTCCAAAACCTCTGTCCGATGCTGCTACGCTGATGACATCCAATTACCCAAAGTTCATCAAGATGTTTTCGTTGCCGACTTACAGGACACGGTTTCCATCCTTTGACCAAACTGGAAAAGAAGAAAAGTTTCAGGGCCAGATCGATGGGAAAAAGGTTCAACGAAGAGGCCATTTAGAGACGGGCTCAAGTTATGACATTAAGCAAGAACAGTCAGAAAAACCTCTGAATAAGCCCAAATGAAAATGAAAGCTTGCCCACCATTGCAGCAGCTGATATTCATAGGTAAGGCTAAAGGTATCAAACCTTCAAGCTGTATTAGGTTCCAAGAAAATTGGGTTACCCATTGAGTCTATCCATTTCGTGACTATGCACTTTGGTTTATATTCACTTGGTCTAAAAGCAGTTGGTCTAGTTCTCGGATAGTTCAAATGGGCTAAACCCATTTGGTCTACCATCAGTTCAGTCTAATTGCCACTTGGTCTACACTACACATGGTCCAATACCCACAAAGCCATTAATGTAATTTAATCTAATGCTCATATAGTCTAATGTGCCTAAATGCTGTGGTCTAATACATGTATCTACGTATTTGTTTCCTTGATATTTTGCACTTTTTGAAATGAAAATCTGATTCATAAACAGTTTGTTTTAGTATAGAATACAAATGGTGTTAGACCAAGTGGGTACTATAGGAAATAAATAAAGCCTAATTGGATACTGGACCAAACGATGAAAGGCTAAATGGTAATTACATGTACTGAGTGCACACAAACTGAAGATATATATAGACCTTAATGGGATGAGACCAAATGGAAAGTAGATGAATTGGACGTAGACCATTTTTCGCAATTTACCTTCACTTTTTGCCTATGAGTAGACAGTGTGAAACTGAATTAAGCAACATTTTTAATACTATATATGTTCTCCAACAATATAGACTTCATATCAATATGTATGCATTATTTTCCTAATACCTCTCCATAAAATTTTGGTAAAGATTCAATAATTTGCATTATTAAAATGGAGTATATCCCGACATTCCAAAAATGCTAAAATTGTAATAAATCTTTTGTTTTATCCTTTTTGGGGGGGTGGTCGTATTTGAATCTAACTTTCAGGCTATTTAAAGCCTTCTTTATAAATTATCACAAAAATGAAATATTCATGTAAAAACTTAAATTTTGAAATGTATCCAGTACATACAGTATGTATTTATTTCAGATCGTCCACACCAGAACAGGTATATTGGTCATAAGCGAAAATTGATGTATGATCTGGGATATTATTTACAAGAAACTTTATTTGGTGGTGGGGGAGTACTGAAGCTTAGGAGAGGCTTAAAACTATTTTCATGAGCAATTTCAAACAATACTAAAACACAAACATTAGATTTTAATTTGAAATTTATTCAATTCTACTTTCAATAATATATTGAATTTGTGTTAGACACTGTAGCTAAAGATGGTTTACAAATTAGGATGCGATTATTCATTTGGAGATGTGAAAATGACGCGAGTTTTTTGCTTTCTTGATTTGTATAATGGTATATTCCTAAGATTCACCTTAATCTAGGTCAACGTTCTTTAAACAGTATTTTCACTGGTTACTGTAATACTGACGTTTGAAGTATAGTTACATTTACTCTCAGCATTTTGGGGTGAAACATTTATTAAACTAACATGACTATGATGACTTCCCTAAAACGGGGCTTCCGAAAGTTCACATTTGCCCAGGGCTTCTAAAAAGCAGTGATTTTCACATTTTTATGATACACATTGATTGTTGAGACCAGAAATACAATCGATTGCTGAGTTTTTTGCTACTGGGCCTAGTTGCCAAAACGCAACCAGCAACATGGAAAGAGTGTAAAATTGAACTACAAACATCTAAAGAATCAAATATCATTCACATCTACAAGTACATGTATATTCATTCACAAGTTGAAATTAAAGAGTTTATGTACAAAACTTTGAGGAGATATGAAGTACCAGATTTCACAATCATCTGAATTGAATTGTTCTAAAGTATGCCTAGAACGACATAATAGGGACTTTTTGATCAGCATAAAGTATTGACCAGTGACATGCTATGTTATTACACCACAATAGCCAGCCTTGTGTAAAATCAATATGAAGAGTTGATATGTCAGGCAACATTAGTCGAGTTTAGGCATGCTCAATGACTTCGTCTTTGTATGCATATAACACACAACAGCTATTGTGGCGTACTTACATAGCAATCCACTAGTGGATGTACAAATTGTCAAGAAAGTCTGTAATATTGCATTGAATGTTGAGATGATGACTCTGGGGCCAATCTGAACAAAGAGTCGTGATTGATCCAATCAACCACAGCTATGGAATTCAAACTGCATGTTTGTTCAAAATGTTTTCTAGATACGATGTATATTCATACATTCATCACTTTCTTGCCAATTCAGTGTGCCTCTCTGTTTACAAAGGACATTGTTCAAATTCCTGGAAAAATTTGACATTGATGGATTCATTTATAGTTGAGGTAGTTCAGACCAATCAAAACTCTTTGTAAGATGTGGCCCTGAAGTTTCTTTGAATGCTCAAAAAGCATATTTACAAAGTAACACTTCATGATAAATGCATTATTAAATTGTTATATTATATTGCTGATTTTAAATAAAAAAATCTATAACCAAATCAACTGCATCGACTGTTGAGATCATAATCCCTATGTTTCTCTGAATGCTAATAAAGCATGATTTTTTTAATAAGTAACACTTGAATATAAGTGCATCATTGAACTTGTTATATATTGCTAATTTGAAAAAAAAATATAGACAACTACTAGTATGACTTTTAAGATGTCAATTGTCATGTTTCATTGATTGCTCACAGAGCATGATATGTACGAACAGATTGCAAATGAATTAAACTATTGCTTTTAAATATACATGCAAGTCATCAAAGTGACCTGTAGCATACCCTGATACACGGCTGGATTGATGCATTTAAATCTTATTTGTTTCACTAATTAAATGAATGTCATTAATACCAGAGATGGATGATAATAATACTAATATGCAACATGCATATAGCACTAGCACGGCTACTCTTACTAGGCCCATTTACTACACCTGGGTGGAGAGTGTAAAATGTAGATAAACGCCTTGCCTCAGGACTTGAGATACGTGTAAGGTTTTGATTGAAGGAATAAATTTCAGCATCACCAATACAAAAATATGAGGCATCTTCAGTATTTTGCCTTAAGAAAGCTGTGCACCAAATATGTCACCAAAATAACTGATCTTTTCAAGTTGGTATAGAAAAATGACACACAGACAGTAAGTTGCATGAAATTGGTAAGAATTAGCTCCTCATCTGAATTACCTTAATAAATATACTGTAATTATAAAAAATGAATTAGACAAAAAAATATACACCGGTGCGCGATACATTACCAATTAACAATATAACTGAGTAATGCTAAGAACTACATGTACATATCAACTACACATGCTCAAGTGCTATAAACAAATATCTTAATAGCTACACAATATATACAAGCAGGCCTATGCTGATTAACATAATCCAACCTATTAGGATTTTGACAAGATGCATGTAAGTTTTTGAAGTTGGCAAATTCAGCCCATATTATATTCTTTAAAAACCAGTTTAATATTTGTAGGTGGCCATATGGTTTTATGTAAGTTTCAAGCTATTCGTTCAGAGTTATCAATATGATAATTTTTTTTGTGAAGGAATAGCACTATATCAGTTCAAAGCAGTAATGCACAGTACCTTAGAATGACAAGACACACTAGATATTGTTAAAAAGAATTTATCTGGTAAACACATGGAACATGAACAATAGAAATATCATCCAACTTGCCCTCATACTTATCATTATTAATATTTCTCTATTTTCATATCACCATATTGCGCTCATTGGGGTAGCTTAAGGCAAATCACAGTATTCAATATATCAAGGCCTTAATAGTGATGGTTTTATCGTCATAAATATTATGAATTTGTATAATTAATGATCAGAGCAACATAAAACTAAAAGTCTTTTACAATAGAAAGTCAATCTCTTGGCATTCGAGACTTGACATGCAAGAAAATTATCCTCTTTCATAAATGTGTGTAATATTGTGATCACTGACAAGTGGCCATGACAATAGTTGAATACTGAAATCTGTAATCCTGATATAAGTTTTTGTCCAAAGACCATCTTGTTCCATTAGACAACAAGTTAAGGGGTACTCCTGCTGAAAACAATATCTTTAAAGAGTAAAATTTAACGAGTAAATGCTGGAAAATATTTTATCAAAATCTAATAACAAATGATAGTTTTTTAATTTAAAGTTTTGCAATATTTTGTAATATGGTTATTTACATAACGTTATGAAGGTGGGATGATGATGTCCCTAGATTACTTTTTCTAATGTCATATGAAATCACAATTTTGTCACATTGTAAAAAATGAGTCTCCCATTTTACAAGTTGCAGCAACAAATAACCAGTTGGGGTATGACATCTACTTTCTCATTGCAGATTCATGAAAGACATGCATTTGAAATGCATCAACAAAATAAAGCATACATTAAAATGTCGAAACTTATTATTCCTTGTCTGATTTGCGTGAAATTTTCAGGGTTTTGTTTGTCTGATTTTACTTCATCCATTCAGATCATCATTTTCAGCCTGGAGCACCCCTTTAAAATCAACCACTAAAACGTGATTGACAATTATCCATCCATCGAACAACATTAAGCAGGCGCTCTTTAAACCGCTCCTTCACCCCACTCATCAGCGATTCCTTCTCTTGCTCCATCTGAACGATAACCGGTTCGTTCTCATGGACCAGGTTGTCAAGGGCCTGGAAAGGGTCGTCCAAGCGGGCTAGCTCATGTACGCTCTTAAACGTTGACTGCCTGAATAGGCAGAATGAATGGAGTAGCTCTTCATGGTAACCTGAAGAAAAGTGATATTGAAATTAATGTGGTTTGTACGGTCATACAAATATATATGTGTACTGAGCTTTCAAATCTACCTACATAAACTTGACAAGGCAAGATATTTCATCTTGCCTTGTCAATTTGTTGACATTGTAAGATATGTTATCGTTCCAAGTCAACTTGGGATTATGTGAATTGATTTTAGTAAAAAAAAAGTTCTTAATGAACAGAAGTAGGATTTTGTAGGATTTTTGTCTCTGGTTTAAACATTTCAAAAGTAGTTGGAATTTTCTTCTGAGTAAACTATGAGCAGAAATCATACAGAAATCATATAGAGAAACAGAGAGTTGTTTCATGAACCAAATCATCAGTGACTTGCTCTGACCAATTTGCCCTGTTCAATCAGATGCAAAGATTTAGGGTAGCTTGTAACAATAGCTGGTGAAAATCTTTATTCATCTCATGAAATGCTTTGCATCACTCTTTTTTTTTCTTTCTACTGAGTCAAATCTAACTCACAATGGCACCAGTTTGGAGTCGATCCTATTCCGAGTTAAAATGACTCAGGTTCCAAATGAATTCCACTCAGAATGGAGCATATTGCATCAACTGACAAATTACTTGATTCTGAGTCAAAGTGACTCAAAAACTTGTCAATTTAACTCAAAACAGAGTCGACTACCAGTTAGTACCATATCTGAGCCAAATTTGACTCCTTAGAAATAAGACTGAAGCCTTACCAAGCATTTGACCCCCATTTCTTTTGAAGTAAGAGACTAAGTAGGAGTTGCATATATTTCATTTTCATCTTTAAAAAAAAATGATTCTAGTCAAATTTGACACCTAAGAAACAAGATTGAAAGCCTTAACTAGCATTTGACCTGTTTTTGTATTGGATTAAGTGACTCAATAATTGTATATTCCATTTTCATCTTTTGGGAGTTTTTTTCTCAAAAATTTGATCCTTGTCAAATTTGACTCAAAAATAAGAGTGAAAGCCTTACCCAGCATTTGACCCATGCTTGTCTTGAAGTGGCCCAATATTTGTATATTCCATTTTTATCTTCTTTTTCTGTATTTTCCAAAAAATTGATCCTAATCAAATTTGACTCGGCAATAAGAGTGAAAGCCTTACCCAGCATTTGACCCTTGTTCGTCTTGGAGTAAGCGACTACGTAAGAGTTGAATATTCCATTTTCATTGTCGATAAACCACAGGCCTTGGTTGTGTTTATGTTGGGCTAGGTTGTGTACCTCTCCCTTATACAGCCAATCCTGCTGATAATACTCTACTGCATTCTTCCTTATTGTCATCCTTCAAAAACAAAATGGGTGATTTAATAGAATTAAATTAATTACTATGCCATTGACGTGTTGTTTCTTTTATTTAAGTGATGACCACATATTGAAAAAGGTCATTTGATTAGAGGAGAGTGAGGAAGGGAGACAAGGAAAGAGAGGGCGGGGTATTATTATAATCAATAGTATTATCATTATCAATATTATTATCATTATTATCAATATTATTATTATTATCATAGAAAATTTATCATTATTATGATCATTACTTTTATTATCATTTATCATCATTATTAGTATTGTTGTAATCATAATCATTATTAGAACTATTGTCATCTTTACCATTATCATTATTATTATTATCATTATAGACAGTAGTAGTGATTATTAGTGATAGTAGTAGAACTAGTATAGTTATTACCATCCTCATTATCATCAGCTCTGTATTTATTGGCAATCTTCAATATCAATCTTTCAAACAATACTAGGGGCTCATGACACAAAACTTAGCAATGATCGTAGAATATTTAACAATTGATTGCATTGACTACAATGTACAATTAATCATGACAATCAAGCGTACGATTAATCGCAAACTTTTGTGTTACGGGACCCAGAGAAAACAGGAAAGTGTTGCCAATTTGAGGAGACTAACCAACCTGTCAAGATGAACAGTGATGTAGTCAAAGATCACAAGGTCGCTATACTGGGCGAGCTCCACGAGCTGAGTAATGTTGAGGTCAGAGAGTCCGGGAGTTGAGGGGGTGATGGTGTTGCGCTGGTTGTCATACATTATCTCTGGTAGGTCGGATCTGTATAGGGTAGACATGAAAAGAGGAATGGATCAGTAAATATTTGTTTCCATTATTGAAAAATCCACCAAACGCATCAACACACAAACACACATTCTTGTATTATTTTGAATAAGTTTTTTTATCTGCCATAGGGGGTGCTTCAAGAAAATGTTTCCAATCAATTGCATATATCCTGTAGCAATTTTACAATTGATACATCAGTTTTAACTGTGGCCTTGTCAGATTACACCCCTTGTTTCAAGATTGTAATTGATCACAGGTTACTTGCAATGCCCCAATAGACTTGAGAGGTAAAGTGACAGAGAGTGACAGTGGTATTATGAAGCCAAAGACAGATTAAGTGAAACGGACACAGGCAGGAAGAAGAGAAAGAGCTGTGTTTCCACTTTGAAGGAAAATTTCCTGAATTCCGGGAAATCTGGATCATTTTCAGGTAATTTCCGGGAAAGGACAAAAATTCCAGGAAATTCCGGGAAATCAGAAAATTACAATTAAACTACAAAAATGTAGTAACTTTTAATATTCCTGTTATGTTTAAGGAATTGTTTGCCTCTTATGTAGCTCAAAATTTTCGGGTCGCATTTTGTAATTTTGTTGCTATTCTAAAAAGTGCATTCAACAAAAGAGGTTAAATTCTTTGATTCGGTCACTTGGACCAAGTTTAGGCTCGCTTTATTGTCCGATTTTTGTTTTAAAAAATAAAATTTGAAAACTCCAGGAAATGTTCATAAATTTCGGGAAATTTGTTTTGGATCTGGGAAAAACTGAGAAAGAGAGAGATACAGATAGATAAAAAGGTTGAAGTGATCTTAATTCTATCCTCTTATTGAGTGTAAAAACTATCACTTTTCAACATATCTCTCGCACAGATCTAAAGTAGATGTGGAAACAGCAAGGAAATATTTTCTGTGAGGGGGATATTTTCCCGCATTTAAAATTACATTCATAGTGAACCCGATGACTGGTATTGCAATTGGTTCAGCTTAGATCATGGTTAATGGGAATACTACAGCTGCATGCTGTGACTCACTTTCCAATGTCATCAATCCACAAACTGAAGCTAGCGACCGTGTCGTTCTTCCACCGGGCGTTGCGGATGTCCGCAGTGACCGAAGACCACTGCGATGAACTGTCGTTGGACACGTGGGACAAGACAACCGTTGGCACGTTCTGCATGTCGAGCATTCGAGCAAGATAGTAGCAGTACAAATCACCTGAATTTTTGACCAACACGAAGAAAAATCAAAATAATGCAGAAGTAAAAAAAAAATTGCAATTTACAGTAATTGGCAATAAAGCCTGACCATGAACTCTTCTCATGTAGCTTGCTGACATTCCAAACTATCACAGCATAGCAAAACATAGATACACCAGACATAGCAAATTAAAGTATCTCAAATACGTGACGCTTAAAGAGGGCTTGTTTAACTTCATTAGGGATCTAATATTTTTCTCTTGCAGCTAATGCTATATCATATTTGGAAAATATTAGACCAGACAGGAATATCCTAAGATTTTCAGCTAATTACTTAACTATTATACCACAATCAATTACGACTACGGTCATATGCGTTCATATGGACTTATAGGGGAAGTTCACCCTGAAGAAAAGCTTGTAAAAATAGAAAATATAATAAAAAGATATTTGTGAAGGTTTGAGGAATATCCATTAACGATTAAGAAATTAGAATTTTAAGTTTTGAATTTGTGACGTCATTAACCCTAAAAAGACTGGGGGGGGGGCCTTTTAGCCCCCCCCCCGTACATAAATCGCGATAACTTTTTTGCGCATAAAGTGTTCGCGCCGCCATTTCATGACTTTTTTCTCTTGAGTTTTGCGCAACTTTTGATACCAAATTTGTATACCCCCATGCCGCAGTTGCGGAGTTACGTAACATTTTCGTATCACATGTCACGTAAGAAATTGAAATTTGTATTCGTTTGTGTGTAAAGTGTATGGTATTTGAATGTTATACACATTGTTTTCTAACTACATTTTTATTTGTTTCTTTCTATATTATGTCACTTGTGAATTCAAGTAGCAGTTCTAGGATATGAAAATAATGAAAAACATTGCATAAAAAAATAAAGAAATACATAAGAAATGCAAAATAAAGAAATACATAAGAAATTAAAATCAAAGAAAAACATAAGAAAAGTAGTGCAAAATACCAGAATCGCTTGCACAACTATATTCTTGGGTGCAGGAAACACTGAATAGACAAGTAATGTCACACTTTAGTTGATTATGCTATAATTGATATTGAATAAGTTATATATTACACAAACCCAAAATATATCTAGAATACTCAAGAATTTGCAAACAGGAATTTATGGACCGCAATAGGTACCAAAATATGAAAAATTCAATTTTTTGATAAAAATTTGCATATTTGCATAATTAATTATGAATATAATTTGCATAAATTATGTGATATCTCCTATGCTTTGTTTTCACCAGCTAGTGTACATGTAACACATCACTTGTGTATCTTCCAAGATTGCTTTGTCTCATTAGAAGAGAGTGTAATGCAATAAAACATGCCAATTATTGTATTTCTCTACATAACGCATGAGGAGTACTAATTTGCATATTTAGTAATTACTAATTTGCATAAGCATATCTAATAATTCAAGCATGAAACACAATTCCATGATAAACAACCTCTTCTAACAGCTGAAAACCTTGAAACGGGAATTTATGGACCGCAAAAGGTACCAAAGTATGAAAAATTTAATTTTTTGATAAAAATTTGCATATTCGCATAATTAATTATGCATATATTAAAAAAAAAAATGAATATCAGTATTTTGACTATGTTTTCTTTTAGAGGACATGACAAAGGATGTGTGTGCCAAATTTGGTTGCGATCGGACGACCAATGGCCGAGATCTTAGGGGGGGGCCCAAAAGGCCCCCCCCCCCAGTTTTTCTAGCCTCCAAAATAGCCCAGTCTTTTTAGGGTTAAAGATCAGTTGCCCTATTTAACTATAAAATGCATAAATTTGATTTTTTTTTCTTTTTTTTAATGGTTCGTGATGACCATTTTACATCCTTTTTAGGGACAGGTATGGAATGATTTGTCTATTCTTATACTGAAGGTACAATATAAACCATTTCCATTTTTTTTAATGACATTTTTTCATTGATTTTGTTTCCATACTAAATGTAGTAAAGCTGCTCGTATATGACGTCATACATCTAAATCAAATAATTTAAATTCTAATAAAAAAAAAGATTCGTTTATTCTGTTTTGGATTTTTCTCAAACTTTAAGCAATATTATTCATTTATTTTTCTGCTATTTTTAACATAAACTTTTTATTAAAGTGAACTTCCCCTTTAACATTTTTATAACCTAGGGGCTGGGAAGGGAAAACTATCTCTTCTTTAATATTTGTTGCAAGGCATGTGATAGCACCTAAAAATAAACTTTTCCGGGTATCCTCTTGAAACATTCCTGCGTGCATTGACAGCATTATGGTTCCCCATAGCTCAGCTTTGGCAAACCTCCACAAAATTACTTGGCCCTTTAAAGCATCAGGGGCCTGTTGCAGAAAGAGTTGCGTTTAAACGCAAGTCAGAAAATCAAACGCAAGTCCCAAATGCGCGCTGTTGATTGGTTGAAAATCAAGTTGCGCATGATTTTCAGAGTTGCAATCGATTGCAACTCTTTCTGCAACGGGCCCTGTAGGGATATCATCTTGCCTATCCTTACCCAAGACGAACTGGGCCATCGGATGCCTGTATCGAGCGCACGCAGTAGTCCCATCGTTGAAGATCACGTGTCTGTTCATGCTGCTTCCGCACTTATCCATGGAGGCATCTTCCACCCTCGCGACCCTCAACTGTCTGATTCTCTTCTTCCATGTTTCCGTTACCGAGTCGCTCAAACCTGCTCAAAATCAATCAAAGAATATTGTTAAAAGGAGAGTGTTTCATCACTATTTTTTTTCATCTAAGTTGTCTGGGGAGCGTTTCATGTAAGGTCTTGTCAGACGTTTTATCCGACAAGTCCTGTTTCATCCGACAGTTACTATAGTAACAGTGCTTCTCAACCAATCAGAATCCAGGAAAGTGGTCAGATCTGACAACTTGTCGGACGAAAATATTGATGAAACGCCCCCCGCCCCCCTGGTCTAACTATCTTATTTGTTTTGATTGGCTAAGAAGCTCATGTTTCTGTGGCTCAGGTGTCTATGTCTTTTTAAACTTTCGGATACAATATCTGACCAAACGCAACGAACCCTTTTATTAAAATCTCCAAGGGATCCCTTTCATAATGATTTTAAACTTTGTCAATAACGTTCGGTCAATAGCAACTATGTACGCATGGTAATCTATTTCTTCAAATCAAACAGTTTCTTATGATTGTTTATAGTTGAAAAAAATGTACTACAATCGTCCTTTAATGATGGGTGACGTTGAGCCATGGCCCAACATAGCAATAAGATATTTCCCCTTTCCCACCGGAAATAAAGCATATTCTTGATTTTTAATAAGTTCCAACCACCATACCATGTTCTATGCAATTATTATGAACTCATTTGGGAAGACCTTAATTTAAGTGTGGTACTTCTCACCGAGGTCACGTAAAGGGTATCTGGGGGCAAGTTCATTGAATGTTAGAGTGCTTGATCATGATAGCCTAGAAAAAAGAACCGGTGTCATGAGGAGCTTAGAATATTCTATTAAGCACTCAAGAACATTGTTCTTTTTGTTGTATATCATTTTTATCATTATTACTTTTGACTCCGCTTCAATCATCACATAGCAAGATCATAATTCATAAAATATTACCTGGTGGAATTGCGCCTTCGATCGTTGCTGACCAGATCATCCCGTCATTCACTGCATGGGTACTTCCTACAGCATTTAAGAAAGAGCGCTTTGCAAAAACTGGGTGCTTTTGGCTTGCATCTCTTGAGGTCGTTGAAGTTTGCAGATTCTCCCGATGACGTTGATGCTTCTTTTGCTGCTGCTGTTGGTGATGATGTTGTTGCTTCTGTTGTTGAACTTGGTGACTTTTAGGGGATGTTTCCGGTGATGATTCGTTAAAATGTTGCTGGTGTTGCATTTGGAATTGTTGATTCGATCTTCTACCGTCTCTTAGAACAGAGACATTTGACTTGTGATGGAAGGAGTGTCCTTTTGGGGTGCCTGGGTGTTGCTTTTTGGTCGCTTCAACTGCATCAGGATTTTCCTGGTTGACGTGGCCCCTAAGATTCATATCTTTGGAAGGTGACGATGACTGGGTTTTGGCTTCTAGAAAATTTGCAGCATTGTTCGAATAACGATGGATCGTTCCAGCGATCTCATCAGCAACTTCTATGTGTTTGTTTGGACAGTTAACGGTGTTACAGATCTTGGGGACACCATGATCTCCGAGACAGGTGACTCCCCTGACCAACACCAGGGCAGACAGAAGAGCGTGAATATGGGAGACGCTGCAAATAGCCATGACTTTCTAGAGGGGCTTTGAACGGTGGGGAACGGCAGGCAGTAATGTTGCGATGTTTCAGATGATTCATTTAAAGTGGCCAGCACTTAACACCAAATTCAATACCGTAAACCTGTAAAATGCAAAATAAAAATGAGAATATGTGAAAAAATGCGTTTCGTTCTGTTACTTAATATCAGGACAAAACACACTAATGTTTTCATTTTTGGATCAACCTACTTTATTCTATAATAATTTGTCATAACATGATGAAGGCATCCACTTTATGTGAAATGACACAGGAGCCTATGACATGCCAAAGAAGGAAAAACAAAATCTGAGCAAGAAAAGATTATAACCGACTCAGTACTTCGTCAGAATTCAATGCGCCTTCAGGAGATACAAGTTGTGACTATTTTGGGAAAGAAGTATTTATTAAGAACGAAAGAATATTACAAGATCCCAGATGTGACCTGGGTCTCGTAACACAAAGGTTAGCGATTGATCATACCTTGTTTATTACGATCAATAATTGTACATTGTAGCCAATGCAATCAATCGTACACAAAAATGTTCTTTGTGTTACGGTCCCCTGGTCAGAAAAAAAGTTCTTCGTATACAATCAAGAAACAATTTTTTATGAGAAAGAGCTCCTTTCTATACACAAGGAGAAATGACGGCCATCTCAGAAAAGTCTCGTCAGAATTCAATGGGTTTTTTTTTGGGGGGGGGGCAAAGAAGAATACTCGCTAACAATATTTTTTCCATGAACAGCCAAAGAGTTCCCCAAAATGACCTCGTCCGAAAAGTTTTAAAGGATAAACAAATAACTTTAGACACATTTGTCATAAAGAAAACTTCTACCAACAACAAAAGTATATACCTAGACTCAAGAAGTAACCCTGTCAGGCCAACAAAAAAGGTGTGTTTCGTACGAAAATGGATCAGCCTCTTCTAAGAAAAAACACATAAACACATAATAGTCTTGTTGGAATTAAAAATTTGCTATTTGATAAACAAATTAAGAACAATGTAATTATAAATCATCCATTTCTCGGATCAACGCAAGAATAAAGCGATGTCTAAAAAGTAATACCCAACAAAATTAAAACATTCCTTCCAAAAAAGCCTTTTAGAAAAAAAATATTCCCACATCTCAGAGGTTCCTCATGAGAAATCGAAATTTCTTAGGGATAGCGGAGTAGAAAGTATGAGAAAAAAAATCCTTTCTCGAAACAACGAAAGAATATACCCAGATCCCAAAAGTGACCTCGTTGGGTCAATAAACTCAAAACTCACAGACCAAAGAGACAGTTCCATTGCTAATCCAAATATAATGACAAACCCAATGAACAGCTCAGACGTTTATATACACGCAAAGTTACACCTGGAAAGTTTTAGAGAGATATTTCCTTGGTTAACCTTCGCTTATGCGTTTCACTGCATATGGAATCCATAGGCCCGTTTCATAAAAAGTTACAACTGTTTAACTTTGCCATTATGGCAACTAACATGACAACATGACTCAGCAGCCAATCATACTCAAGTTTACCATGGTAGTGAGTTGCCATAATGACAAAGTTTCCACAGTTTTAAACTCTACATGAAACGGGTCCCTGATCCGTCGTCTGGTATAAAGCCAGTTCGTAGTTCCTTTCTGCGCATGATCAGAGGAAGGTCATTTGTACTAAAGTGACATGGTGGTTTAAAATCTAATGAGATAAGCACCAACTTTGATGTCTTGCTTATTCATATATTCTTTTGAATTGTGGTTTTCCTTTACATCCACAAAAAACAACAATGCATCCACGAACGACTGGTATTCCACAGTTTGCCAAGTACATTGTACAACATGCTATGATACGCATTCAAAGTAGGAATGCAACAAATACCTTCATAAAGTGTTCATTGGTGTGCTATTCTAGTCACCTGGTCTATTCAATTTCTTCATCCTGCTATGTAAGGCAAGCTTACGTAATATCTTGCTTTGAAATCTGCCTATCATAATGAAAGAAATGAAAGGTCATTTGACCAAAATTGTCCATGAAGTAACTACGAACTGGTCTACTGACCAACAGCTTTGCAGTTTAGATGTTGTCTATTTGATTTGAACAAGGGGATTCCAGAGCATGACTAACACTTTGATCCTTTTCTTGTCCTTTTCACAATTACAAGAGATATCAACTTGTTTGTCTCTTCACGTATCTTTAACGAGTTGTATTGTTTCATGTATGCGTCAGTCAGCCCAGACCAACGACATCCAACCAGGGGCGGATCCATGATTTTCCAAGGGGGGGCACTTGTGTTAGAACGATATATTTACATTAAAAAATATTGACTATGACTCTCAAAGGGGGGGCACGGATCGGATGTGCCCCCTGGACTGGATTCGCAACTGCATCAAACCCAAACTGGCTTATAAATACAGTGGTGCTCAAAATATTACTCATAGTGAGCCCCATCAGACAATGAACACATTTTTAAGTGTTCAAGGTCTGCCATGTTTTACATATCTAATTGTGGAGTCATGTGATAAAATATTGCACTCAATAAAGTTATAGTTTCTCCCGGGAGTTTCTCTCGGCTCGCCGACCATTGCAATGTTATTGTCTACATTCAACACTCAGCATGAAGTAGCCTACATCTTGTGGCGAGGTTCACTAACTTTCGAGCACAGCTGTATACGCCATTAGAAACTACGTTGTCAATTTAAAAGAGCACGAAAAGGTGACAAGATACACAAGTAAACAACATCCTCTTATGTCACCTCGTAAAGAAAAAGAGCAAATAAAGTCAGACAAAAAAGTGTGAAATCGCAAACTCGCGCTAAAATCTCCAATGAAATCCTATATCCGACCTGATTTGATACTTCGTTCCCACCTGAAAATCGTGAACGTATAATGGTACATGTATTTGACGATTAAAAGGGACCGGATAAAACTCATATCATTCTTCAGAAACCAGTGAAATAATATAACAGTGGTGCTTGAAATTTTTTGGGCTATAAACATGATAAAGTTCCCTACCTATTCGACCTTTGCCAGCTTTAATACTGCCTTATGCTGGAAACTGCTTTCATTTTTTTCAAGACGAAACCTAATATAGGAGATAACATCGGAAATTCATGGAATTCAATGTCAAATAGGAAAAGATATAAATTTTCATGTGTTATTGTGTTCGATTTTCAAGTTAATGGGGGATAATCAAGTCTTAAAAGTAGCTTCAAGATGAAACAGGTGACAATTGACCTTTACGAGGTAAAAAGCATAGCGAGGAGTTCCGACACTGCATGGCAAGCAAAACGAAATTAGCACCCCTTCTCCTGCTTCTAACAGCCGATTTTCCCAAAGTAAGTTCCACCTCCCCCAAAATGTGCACTGCCTCATACCATGTACTTTAGTTCGACCTCCCATGTTCAACCCAGCTTTCGCCCTTGCTGCTTGCCGAGATGTCCATGGAGTGTACAAGCTGAGTATCCAGTTGAGACAAAACCTCCCGGAAGGTGTAAAATTCAGGAGAAAAGGGAGTTGAATTTGGAAAGGGTGAAAATTCCTATAATAATCTCCTCCCATGTTTAACCCAGCTTTCGCCCTTGCCGAGATGTCCATGGAGTGTACAAGCTGAGTCTCCAGTTGAGACAAAACCTCCCGGAAGGTGTAAAATTCAGGAGAAAGGGGAGCGCCAAAGGGGGTTGAATTTAGAAAGGGTGAAAATTCCCTTTATGGGAAGATTAATAATATCATTCACATCCAGAGAAGTTACTGGCGCAAAAGGTTGGAAGGGACATTATTTCAGCAGTTTCCTCTTGGTTCAGGCGTTGGAAGGGGCCCAAATTTATCGCCTGTCCTTGTCGCCGATTATAAGTAGAGAAACGACATCGTCTACTTTGCCGATTCCAAGGGTACGCAATTATAGAATAATAAATGCCTTAATTGACTGGATTCCTTTATCAAACATGTACGACTTCACAATGGAGCGTATTCTGTTAAAGAAGATAAGTGTTTACCTTCTGAGCATTAAAGTGGGAGAAGGTAAGGTCATGCTATTATCGGGTAGAGCCTCGTTGAATAGATGAGAAGGGGGAACTCTTATTGTATAGGGATTCTATAAGCACAGTCTCCTGCGGTTTGTCCATACACATTCGGAAACAAGATAAAAACGCTGTTCAAAATATTTTCAATCACTACAAACTTTAAAGAAGTTGTTTAAACTTTCAAGCAACAATTATTGTTGTGTGAAAGTTGAAAGTTTAAACAATATCTGTTTCATGTGACAGTATTAAACAACGTGCTTTAAAGGTTTAAACAACGTTTTTGTACATTCTTAAAACAAATCAGTCATAATGACCAGACAAGTAGTCCGCCGGGTACAGCTGATATGCTAGTCACATCTCTGACATAATAGAAATCACTAGAATCTAGTGAAATACGACCAGAAAACAGTCAAATATGACTAGAATAACAGTTGACCCATGAAGCTGACCCTATTAACTAGGGATATTGTTGACTGATTTGTTTTTAGAGTGTACAGTGTAGATTATTATTCCGCTCATCAAACAATCGGAAACAGCCTACGTTTGTTTCAAAAAGCGATATTACGATATGACACATACAATCCAAAAGGTTATACAATTTAAGCGTTAAAAAATCGGGTTCTTCCAAATCTACACAAACAGATGCTAATCACGTCATAGTGACCGGTTCATAAAGACTTGATAATTCACAATTGCTATAACAAGTTTACCGTTAGCCAATCGTATCCACTGATTT
Organism: Lytechinus variegatus; assembly: GCF_018143015.1. Classification (NCBI taxonomy): domain Eukaryota; kingdom Metazoa; phylum Echinodermata; class Echinoidea; order Temnopleuroida; family Toxopneustidae; genus Lytechinus; species Lytechinus variegatus. The sequence goes on from NC_054748.1 coordinate 33,498,920, forward strand.
TAGTAATTGTAAACTGTTATTACAATTTTGTTCTAATAACAAGTTTTGTGAAACAGGCCCCTGATTCTACTTTTTCCATAGGAGATGACGCCACATCTGACTGTTTCTTGGGCCAGCGTATGCCAATCTACTTATGGTATCATTCGTTTTCTCATTTTAATTTTATTTGGCAGTTATCAAGTATCAATAGATATAAGCTAAATATCAAATATCATAATTACAATGTAAAGTGCTTAGAAAGTATTAAGCGCTATATAATTATAACCATCATTTATTTCATTCGATTTCGTGATATCAAGTATTTGATGTCTTATTAAAATGTATTATTATTAAGAAACCAGTAAATAATAAAGCGACTTGCCAAAGGCCTAATCGAACGTCGGGCTTGCTACCGAACGTAATTTCCAGGTCCAAATGTCATGAATGTGTGATTCACCTGCTTGGAGAGAGAAATCTCACTAGCCGCTGGTCAGATTTACAATTTCAGAAGAAATTGACAAGCCCTCTACCGCACCGCACCCCCCCCCCCCCTCCCAAAAAAAAGAGGAAGAAGACAAAGTTATCAACATTCCCGCATTAATTTCCAATACAAATTCCCATTTTACCAGCAAAAACCTAAGTGTCTTCATGGGGTTGGAAATGCCCTTCCTTTTTCTACTTAACATAAACAGGCGCATGTGGGGGTGCGGGCGCACATTATCATTTTACTTGTCAACATTTTCGGGACACGAAATTCCCTTCACTGTGGGCTGATGACCTCTCCTACTTTTTTTCAAATACTTTTTATTTTGCTTGTCAAATTTTTAGACATTTTTCACACCCCGTGTAAAGTCCGACTCTGGATCCGCGCCATTCACACAAGGAAACACTTCACTTTCTGAAACTGCGCCAACAATGGGGGACTTTATTTAGAATCCCCCTGCCCAAATCACTCGTCTATACAGGACTCGGTGATACAGGTGCGATCATTGTGTCTAAACCCTTTTTACATGGTTTAGTGAAACGTATTTTATATTTTGTTCTTTATTTGCATAATACTTAGAGAATCGTGATTAAATAGTGAGTTATTGGGTCACCCATTATGCCCCGTTATGGTAGACAGAGAGGGTGAGATGGGTCGACAAAGAGAACGGAAGAAAGAGAGAGGGGAAGGGAGGCGGGGCCAAGAAAGGGAGGATGGGAGTAAACTCAGCCAGATTTTGGAATGTAAAGAGTGATATTGCGATGAGTTTGAGAAGTAAAAAGTAAATTTGAATTCACGTGTTTAAACAAAATGTGTTTTTTAATCTTCTAAAACGGCCTTCGAATTATCTAGGCACATATTTCCCCACCGGGTAAATTTAAGTTCTGTTCTCTGAAGTCACATTTGTTTTCAGCTAAAACCAATAAGCCAAAGGGAGTACTTAGACATGTTAGAGTTTGATCCCACTAAAACACCCTCTTTTTTTCATGATTTAAACAAGATTTCCTTTCAAGATGAATATCGATACATCCAAATCAAGAAATCAAACAAGAAGGAATGAAACCTCTTACAGAATCATAGTTCATACATATGACAAAAAAATAATCTCATACTTTAACTATCCACCACCACACACACACGTTATCACTCCAACTCGGGACAAGGTAAGGTGCACAAAGTCGATTTGACCACACTTTCTTCGAGCATGCTTCGAGTATCATGTCAGACGACGAGTTAGATTGAATAAAGAAGATGTTTCTACTATTTTCATATCATTTATCCAGATTCTCGACGCTAATCATCGTGACCATACCACTGAAATTTTAGAGGGATGGTCCGGGCTGAAAATATTTATAGCTAAATAAAGTAGAATTCACTGAGCAAAATGCCGAAAAATTCACCAAAATCGGAAAAAATAACAAAGTTATTGAATTTCAAAGTTTAGCAATATTTTGAGAAAACAGTCGCATGAATATTTATTAGGTGGGCTGATGATGTCACATCTCCACTTGTTCTTTTGTATTTTGTTATATGAAATTAGGTTTATTCAATTTTTTCCTCCAAGAACTATACAAATTGAACTGACAACTGATTTAGCGCATTAGATATTTATTGCTGCCACTTATCTCATTATAAGGAGACATATTATTCACACAAGTATGAAATAATGACTTATGATTTCATGTAATAACATAAGAAAACGGAAAGTGGGGATTTGACATCATCAGCCCACCTAATGAATATTCATGACGACTGTGTTCACAAAATATTGCTAAACTTTAAACTTCAATAACTTTATTATTTGTTATCCGATTTTGATGAAATTTTGGCATTTTGATCAGTGAACTCTACTCTATGTATTGAGATATAAATATTTTCAGCCCGGACCCTCCCTTTAAGAGGCAAAACCTCTATATTTCTATTATGTACTTTCAGTGAAAAGTAAGAAAAAATAATATGGATCTTTGTACAATGGAATAATGGACCACCAAACGCGGACCGAAAGATACCATACATTTTGGTCCAAACGTAATGTCAAAGAAACAAGAGCTTTCCGAATTCAGACAGGTAAACCTTGCTTATCAATGATTCCACGAGTTTAAATGAGAAGTAAGCTTAGCATCTACAAAACGAATTGTACGTGTTACTATTTTCATTTGATGATCCTAATTTGGATTATCTGAGTATAATTTTCCAAAAAGGCAAAGCTCTTTTTATTGTAAACCAGTATAACGTGTGCATTATAAAGATGACCTGCAAATGACTTCTTTATTATGGATTCTAGTAAATGCGTATTTATAATATCCTTCGGATGTTGCCCCTTGTAAAAACCCTAGAGATTATTTTATTTGGAACGCCGCTTAAGAGTATGATCAGTGAGAAATCAATGCTTTTGGAATTCCCACCAATGCTGCCAAGAAAAAAGACGGAGAAAACAATAGATCGAGTGACCACGAAGAGTTCCCAAACAAAATTTGTTCAGAGAAAAAGTATGCAAGTCCTTGCTATACTGACGAAAATACTCATTTATCCCAAGGTCTACATGACCTGTCGAGCATATTCGATTTGTATACAAACAAACTTTTGGATTTGAATTCAATTCCTTTCCAAATTTAAAAAAATGTATATATTTGGATCGAAAATAAATCCAGTTTTCGACTGGCCACTATTCAGAGTCGGTCTAGATTGATTCTAAATCCTTGAAGTGAGAGTCCAATTTACCATTCATGCATATATTTATTAAATTTATCTCTCAACAAAGTATCTGGCAAAATGTAAAGTAAATTGATAAATGATATAATTATTTTAATGTCACACACACACTAAAATTAGTTTACATATTCCTATAGGAGATTACACAGTATATGGAAAGATAAGAAAATATGCATGTAAGAAATATTAAGTTGAATCGATAGATGGAAAATACTAAATTTCTTCAATACAGGATAAAGCTTTCATTTATGAGACACTACCTTCATTCTCAGATACAGTGTAATTGCAGACGACAAACATTTTGATAAACACACACAAAAGGATTTGAAATATTCGTCGTGAGAGAACTGTATGGCCCGGTATTGAATTTTACACAAAGGGGGTATACGCTCATTAAATTTCTCAAGATGGTTACTCTTTGATGACATTGAAAAATAAATTAGGCAATGGGCAATATTATTCTTACGCGTAATTGTGTATACACGAATTATAAACCGGATGAAAGAGCACGCATTGAAATTTTATCAAAAAGGGATATACGCATTGTTGGATCCTAATTGACCTTTGTAATATCATTTTGAAAATGAGTAAAAGATGAAGGTAGGGAGGAGATAGGAGAAATGAAAGATAATGTGAATTGGGTAAGGGGAGTGCATCTGGTAGAAATAACAAAAGCACAGTTTGTTAATCGTGTGTTAAAAGTTTGTTAGTGTGAGGATTGAGTGTGTTCAAAGTGTGTGAAGTGTGCTAATAATGGGTTGACAGAGTGTTAAATGTATATTCACAGTGTGTAAACAGTGTGTTCACAATATGTGAAGCGTGTTATCAGTGTGTTAACAGTATGTTCACATTGTGTTCACATTGCTTCTACGGTTTATTAACCGTGTGAACAAAGTGTGATCAGTGTGTTCACACAGCAGACTGTGTGAAGATGCGATTCACAGCATGAAAATTAATATTACACTCTAAATTACAGGGATTTAAAATAAGTCCAGATGGACTGTAGTTAGGGACCAATCGATTTCTGGATTTAGTTTTAATCCTAAAGACTTCAATTTAAATCTCAAATGATTTAAATTCAAATCTTTCGAGATTTAAAAATGAATCTTTAGGATTCAAACTAAATCCGGAATTCGATTGGTCCCTTAGTACAGTCCATGTGGACTTATTTTAAATTCCTGTAATTTAGAGTGTTAGTTTATACTGTGGATACCTCTCGAATGTGCGTGTTCACACAGTCTATTGTGATTCACATTGTTAAAATGCTGAAATAAGAGTTAAGAAATGTTCAAACTTCATGGACAAGTTGAATGTATTCACAGTGTGTTAACAAATTTGATCCTACAAGGATGTGATTCACACTGTTAGATAGCTAACTGTCACAGTGTGAAGATAATTCCAGTGTGGACACCTCTACAGTATATTCACAGTGTGTTCATAAAGAGTGATTGTAAAAACGTGATTCAAACCGTCAAAATGCTCAAAACCATCAGTGTGAAGATATGTTCACACTGTGGACACCTCGATGGGGTGACTGTCCACAGCGTGTTCACATTATCAACTTTTTAATGTGTGATTTTAACTGCTGAAATGCTGAAAAAAAAATTACCAGTGTGAAGATGATTTTATATTGTATTCCACACTGTGAACACACTAAGGCACATTGTGTTCTTTCCAGCAAGGAGGGGGGGAGCGAAAATATAGATAGCTTGGAGGAGAGAGAAAAAAGAACGAGATGTAAAGAGACAGTGGAATAGAAGGAGAGAGGGATCATTAATTTTGACGAGGGGCAAATATGCTTCCGACTTTATGTCTCTACATCCAAGTAAAATAAGTACATTATTGTAAGTAAATTACGTGGTTGACAGAGAGGGGGGAGAGGGAGCGGGGTGTACATTAAAGTTTGAAAAGACATTACAATGAAAATGACTGAGAGAGGAAGAGAAGGGGTGGCTTTATTGAAGTTTTAAAAAGGTGTCACAACACAACAGAGGTTAACTGGTAATTCATCATCACTTTATAGCAATGTTTTGACACCAAACAATCATTTTCACTTGTCGTTCCTCGTCAACGGAATGACTTTCTTCTGAGAAGTCAATGAACATGATGAAAGGGAACAAAACAAAACCCACAGAACGCCAATTTAACGTTTATTCAAGAAAACCTTCTGGGATATTACTCAATTCTTATCGCGCTTTACCTTAATTACGTGATTCACTTAAAATGCATGATAATACTTCCATAATTTGGCCTATTCACAAAATCAGAATTCGCGACTCTTTCCTCATTATAAAGATCAAGTCCACAGCAGGAAAATGCTGACTTGAATAAATAGAGATAAATCAAACTAGCCTACTGCTGAAAATTTCATCAGAATCGGCTGTAAAATAAGAAAGTTATGACATTTTAAAGTTTCGCTTATTTTTTACAAGACAGTGATATGCACAACTAGGTGAGTCAGTCGATGATGTCCATCACTCAGTATTTATTTGTTTATTGTTTGAATTATACAATATATTTTTTTTGGTTAGATTTGACAATAATTACCAACTTGACTGAACCATATAATATTAAACAATGCTAATTCCATGTTCAGGGAGGAATTAATCGTTGTATCACTTGACAATGAGAAAATTAGAATATTTCCTATAATAAACTACAACATAAATAGTGAGTGGATGACGTCATAGTGTCCCCACTTGCATACCAGCCAGGATGTGCATCTGTTTTGTGGAATCAAGCGAAACTTTAACTTGTCATAACTTTCTTATTTTACATCCGATTTTGATGAAAATTTTAGCGTTATGCTTGTTGGATTTTTCTCTTTTTATTCAAATCAACTTTATGCTGGGGTGGACTTGTCCTTTAATTATATACAGACCCAAAAAACATTAATATATTATTTTCACCCCCCGCTGTATACCAAGTAAGCCAACTTGATGACGACAATAATTTTAATACCAATCGCAAACAATGGGTCTAGCATTTCCACATTAAAAGGATGCTATAACTTAGACACAAACACTCTCAATGTGCACTATGTGCTGCATGGCCACATGTAGACCGTCCATTGATCCCTTTTGTAAATTAAGAATAATAATGGGCCTAAATGTTTACCCTGCGTCTCATCCCAATGTTTGTGTATATATTGTGTATGGCATGACGGAGAAAGGCAAATTTCTGTTCATTAACTCATTAATATGAATATACACTGCAAAAACTCTGGTGTTGATTTAACATCAGCCCGGAATCTATATGTCCACACCAGAGAAGTGTTAAGCAACACCATTATCGTTTTGGTCTAATACTAGATGGGTGCTTATACAACACCAATTAGTATTAAAACAGCATCGGTTTGATTCAAAACTGGTGTTTCAATACTTCTCTGGCGTGGACATAGATAGATTCTGGGCTGGTGTTAACTCAACAACGGAGTTTTTGCAGTGTGCTTAATTCATTACACCGAAAATTTCTTGTCGAAACACAATCCAGAAACTTCAGACTATTATGATCCTCGACCATCCATTACATAATTGTACACGAAATAATTCACCTTTCGTTCGCACCCATGAAGAAAGGTTGCACCCAATTGACTACTATAATCTCGTCATTTTAGCCAGCCTTGTTTTTGAAGAGCTCTTCGCTGTGCCACAAGAATCGATAACCTTCGCAGAACTATTATTCATGTGCATGTCAGAGCTGATCGCTTCCTTTTTGGAACAAAGGCAATAAAGAGGAAGACGTTTTACTATATTGTGTGGTTTGTGATGGCCTATAATGACTCACAATAAGAGCTTTCGGTTCCCCTCTTAAAAGAGTGGGTCAAGTATGACCACACCTTAACATAGAGAAAATGGTTTTTAAGACCAATATATACTTCCGTCTTTATCTCCAACATGCATGATAGCACGAATAAATGTATTAATAATCCTTAGTGAGTGAATGAATGAATGATTGAATGAATAGATAAATGAACTATGAATGAATGAATTAACAAATGGATGGATGAATGGATGATGAATCAATTATTGAATGAACGAATATACGGAAAAGGGTTGACTGAAAGAATGCATCATGGTGGTGCCCCACCCATGAGTTTGTGTTTTTTTTAATGAAAACTTCTAGGGGCTCCTAATCCCATGATTTTATCTAATTTGTATATACCTGTATTTTTATGATTGATTGAATAAAATAAATTTTGAATTTAATTTAATTTAATGATTTGACAATGAATGAATTAGTTATTGAATGAATAAATGAACAAACCCTGAACGAATGAACAAACGGAGAATGGTTGATGGAATAAATAGATTAATGAATAATTTATCAATTTAAATTTTGTTTCCCATCGATAAAAATGTTCAAAATCAATCAAAATACTTCCTGATTCTTATACCAATAAAGTGGTTGGTTTAGACAATTTTGTCGGTCGGAAACATATTTATCAAGATGAAAGTTATTTTGATGAATTCTTTATAAAAAAGTGAACAAGACTGGAATATTCGAAGTTCACAATATTATTATGACAACGCTTTTCTCATTAAAGAAGAATACAAGGCATGGAAAATAATACAAAACCGGCAAAAGCATTTAACAATTCATTAGTTGTCTCGACATGCTCGATGAATGAATTATCAAAGTCTGTATAATTTTGAAGTACATCTCAAATTCTTAATTACTCTTAACTATTTTAAAAAACTATTATTATGTTCATAATGTAAACTAAACTTTAGGGTGGAAAAAATATCTGACAATGCATGCCGTGGAAGAACTATAACTATTATTATCATCCAACCGGAAATTCATAGAGGCATTATTTAGTTGCCCAATCGAAATGCGTCAATGGAACAGAATCATCGCTACACATGCAGTAAAAAATATATATATATATACAACGCTGTTTACTATATGAACCTTCCAGTAATTGTTTAAACAAGTGTTTTAATCTTAAGCAACAAAGTTTAATTTTCAATATCCAATCTACAATAAATTAAACATGATTGTTAAATGGTTAAACAAACACTGTAAAGTTCTTAGTAAACCGCGTTGTATAAAATCTTAAACAACGTTTTTACTGTTTAAAGATACTTTTAATTGGGAACGAGGAAAATAGTTCTAAACATTATAAAAATAACGCCTGCAGAAAATCTACTACTTACTCTCCGCACTCACTCCTGGTACCAATGAGGTCCAAACATTACACCCATACACTGCTAAAACTCCGGTGTTGATTTAACACCAGCCCGGAATCTATATATGACCACACCAGAGAAGTATTGAAATAACACCAGTTTGGAATCAAATCGATTTTGTTTTAATACTAATTGATGTTGTACAAACACCTATCTGGTGTTAGACCAAAACCAAACTGGTGTTGTTTCACACCTCTCTGGTGTGGACATATATAGATTCCGAGCTGGTGTTAAATCAACACTAGAATGTTTGCAGTGTATTTTTAAAGCTTACCACTGCACTTCTTTTTGATGTACGCGTTTCCCAAGAGAAAGGCACGGCAAAGCGATTTATACTTAGTGTGGGCCTGTAAGAATTTATACTGGTGGAAAAGAGGAAATTGTGGCTCGATCGTTGGGGAGACTAATAATTTCCCAAGACTTCTCGGTAATTTTTCAACAGCGTTTGCAAAGTGAGGATAAAGAATGGGGCATTCCCCAAATAATTCACCAATTCAATTGCGGTACTACAAGGAAAGAAGTGAGAGCGGTAGGTATGACGAGTGATATAGGAGGGGAGGGGTCGAAAATGTTGAAAAAGAAAACAAGAAACACCGGGGCCACGTCCTGTTCGTTTCCAAGACATTTTGATTATCGATAATCTTAACACCTTGATAGGTCTTTCAAAATAATTTGCCTTTATATTCGATCTTGCGGTTAACAACACCATCATTATCGTCATCCTTATCATAATTATTATTGACATCATCACCATCGTCATCATTAACATCATCACTACCACCATCGTCATAATCATCATCATAATTATCATCACCACCATCATCATCACCGTCGTCATCACTAACATCACAACCACCACCACCATCATCGTCATCGTCATAATCATCATGATCATGATCATCACTATAATCACCATCATCATCATCATGATCATCATGATCATCATCATTATCACCAGCATCACCATTATCGCCATTTTCATCATTATCATCATCACCGTCGTCATTATCATCATCACCATTCAGCAGCGTACGTCATCATCACCACTCGTGTCCATTATCAAAATCTACATTTCTACATCGTCGTCAACATGCATTTGCAATGTTATTACCATTCCAGACAATTTAATTCGGGCACTTAAGCGATTGAAAATAAGTGGTAGTCGTACATGCAAATTGCACCCGCCCCCCCCCCCCCCCCCCTCCCCCTATAAATGCTGTAATAAGCATACACATAGAGAAAGTGTCTATCACGACGTAACCTCAATCAAACGAAAGTGCTGCTATTTCCAGTCATCATTCCAATCCAATTCGACATATTTGCTTGGATTTCTTACCCCAATCGTCTTTTTCGTCTATCCGTGCGGCGAGTTGGCCCGCTCCCGGAATCTCCCTGTAAATGAATCTGTGGTTGACGCCAGAACTCCGCCGCCGACGACGACTTGGAACGGGATTCTCCCCGACTAGCGCATAAAATGCGGGGCTATCGCTGCGTAAGTGGCGACATGTATATACGGCGCCGCAGAAATAAGTGTCCGCCCCGTGCGTTAAGTACACACCACTGAACTGTCTACATTAATGGCCCGCCAGATCTTCACCGCGGGGAGTACAATAGAAAGGTATGGATACGAGCACCACTATTTGTGGTAAGGGCATTTTAACAAAAGAAACAATCAGGTGAATAAAAAAGGTTACCGGCGCATGACTCCAGGTTTTTTTCTTCTTCGTCATGTGGCGATCTCTCTCAGTTCATTCATGAGCCCTTCATGCGGCAATAGGAGCTTGCATTATTGCGTAATAATCGGCGAACCGATATTTCGTCACTTTATTCTTTTCTTGGCGAATGTTAGCTTGGTGATTGAGGAAGGGTGTGTCGTGTACAGGGGAGTGTTCAGGTGTTCAGTTGGGATTTGTTGGTTGAGTTTGGTCAACTGCTTATACGAATCCAGGGCAGGGTGACCAGATTTCACAAAATGAAATACGGGACAATCGACAAAATAAGATCAACAAAGAAGGCTACAGTGTTAGACTTGTGAAAAAATATAAAGAATTGGAAGGGAGGGTGAACAAAAGAATAAAGGAGAGAAAAAAAGAGATGAATTGAGAAGAAAGAAAAAAATGAAGGGGAAATGAAGGGAAAAAAGAAAAGAAAGTTAGAATGAAAGAAGGATGAAAGAAAGGATAAAAGAGAAAAAAGGTTTTCATCATTCTTTGAGTTGAATATAGAAAGAAAGGAAGAGAAGTTAAATAAATGTGTGAATTCAAAGACAAAATGAAGGAGAGAAAAACAGTAAGAAAAAAGGAGGAAAGAAAAATAAAGGAAAGTCATGTTTCCTTCATTCTTTGAAAGTAAGAAACAAAGAAAGAAGTAAAACAGGAAGGAAGGGAAAGAAAGAATAAGGGAAATAAAGGAAAAGAATAAGCGAAAAATAAAATAAAGAATGAAAGAAAGGAGGAAAGAGAGGGAGGAGAGAATGAAAAAAGAAGAAAATAATGGAAGGAGAGAAAGAACGAAAAGTAAAAGGAGAGAGAGGGAGAAGGAAGCAAAGAAAAGTTTAAGGAAAAAATTAAGAAAATTAAAAAAAGAGAGAAAAACAGTAAGAAAAAAGGAGGAAAGAAAAATCAAGGAAAGTCATGTTTCCTTCATTCTTTGAAAGTAAGAAACAAAGAAAGAAGTAAAACAGGAAGGAAGGAAGGGAAAGAAAGAATAAGGGAAAAGAATAAGCGAAAAATAAAATAAAGAATGAAAGAAAGGAGGAAAGAGAGGGAGGAAAGAATGAAGGGAGGAGAGAATGAAAAAAAGAAGAAAATAATGGAAGGAGGAGAAAGAACGAAAAGAAAAGGAGAGAGAGCTAGGGAGAAGGAAGCAAAGAAAAAGGAAAAAATCAAGGAAATTAAAAAAAATGAAATTTAATAAAGAAGGCAGGTAAAAAAAAAGGATAGAAAGAAAAATGAACAGAGAGAGAGAAAAAAGGATCAGGAAATAAAGATAGATGGAACAAAAAGGGCAAGCAGGAAGGATAGATCGAAGAATGAAGATAGAAGGATAGAAAAGAAAGAAAAGATCGAACAAAAACAATCCAATCATCTAATAAAAAATCATGATATTTGGTGTTTTTTAGTATATTTAAAAAAAAAATGTTTCAGAAATGAATAAAATTTCGAAGTGAGGCATTGTCAACTTAACAATTTGATGACATCGCGGCATGATACACAACGAAAGCTGAAACAACTAGATCTAGTTATGAAAACTCATAACTTGTTTCTCCGATTACATCTCCAAATCAGTAACCTGAGAATCCATAATATAATTATACAAATTTCCCGCCGATTTTGTGATTATTTTGGTGGAAAAACTGTTTATCATATCATTGTTTGCACCATTGAGAATCTGCTCCGATCCTAATTGCCTTGCCAGTACAGAGGCAGGAGGCCAGTTTGCAATGTATTGGGTACAATTTAGCAATAAAATCACCGAAGAACTTGCAAAGGTTTAGTTATCGATTTTATTGTTGTCTCTGCTTCGTCATCTGTTGGTTATTTAAAGAAAATTCGTCACTTTTAAAGGTATTAACTATACATTTGGTCAATTTTCTGAAATACGGGACAAATAGGCGTCCCGGGAAGGGTTTGTCGGGACAAAGGAGCAAAATACGGGACGTCTGGTCACCCTGATCCAGGGGGCTAAGGGGCCACCCCCCCCCCCCCCTGACGAAAAAGAATGGGGGAAAAGGAAAGAAGAATTAGGAGAAGAAGAAAGAAGGATGAGAGAAAAGGAGGGAAAAAAGCTACAGGGGCGGGAGAAAAGAGGAATAAAACAAGTGGAGGGGAATAATTGGAAAAGTTGACTCGGAGGTCATTACATAAAAGTAAAAATTTATCTTGCGCTTCACGCTTGCATTGCCTGCAAAGACATAATAATTTGCTCAAGTTGTACAAGTTAGATTATCGTGTTTTCGAGACAAGAAGTACAAAGTATACTGGGGTGCGAAAAACCGTGCGATTCGAGTTTTCATAGCTTTGTTTCAGCGAGGTACACATCAGCGTCATGATTTTATAATAGTGCTGAATATCTTTTTTTCGCGGTATAGGCGCTCGCATTATTTGATGAACAAGACAGGACTGGTATCGTCTGCATGAATTTTCACAAACGGCTAGTCCTTGAAACGCCCCCTTTTCAGGTCAGAAGGCCGACCTGTAATATTTTCATCGCCTTGCATAATTAGATACGCATCATGTTCATATATTACAAAAGGTACTTAGAATGTCCAGTTAGGGGTCTAAATCGCCAAAAGAAACTAACTTGCACTTATACCAATATACTCTTCATAATTTTCCTCCATGTCAAACAAAACTTAACATGATCCCTTTCGAGTCAGTTTATAAAAACTTCAGCTTGCGCTAACTTGCTTGAATGTCAAGTTTTTAGATCAATAGGCCAAGTTTCAGATCGCGCTACGCGCTTGCATTTAGTTAGGAAAATACAAAATTTCTCAAGATTTCAAAAAGTGGAAAGAATTTCCGGTGTATGTTTAAATCTATAAACGAAATTCTTCCCGCCGCTTTTCACGTTCCTATAGATATTATTGTTATTGAAATAATTAATTCTTTATTAAAAAGTGCTTAAATTGTTCAATTTTTTTAAGTCGGAATATCAAAACCTTTCATTTCGCTTTTCACACTCGCATCGTTTTTTTTATAGTTAGATACCCATCTTGTTCATGGATACAAAAAAGGTGCATAGATAATCTAGTTTTCAAGTCGGAATATCATTTTTAGCTCGCGCTTCGCGCTCGGATTATTTGATTGAGCAGCTAAATCGTAAAACCCATATTTATTTTTCGCAATTTCTATGTAAAAATCAAATCCACTCAAAATTTATCGCATTACATAACTTATTCGGCATTGCAAGTCTTCCAAATCAAGTGTTCACAAGTCCCATATTTTAATTTAAAGCGTGTTTGATTTACAAAATAGTTAATCTTCATAGTTTATCAGTTAAACAACCATACCATGCTTAATTTATTAAGAATTAAATATCGAAAATTAAAACTTTGTTTTGATAATTTAAACGCTTGTTTAAATTGTATAAAGAACCACTTTTAGGTTCATGTAGTAAGCAGCTTTGTATAAACTATATGGGAAAAATAAAAAGTGTGATACCGTCATCGACATGTCAAGGATACCAAACAAAGTGACCTAAAAAGATTTCATACAACACCCTATCACCCTCATTTTTTCAGTCTCTTGAGAGTTTTCATAAGTAATAAGCACACAGACTAGATAGGATATCAATAAGGTATGTACCCTGTGAAAAAAAATGAGTGAGTCCATGCGTTACTTGCGGGACAGAATTACTTACAGGTCATGTCCACCTCAGAAAACTGTTGATTTGAATCATTTGATAAAAATCAAATAAGCATAACTATAACCCCTACCCCCCCCCCCCCCCCGGCAAAAAAATCATCAAAATATGATGTAAAAAGGTAAGAAAGTTACGACATTTTAAGGTTTTGCGTATTTTTCACAAAAGAGTTATATGCAAAACTCGGTGACATGCAAATGAGAGAGCCGATGTTAACCTTCAGTAACTCTTATGGTATAACTAGTAGCGTACCTAGGATATTCCACAGGGGGGGGCAAAATAATTTACAAAAAAAAGATCTTCAACCACAAATAAAGGATTTCGTGCAAAAAAAAGAGATTCCTCAACAGGATATAAAGGACATTTCACAGCAGAAAAAAATTAACAAGCAAAAAAAAGAAGGTCTTCAACTTCAGGGGGCAGGGATAGGCCCCTTGCATGGTATGTGACTCGTCAGGAGGGGCAGTCTGCCCCCCCCCCCCACGTAGGTACGCTAGTGGTAATAACACGTGTTCAGGGAGGACTAGAATTTTGGTTTACATCATGCCAATGAGGAGAAAAATCAAATAAATTGTTCTTATTATGAAAATCAACAGTGAGTGGGTGATGTCATAAATCCCTATACAGTGCGTATCAAAAAAACGGGACAGATTTGAAAAGTCTATAAAATTTTTGTTTCAAATAATGATGTCTATATTTTGGTGTTAATAGATGCTCTAAGGTCTTATCTTTGAAATGCAATTTAAAAAAATAAATTTTATTCATGCTTGAGCGAACACGGGACATTTTTGTTGGGGGTTCAAAAAGAGGCTTGCGCCAGAATTGCAGAATATGTGTAATACAATGATCAGACTTCTTGCTAATGAGGAGACTTCCTCTTGACCTTTTCATTATCTGTGCCACAATTTTCGAATTATGCTCTCAAATTTCATTTACAAAGTTATTTATTTAATTGAATTATTTCGTTTTTTCATTTAATCTTCTCTTACCTTTTTAATTTTCCTTCATAAGTAACTGAGAAAAGAAGATTTTTTTTTGTCAACCCAAGCAAGAAGTTTTGAATGATTAATTGGGAAAACTTGTGATTATTAAAATCGTTTTATTATGTGAAACAAACAATGTAATGTACATGTACCTTTAAAAGACATGAATCTATTTTTCAATGGGTCATTAATTCCTTGACCAAGTTTAATTGCTTGACAGGAAACACAGGAAGGGATTCATGTCTTTCAATGACAATGGTGTATTGAGTCAATTTTGAAGGAGCTAGATATGGCAGATCCGGGGTAAAAAGTTGTGAGCGAGCGAAGTGAGCACGCAAATATTCCCACTTTTTTAATTACAATATCAAATTTTGTGATAGATTTTGACATAATATTCAGAAAATAATATCATATTTTACTTTCTATCTTTCCTTTTATTTCCTGTCCACTTTTTTAGGTCATGATTTTTTTAATGGGGGGGGGGGAGCAACCCGAGCGCCCACCCATCTGTATGGCTTTGTTCAAAAGGCACCATAATCTTTGTAGCACATAATGAAAGGATTTGAATAAAAAAATCCATGCTCTCCCATAATTCGGTTGAAAAAAAATAATTTTAGCTTGAAGAAGGAATATTCAAACCTAACAGAGAGCATATTAAAAAGAAATAACAGAATAATTCAAGCAAATAAATAGATCTGAAAATGCATTTTGACCGCATGATTTGATGGAAGTCTGCTAATAAGCCAGAAGTCCGATCATCATATTGCTCATATTCTGCAATTCTGGCGCAAGCCTCTTTTTGAACCCCCAACAAAAACGTCCCGTGTTCGCTCAAGCATGAACGAAACTAAATTTTTTTAATAGCATTTGAAAGACCAGACCTTAGAGCAACTATTAACACCAAAATATAGAAATAATAATTTGAAACTAAAATTTTATAGACTTTTCAAATCTGTCCCGTTTTTTTGATACGCATGCACTGTATTATGTGCATTCCGACCATGCAGGATGTGCACAAATTTAACTGTTTTGTGAAATTAAGGAAAATTTTTGAAAGTCGTAACTTTCTTAACACCCGATTTTGATCAAAATTATCAGTGTTATGCTTGCTGGATTTTCTCTTTTTATTTGAATCAACCTTTTGTTGAGATGGGTTCGATCTTTAAAAGCTGCAAGTGAGCGAAGGGAGTGCGGCGAAAACTTTGACCTTTTGATGGAGTTTTTCAGAATGTTCAGAAAATAATTTAACATTGACCCTTTCAGATTAAAAAAAAATCACTTTTTCGTAGTCGGGAAAAATCAAAGGGTCCATGCTGCCAAGCCCCCAGCATAGAACAAAGAGGTATGTTCATTCAATATAGACACGCCAAACAAAATGAATGGGGGGACTCGGCACCCCTGCATGGACCTCCTTCATAATTTCCAATAAAAATAATTAACCCTGAATTGTCGAGGTCCCTAAAAGTATAAGGACTTGTGATTCTATCATGCTCCTGCAGGCAACAATAAATTGAACTATTCACGATCTCTCTGTGCATCACGTATTTTTCCACAATCAAAGGAGTCTTCTTCTTTTTTTCTTTTGTATCCCCCCCCAAAAAAAAAATCCCTTGATAAATTTCTTTACAATTCATTTGTCCAATACATCGACTGGTCAAGGAAGCCATAACAAAGGGCTCTAACAAAATAATGAAAAGTAAAACACCATTACGACCATAAAATTACCATCATTTTGGAAAGAACCGTTGATAAATCATGCTTGGTATTCTCGTGTTTATTTCACTCGAATTAATACGTCTATTCAATAACCAGGATTAATCTAAATATTCTGTCTGGGTTTCTCGAAACTAGACTGGGGCCGTTTCATAAAGCTGTTCGTAAATTAAGAGCGACTTTAAGAACGACTGTTGATCCTTTCTTGTGGTAAATGATATGATCATTGGCGATGGTTAAGCGCGAAGAAGGATCACCAGTCGTTCTTAAAATCGCTCTTATCTTACGAACAGCTTTATGAAACGGCCCCCAGATATTATGAGCTGGTGAGAGTGACAGTGTAATGAACTGCGTTCAATGAGTATAACTAATCATCCAACTATTGGTCTAATAAGCTGCTTAGTATAGCTGGTTTCACTAGCAGATCTAGAAAGTAGAAGGCCCCTTAGGTACGCTTGGGGCATTCCTCGATCAAACTTATTATTTCTTTACACTCTAAAAATATTGGGTAAAATGTTATTGCTCCATGAGCGTAATTATGTGTCCAACAAACATTGGGCATTTCTGTGGGGCATTTTTATTTATCCAGTGTGATGAAATTTTGCCCATTCTAAAGTAATTGCTGCTTTTTTTTTTTTTTTTGCTTCCCGCATTTTGGTAAAATACTGCCCAAAATTGGTTGGACATATTATTACCCTCGTGCTGGTTAATATTTTACCCAATATTTTTTACAGAGTGTATGAAATAAGAATTGGAACAAGGTCGGGGTTTCGGGGAGGGGTTGGGTGAGGGGTACTATAAATAATGATTCATAATTGAAATTTTATATCGCATAAATTATTTCACGTTAAATTATTGTTAAATTTATTGAAATAAGCATGAATCATATTTTGTTGGAATGAGAAAAAAAGAAATGCGAAATGTTAACTGACTAGTCATGTAGTGATGACACTGAACCGCCATACACACTGAGATACTTGAATTGAATATTTCCACATTATTTTCGCTACTTTGCGCTATTCTGTATAGGGCCTCACCCTTTTCATTTTTGTGGGTGCAGGTGTAACTGCAACTTTCAACTCTACCCTCCTTCAACATTACAAACGAACCGCCCTTTCAGTTTAATACTTTGAAAAGAAAAGAAAACAAAATACAAGGTCTCTAAACACAGACACAAAATAGATGTAGGTCTAGCTATAGTCTAGTACTGACTTTGGTAAATATTTGATTTTCTGTGTCAGAGGCACCGTCACAAGATGCGACCGCTTCTTTCTGATTTTTCGATGAGGAAACGGAGAGAGAGAGATAGAAAAATTGAAGAATGCAAAAAAGAGGAAGAAGATAGTAAAAGAAAATAGAGTGCTAAGTTTACAAAGCAAGTCTGTATCAATTACCCCTGATATTATGAAATCGAGAAAAAAAATATCCTCGACACCGCCCTACGTCACACCACTGCCCACCCCACGTCAAACTATACCGTACCCTGGCGTCGCCCGCCCGCTGGTCTGATCTTAGGCAGCGGCGTATTAGGCCAAACTTTTTGACGGGGTCAGTTAAGGCGGGAGCTAAAGTTCTGAAATGGGTGCCGTGCATGGAGCGAAGAGAGGGAACAAAAATGTCGACCTATAATATTGACATGATAGGCCTACTATTCCCCTCTCTTCTTTTCTCCTTTGTTTTTTTGTCATGAAACTTTTTTTTTTGGGGGGATGGGGTCAATAAGTTCTGTACATGTTTAATTTAAAAAAAAATGTGTTGGGGTGCCCTCCCCCCCTCCAGTTCTGCGACTAAGCGACCCAGTGCAGAAAACGGATTATGGAAATGGGCTAATTTATCTTAATCCTGTATAGATCAGTCTCAGCTAGTCTCGATCGTTTATTTAGTCGACTCATCACTCGATCTTTACGTTTGTCAATTCTGTCTCGTCTTCACGGATAAAATGCTAACAATCATAAATTATGGCAAGAAGAAGAAACAAACTCTTGACGCCATCTACGGTAAAGGTACGTTAATTTAAGAGTGGCATCTTCAATCAAGATGGCAGCCCCCATGACTCTCAGAATCTCTCCTGCAATTACCATGTATATTTTACAATTTTGTCTTTTGATTGCATCTTTTGTTTCAATAAGCAATGGAAATCGGAAGGTAAATATCAAACGTTTATTTTGGATTGAATATTGACGATTTTAATGATAATTTAATACCTAGAAACGCGTTTAAATTAATAATGAAGAACTTCGCAATCGACCATGGCCATGCATGTCGACCGAGGGCGAGGGCAGCGGCCGGCGCCTACGGCCTACTCCTCCCCTGGCCATGGGCCAGGCATGATGCCGCCAGTCGACCTCGCGGCGCTGCACAGTGGGCCAGAATGAGTTGAAAGTGCGCCAATATTTCGTGTGATATTTTACGGCCTTATCCTGAAATAAGTCACCTCTCTTCTCTTGTGTGTGTCAGTACTACTACATCATGACTACTACTAGGGACTTCACTCAGGGTGTCTGCCTTGCTTGTCTGGAGAAAAAAGTTATTTTTGTTATTTCAATTAGGCCTAAAGAAAATATCACAATTTTCTTTGTGAATTTGAATAGAAATTCAGATGAGTGATGGTGACCGAAATGTAAAACTTTATTTTTAAAAATCCCTAATGGCTGCAAAGAAGGAGAATGAAATCAGGTCAATTTTCAGCATTTTCTTCCACCTTGAGTGAAGTTCGTGCAGGCTCCACTCCGCTTCAACTTTCAGCTTCACTACCGCTACACTACACTCCACCTACCCGAACTTCGGGACGGTGAACTCGTTGGATATTCCAAGTGACAAAGGTGGGATGGAAATGTTATTTATTGTAAAAATTAAAAAAATATAACCAGAAAGTAAAATAGCTTAATTTCATAATCTTCACCCATATTTCACTCAATGTCCAGCCTCTTGTTATCCTCAAAATTGGTGATTTTGGGCCAGTATCTATTTCCTCACGTATTATTCACCGCGGATTTCAAAACATCACATGCGATTGGTCGCAGGTCAAACTGCATGAATATTTATATTATATTTGATGGCTCAGAAAATATCAAAACTATTTTAAGAGTTTGTGAAAATATTCTACTGATTTGTGGAATATTTTTAGGTGGCACAATTAAATGTGTTAGCTTTAGTGTAGCTTTAGTCCCCCCCCCCCATCATACTCCTTCATCATGAAGCCTTGAAACCCTTTCCGTACATGCATAAGCAATACCTATACACCTGGATGGATTTCTATAGGAAATCCATATT
This sequence comes from Lytechinus variegatus, assembly GCF_018143015.1. Taxonomy (NCBI): domain Eukaryota; kingdom Metazoa; phylum Echinodermata; class Echinoidea; order Temnopleuroida; family Toxopneustidae; genus Lytechinus; species Lytechinus variegatus. The sequence continues at coordinate 33,518,620 of NC_054748.1, forward strand.
TAGAGAGTGAAATCGGTTAGTATCTATTTTATTCATCTATGAACCTTCATATGCCTACTGCGTATGAAGATGTAAAAAGTTTTGATAGTAAAAATTAGAGGTTTCTTACCAGACTGATCTTGTGTAGATCCCTCGATCCATTTGTAAACAACGCAAATACAATAGGCTTGACCTAGGGACAGTGATTTTCCATTTCAAAAAATTGCCTTTTCCGTTTCAGAAAATCTTAAATTCCGTTTCGGCATGTCAGAAAACGGAAATTCCGTTTCCCCATAGACTTTGTACACACGGAAAAGTGACAATTCCGTTTACCCATCCAGTAGCAATAACACAAGTTAACGCTCGCGCTGGTCAAAATTTGGATCTGTCACTGTACCAACAACGCAGTAGAATCCGCTCTAATCGGATCTATGCGGGCACAAAAAATATTTTGATACATATATCTAACATGAATACATCCTCACCTTTCACATTTCTAGCATTATTTCACTGTTGAATGAACTTTTATAGATAATTTTGGGGGGTTTTGGACATCGTTTCGAGCAGTCAACGATTTCATTCTATCCGCCATTTTGGATTTCAAGATCGTGCTATACATTTTCAAACGTAGAGGGCAGCAAAACACGACCTGCATGTGAATGTTTTGGATACGGCCGATCGACCGTAACCTGCCAGAGCGGCCGGGAAGGACCGGGGCGAGGGGTACGATCGGGTGTGAAGAGCAGTCACGATGTGTTGATTTTGTTGTGATTGTGGTGAAGTGAGATCGTGTTTTGTGAAGTTTTGTGGCCATTTAATATTCGTATTTTGTTGAGATTTTGGAGTAATTTATGTTGCTGTTCTGTGTATTTTGAGGAAAAATATGTTTTCCGTGATTTTCCGTTTGAAATGCCACTTTCCGTTTCAAAAGGCCATTTCCGTGAATTCTGTCCATTTTCCGCGATCGCAGAAAGTCACTGTCCCTATTGACCTTGAACCACTTTGTTTTAACGTACCTTCGATAATTGATGTTACAAAATGCCGTTTTGAAAAGAAATTTATATATAAAAATCATTTAGCAAATAATAGAATTTGAAACATTATAAATGATTATAATGATAATAATTATTATTTATAGTCAAGTTTCAAATTTTGAGACATTTGTTTTATGGTGAGTGAAGCCAACGTTCAGTGGAACAACCAATTGGCAGTGTACAGAGACTGAAGCTTTTGGTCTCTATCTGAAATTAATTGCAAGACTTATGATTGATTTTGTGACCCAAGATTGACTTGCAATAGATTGTTTCTTGCAATGCTCCATTACAATGATTTTGTTTTTCCAATGCAGGTTGCTGAACCCAAGCTCCCCATCCATGATCCAGAAGGGTTATCAACTTACGTTCTTGTGATCGAGCATTCTTTTGATCAAGGTATGTGCGGTGAAGATAATCTGCTGAACCATTGGTGGGGATAATTATGGTGTGTTATATTTCCGGTGGGGGGGTACTTACTTCGTTTAAATACTTACGTATATTGGGTATACAGGGATATGCTGTTTGGAAGGATGACTTTTTCAAGAAAGATCCTTAGATGTGGGTCCCCTTTTCATTAAAAAGATCCTGAGTCATGGGTCTCTGAGGCCGGAATTCACAAAGGTGGTTTTGAAAACCCTCGGTTGAGTTCACGGCTTATGAACATTGTAGATTTCCTGCATAAATTACACTTAATTTAGCACGTATCAGGAGCATGTATAAAAAATACCCAATGCTGATGCGTGCTTTTATCACAGTGTGCCAAATTGACGCCTGTTACCATGGTTATATGCTATTTTATTAATGAGTCACTGTTTTGAGTAATGAGTCCACTCTTCAAACAGTGGACTCATGAATAAAATAGCATGGATAACAACTGCAACAGGCGTCAATTTGGTGCACTGTGTCAAAAGCGTGCATCAGCATTGGAGATTTTTTAATATAGGCGGTAAAATAGCCCATACAGGAAATCTGCATAAACCATCGACTCAACAGTGGGTTTTTAAAATCACCTTTGTGAATTCGGGCCATAATGTTTCTTTCGTTCTCCCATTATTTTTCTGAGATTTCCTGATTTGTTCTCAAATACTCCAGCTTCCATTGATAATTTGCAATGCAGAGCGAAGCCTAGTACATCTCATGAATATTCATATCCACACAAAATATTTAGTATATAGTGTAGTTTTTGTCCCCACGATCAGTTTGTCTTGTATGGTGCAATAAATTTATCAGTGCTATAGATGCTTCAATTGGTACAGGTTTGAATCTTGCAGAATCGGTGAACCCTGTAAGAATAAAAAAAAATCAAGTTGCATTATATTACACCTTAAAATGTGTAATATTTAAAGTTAAAAATCAAAATAGGAAAATTGAAACAGAATTTGGAATTCAAGATCTTTATTTCTATGTCCTTACTACTTTTGGGAATGTTACCAAAGTTTGGGAGCAGAGGAACACTAGGTTTTCAAATCTAAGAAGGAATGTTTTTACTGACTGTTGACTTAACTAAAGGGGGAAAATATGAGAAATTGAAAGAAATTGAAATTCAAAATCCCCATTTCTTCTTTTGATGTTCTTTAGGAATGTCACCCAAGTTTGGGAGTAGAGGAACATTAAGCTTCAAATCTAACAGAGAGAGTCAAGGAATGTTTGTACAGACGGCTGCACTGACTGCTGGAGAAAAAAGGAAATTAAAGGTAACATGATAATGTTAAAACATATTTTTGCCTTACGCTTGGGAAAAAATTAACATTGATTATTTTCAATGACAATCATCACCATTCTGTTTATTGAAAAGGAAAATAAGAAAACTGATGATTTCAAAATCATTTTATTAATGTGGAAGAGATGAAAAGGAATGAAAATGAGAAGGTGAAAAGAAGATAGAGTAGGGAGTATCAAATGATAATAATGATGGTAGCAATGAGGAGAGAATGAGGATGAAGAGGAGGATGTTTAGAGGGAAGAGAAGGAAAAGGAAAATGAAAGCAGAAAAAAAATTACAGGGGGGAGTGGCACGGGATGATTTCACCCCTACCTGAAATGCTTTAAAGAACCTGGGGGAAAAAAGAGCCTGTAAATCCCCATTCACAGAAGCTTGTCTAAAGTTGCCTGTAACCTCCTATTCAATTTCAAATTTATCTCTTGGCAGGATTTAGCCAAACACGATGGCATCTATAGGATACGAGTGCCAACCAGTCTTGAGGCAAACCCTGATGATAGCTCACTACAGTTCGTCTCTACTTTCACAAGAGCGGTAAGGGCATCTCTAGTTCAAATAAACATTTATTTTTTTCTATTTCTTCTGTCAAAGTTAACACAGTTCCAAAGATGAACTGTTGTTGAAGATTTTTCAAGATCCTCTTTAGTCAACATTTGCAGTCATGAACTTGACCTTGCTCCCCAAACTACATGTACATGTAGGAACAGCCTTCCAATTGAGAAATGATGCTCTCCATTGCTAAATATCTTTAAATCTGAATTAAAAACATATCTGTTCAGTTGAGAAAATACTTTCTTAGAATTATGTACTGGTAAACAGAGCTCTCGGCCAGGGCAGCTGAATATATTCGACATATGAAAACTGAGCTATACCAATTTGTGTAGATTATTTTTAGTAGTATAACCGAACATTCATTTCAAGTATTGTGAAGGTAATCAGTAGCAATGGCTGTACTTGTGCTAACATCTTGCTTCTCTATTGGTGGTTCAGTGCACTTATCTGTGGCCTTACAACTTTGATAATTGATATCATGGAGTATTTGTATGGAAGTGTCAAGGTGTAGTGGTTCTGACTATTGCCTTGTAGACAGTGGGTCATGTGTTCAAATCTTATTGAGACGCTGGTCTCTTTAAGCAAGGCATCAATTTACACTAGGCTACTCTCCAACTAGGGTCCAGTTGCGTATAAGTTACTACTATGGTAACTTTGCCATCGAATGGTAACTACCATGGTAACAATGCCAAGCAGCCAATCAGAATCAACAATTCTGTGAAAGATACCATGAGATGGCAAAGTCACTATAATAGTAACTTTTATACAACAGGGTCCAGAGTTAGATGAGGACCTGGTAGGATACAAATCCAATGATGTTGGCTCAGCAATTAGAGCATAGTGGCTGCTCATTATAGGAATACTTGATCCCCAGGGAGTGGAGATTGTGCATGTACGCCTTATGTAAAGCAAACGGGCAGTTTCATAGAGCTTTTTTGTAAGTAAAGAGTGACTTTTAAGAATGACTGTTATTCCTTTCTTGTAGTAAGGGATATTCAATTAAATGTTCATTGGTGATTATTGAACTCCAAAGAAAGGTTCTCCTGTCGTTCTTAAAGTTGCTCTTAATGAACAGCTAAAAAAAATTATGAAAGAACCACCGGGATAATGATGTAATCACAAGGCACTAAGAGATGTTGTTCCAGTAAACGTTTTATGAAAGCAGAATTATAATATTATTGATAATCCTGATTATTTTCTTTCATTTCATTTTTACAGTGTGCACTTTTACAGTCTCGATTATCAGACAACATCACCGTCAGCGTTGACCAATCAGGAAATGTTCTGGGGGTATCTCTAGTGCCAATGTACGGGTCATGTGACCGGGACTCCTCAGGCGAATCATTATCATCCTTAGATTACTTCAATACAAGTGTGTCGCTTTCCGTCACGACAGCTGGTCCAAGGTAAGTAAAATAATTTTGATCTTTTAAAGACAATTTGTGGTATAGAATAAATTAAGTTATGTCTTACGCTAGTTATTACATTTCTTACCAGTTTCTATGGTATTATACGTCTCCAACAACTGCTTATTTTTATATTCATGATACTATAGCAGAAATAACAAATGCTGATTAACATTGATTATTTAATCTACTATGTTTTTGTCTCACCTGCGAAGCAAAGTGAGACTATAGGCGCCGCTTTTCTGACGGCGACGGCGGCGGCGGCGTCAACATCAAATCTTAACCTGAGGTTAAGTTTTTGAAATGACGTCATAACTTAGAAAGTATATGGACCTAGTTAATAAAACTTGGCCATAAGGTTAATCAAGTATTACTGAACATCAGAGTTTCATGTCACATGACCAAGGTCAAAGGTCATTTAGGGTCAATGAACTTAGACCATGTTAGAGGAATCAACATCGAAATCTTAACCTCAGGTTAAGTTTTTGAAATGTCATCATAACTTAGAAAATATATGGACCTAGTTCATGAAACTTGGACATAAGGTTAATCAAGTATCACTGAACATCCTGCATGAGTTTCACGTCACATGACCAAGGTCAAAGGTCATTTAGGGTCAATGAACTTTGGCCGAATTGGGGATATCTGTTGAATTCCCATCATAACTTTGAAAGTTTATGGATCTGATTCATGAAACTTGGACATAATAGTAATCAAGCATCACTGAAAATTTTGTGCAAGTTTCAGGTCTCATGATTAAGGTCAAAGGTCATTTAGGGTCAATGAACTTTGGCCGAATCGGGGGTATCTGTTGAATTACCATCATAACTTTGAAAGTTTATTGGTCTAGTTCATTAAACTTGGACATTAGAGTAATCAAGTATCACTGAACATCCTGTGCGCGTTTCAGGTCACATGACCAAGGTCAAAGGTCAATGAACTTTGGCCGAATTGGGTGTATCTGTTGAATTACCATCATAACTTTGAAAGTTTATGGATCTGATTCATGAAACTTGTACATAAGAGTAATCAAGTATCACTGAATATCCTGTTCGAGTTTCAGGTCACATGATCAAGGTCAAAGGTCATGTAAGGTCAATGAACTTTGGCCATGTTGGGGTTTTTTGTTGAATAACCATCATATCTCTGTAAGTTTATTGGTCTAGTTCATAAAAAGTGGACATAAGAGTAACCATGTATCACTGAACATCTTGTGCGAGTTAGAGTAGTATTCAAAGTCAGCACTGCTGCTATATTGAACCGCGTGATGCAGGTGAGACGGCCAGAGGCATTCCACTTGTTTCTCATTGAAATAAATGAGAGTAGTTGTAGTAAACACTGATTAAATGAGAAAGTCTGTAAAATGAAGGATATTTTTCATTATATCACAATAGATCTATATCTTTTAGAGTTTCGCAAACTGAACTTTTTAAAATCATAAAATCTAAGCTGAAAAACAATACCCTGAAGATCACCAACACAGATATGCACATGTGGGACAGTGTATCATTATTGATTGGAAAGACATCCGACAAATGGCTCCAATATACGTCAAGCTTGTTTTGCCAATTTTTCAGCAATCAATTTATTTCAGAATCCTTTTTCAAATATATATTTATTTATACTTATAGACAATTTGGGGTTATTCTATTTGATTCTGTATGAACATGTTTTGAAATCATAACCATAAATTGTATTTTATATTTAATTTTGTAGCATGAATGTGAAATTTAATTTCTTTTATTATTTGTATCTTTTGTCTAGCCCTGATACACAAGCATATGTGAGGAAATTAGAAGATGAACGAATGATGAAGGAGAAAGGAAAAGGACCAGATAATAGATCGTTTTTGGCAAAATATGTGAGTAGATTTACATTCATATCTAATGATATTTGAATTTTTTTGCTTCAATGGTGTAGAACTTGCTTTCTCTTGGAACATGAAATATCAGCACTATTTCAATTTGTGGTTTAGTGAAAAGATGTTACATTAAATCTTCAAGACATTAAAATGTAAAGTCTGATATTTCATGAATAAGATACAAAAGAAACAATGAGTGTGATATCATTGACTCTCTCATTTGCTTATTATCGTCGTGCACATGACAGTTTTATTAATATAAACCAAAATTCAAAAGTCAGTACCTGCTCGTTTTACATGTGCACAGAAAAACCAACTGTTACAGAATGTTAATCAGATAAGAAATTACAATATGATTAACCAAACGGCTGAACCAAATGTTTTCTTATGAGACAAAAGTTAACAAAAGTGTTTTGCTCAGTCATTCAAAAGGGAAGTAAACACTGAATTTACATTAGAACACATCTCATTAATATTCCGTTAAGGTTAGCAACTCTGTGTACGTCATATTTTGATTACAAAATCATTTTCCACAATTTTAAGCTTGTTTGATCTTTCTATGTTCAAAATTGAAATCAACAGGATCAGAGGCGGCAGAACATCAGGCTCATACAAATAAAGTGGAGGGGCACCGATTGTTTGGCAGACAAAATGTGCTCCTCCACTTCTTTGTCCTAGCCTGATGTTCTGCCGCCTCTGAACAGGATATTTTGGTGGACTTTACCTTTATGGTAATGGCAGTGAAACCAGTGATGGCTCTAACGGGGGAGGGGGCACCACCTTCTCTGATTATTCAGATAGTGAAAAAAAAGAAGAAAAGGGGAAGATATGAGAAAGGGGAATAAGAAAGGATGGGGTGGTCTAGTGGTTACAGTATCAGTTTAATTGTGAGGTTTTTGAGTTTGAATCCTTGCTCTACCGTTGTCTCCACTTAGATAAAAAAGACCCGAGAGTAATTTCTGGTAAGCCATGATGTCTGATAACTTGATAACTTTCACATAGGTGGTTTTTAAATCTCTTTAAACAATGGACTCATGAATGAAATAGCTTACTTAACATGGCAACAGGAGTCAGTTTGGTGCACTGTGACAAAAGTGCGCATATATAAGCATTTTACATTTTTTAATATATGCGGTAAATAAGCATAATTTATACAGGAAATATACATGAACCATGGTCTCAACCGATGGTTTTAAAAACCACCTTTGTGAATTTGGGCCAAACTGTTTCCTATGTAATTGTATACGTATACCAGCAGAAAGCTGTCCAGCCGAGTTCCTACAGGAGTTACCATATACAGAAACAAATAATGGTTGTGTAACTTTAAATCAAATTTAGTCATTTGATCATGCCTCCTATCAAAACACCATGTATCCATCCCTGTCTAAAGGTGAATAAATGTTTGCAAGAGTCGGCAAATCGGCTAATTTGTTATTTTCTTTTTATTTACTTACAGTGGATGTACATTGTTCCGGTGGTTCTATTTGTCTTGGTATCAAGCGGAGGAGAACAGCAACAGAGAGGATAAGGCAAGATTAGCCTAAGATTAGGATTAAGATTAGCCTGGGATTTATGCCATTTGGTGCTAGGCATCATGCCTTGGCCTGAACATGGGAAGTTACATGTACGCCTTGCGCACACTACACGTTCTGATAAGATGCAAATTTTAAACAAATCGCATTTCACATTAACTGCAAAAAGTGCAGAGAGGTAATATTTAAATGAAGTTTGGCATATTGCTAAGAATACTAAAATCAAGATTCCACTTTGCTGCAAGACTTGTGGTCAGAATAAAGTCCAAATTGACTTCTAGGTCATTATGATTTGGACTTGAATTTGCACTTTTATAATAATTATAATAGTTACATTTACAGTGCTTAATACTTTAAGTTTCTAAGAGTAATAAAGTGTAATTATTCCTTCTGGGATGCTTGAAAAGACTAGAATTTCTTATTTCATTATTCATAGCAGTATTTGGTCAATATTTACCGGTTCAAATGTTCATATTGAATACTACTACAATTTTTGTTGAAAATTGGATCGCAACGAATTGTGTAGTGTGCACCGGGCTCTAATGTAAACCATGATCTGATATTAAGTTTCCACACTGCAATCTACCAACTTGATCAGTTAAACCTGTCTTAGACATGGGTTCCACAACACATAGCTTAGCAGTTAATCATACTATTGAATTTTATGAGTGATTATACAATATGGTCATTGTGATCAATCATAAATTGTTCTATGATCATTGCTAAGCTTTGTGTCAATGACCCCTGTTGACCCCACTCTGCATGGTCATGGGGTCAGTATGTCTTGTTGTTGTTGATGATGATTATGATGATGATGATGATGGTGATGATGATACATGTAATGATAATGGTGATGATGATGATGATGATGATGATGGTAATTAAATATTTGAGGCATTGTTTAGTGTGTGGACACTTTGAAGTCCTTGAATGAGCTTGGTGTCCACTTTTGTATGACTATGACAGGGAAAGGGGGACGGGGAAAGGCATTTCTTCCCCGAGATATTACAGGAGCCTAAAAGAGATGGTTGTCTTGTCCCCCCAGTCAGTCGGCAAGCCCCTGCATTAATGAGCAAATGAGCAAGATTTATCCAAGCCCTCTCGTGGCTGAATTCATGTCCCTGCAAAATCTCGTGAATTGTGAGACTTTCTTTCTCAAGGAATTTAACCACTTTCTCCTTGAGTAATTTTTATTATTATTGTACCATGGGCAAGAGTAAATGTTACTCTTTTATATTGGTCATTTCTTTTTAATGAAATATTTTGATAAATAAGTGAATTTTTTACCTGAAAAGATGTATCAAACAGAATTTTCTTCCTCTGTTTTCACTTGAAAATTGTGCAACATTTTGTGTTTTAGGCACCAACATTATTTATATCATCAGAAAGCTCAAACTCTATACTTTCTTACAATGTCACTCTTGATATGTGGCATATTTTAGATGGGTCAGCAGCCAGCTTTTTCCATCAAGATGCAAGACGAGATTTCTGAAATTTCTGAGTAACATAAAATCCAGAGTTCTGATTGGCTGAATAATGTTTTCAATACAACAGCCGCGGGTAATTTGAAGAGATTACCACATGGTGAGTGTGACCTTGCAGAGGCCCAGTGTGGGGAACATTGGAATTTGCGTGGGTGTGTGGTCTATATGACCAATCAGAGCGCAGTATTCTTGTTTTTGAGCTGCTAAATGTACTTGGCCTATGAAAAGCTGGCTGCTGACCCATCTAAAATTCATCTTCTTATAAAAATTATATCATATTAAAGCTGAGATCTTCAGCTTTATCATGATTTAAAAATCATTTGGCTCAAACAGAAATTAAGTGTGAAAATAACATCTTTTGTTGCATTAAAAAAATTATTTTGTTTCATGTTTTAGATCAAAAGTTTTCCCTATACAACATCCTTTTAAAAATCCAAACACATGACATGAAAGAATGATTCTTCTTCTTTACAAAGATACCAAAAACATGAAATTTGGTCAATATTTAGAGCAGCAATGGCCGAATAAAAAGAGGTGTTTTGGTTCGCACCAAGCTCATTAACTATGCAAAAACCCTCTAGTCATGAATATCACTTGGATAAAAGAAGCTACTTTTTCAGGGCTTGCCGACTGACTGCCCCGCTCCACTAAATTGAAAAAAATGGTAAAATTTACAGTGCTATTGGTGTTTTAAGAATGGTCTAGTTGCATGCAAAATTATTTCAACCCACTTTTATTCTACAATAAAATATAATTTTTGTGTAATATTTGCAGTTTTGGATGGACTATGAATCAGTTAGTTTTCACCAGTATTCAATTGTAATGTATGAACTTCTAAGTCACTGGAATCACTTAGTAATACATGTATATTCATTTTCACAAATATTGTCAAAATATGAGGGGCAGCGGGAGTTGATAAATGTGCTTGCATCTGTAGTTTCAGTGCATCACTATGATTGGAAGACGGAAGTGCATTGTATTTCTGTTCATCATGTGTCTCTTATATTTAATATTTATGTACGTTTAGCCTTCTTTCTCACATTCAGGATTTTTTTTAAATACAGAATTGTTTAATAGTACATTAATATAAAAAGTGTTGTGTAATCTTGAAAATGAGACAAAACTACAATTTTAATGTAGAAATGTCATTCTTCACTCTGTTTATCTGATTACAAAAAGTCATATTTCAACTATTTATTTATATTTTTAGATAAGATAAAGATTATTATAGTCCTAGCCAAGAATATTTACCCCCTCCAAACAAACGGCAGCAACAAAAACTAAGAATGTATGCACTTTAAAGTGAACAGAAACAGTGAAAATTACAAGAATATTTTGAATGTTTGAGGGAAAATGGACAAGGATTTTCAAATTTCAAGAAGAGATGGTAGTCATGTAGATTACAAAAATCTGTTCTATGTTAAATAAGTCTTGCACTAAAAATATTTCCAAGCTCTCAACTTAATTAACATGGTCAATATGTGGATGTGCACTTACAAATATCAGATATTTGTGATAAGCAATATTAGGATTTCAAATATTTGTAACTATTTTACTTGGCATTTAATAAATGTGCACTTCCCTCTCTGCTCTTTGAGCCAACCTTTCTACTAGGTGTTCAATATCTGTAGTTGTCGCTTTCTCTTCCGTTTTCTTTTAATTACAAAAGGTGTGCTTGTTGCAGCTGGCTGTTGCCCCTCTCCTTCATGCTCTTCTAGGTCCATGAATTCCTCAGGCATCTCATCATCCAAATCTTCTGAGACCTGGTCAGTGTTACTTCATTTCTTCTGTTGGTCGGCATCCGTTTGAGATTTTGGCTTCAGCTGAAAATGTAATAAAGTAGATGTTAAAGTTAATGTCAGGGTTAAAAAGTATAGACCTGAAGCTCCGTTTACCAGTCAGTTTTAAAACATAAAGTATGAAGGCAGTTGAGATTAGTTACTTTCCTCAAATAACAAAATTCTGGGTATCAAAATTTGATTATAAGAAATACGAGAAGAATACTCACTCCAAGCTGACGGGATTCATGCCGAACGATGTGTGCCTTGAAGAAGGAGAACGTGCTGATGATCCACTTTTCACGAGTTGTCAACTCTTTTGCTCCTGACCCGGATGCCTTCCTCGTGAGTTTCCCGTATGCACTCCTCATGGAGTGATACCATGTCTTGTAGTCATTCGGGTCTATGCCCATCTCTAGACATTTGTCATGGATCGCCGCTTGTTTCTTTCTGGTGTCTTTGTACAATTTGCACCCTTTATCATAAAACATGGGATTTGCACAGAGCCATTCCCCGAGTTCTTGTTCTTGCTCGTCAATAAAGTTGACTGCAGCTTTCTTTGATTTCTTGCTGAACTTCCACGAGTTCGTCATCCCCGGCATCTTCAGCTATTGCCACTCCTGGTGACTCCGGAGCAGGAATGGGGGACAGGCCTCGGGTTGCTGAAGCCTTTGTCATGGATTTTCTAATTTTCGGCATCTTTCTCTCCCGGCCTACGAACTAACTGAATAATAATTCATGAGTGAGGGTTCTCTGTCAAAGGCAGATATCCGCAGTGCTGGTTAGCCAAAGCGAGCAGGAACGAGGTAAAACGAGCGAAAGACGAGCTAGACTCGCAGTTAAGATCCAAGACGAACGCAGTGCACCGAGCTACATCCGTAACGGTCCTTGTTGTTGCGAACAGCGTGCGAGGTATAGCGCAACGAGATACGCGTTGATGCGAGCTAAAGCGAGGTAAATCGAGCCGGTAACGCAGCTTTAGGCAGTGAAACGCAGCTCAAAGTAGCGCTGCGTTGGCCTGCGTTAAGCTGCTCGCTGTTGCTCGTCCTTGCTCGCATCAGCTGGTTGCCACTCGTCTTTGCTCGTATGGATTTTTCTCTTGCGTTCAGTTGCGGAAGTTTGAAAAAAATTCAAACTAGCGAGCTAGAACGCAATGCCTCTACGTTGGTCTGCGTATTGACCTCGTATTAGCTCGTTTAATCGCGTTGTGTTGCGTTTATCTGCGTTCGGGCAATACGCAGCTGAACGCAAGCTAAAAACGCAAAGGTGTGAGCCGGGCTTTAAACCTGTTTTAGACATGGGTTCCACAACACATAGCTTAGCAGTTAATCATACTATTGAATTTTATGAGTGATTATACAATATGGTCATTGTGATCAATCATAAATTGTTCTATGATCATTGCTAAGCTTTGTGTCAATGACCCCTGTTGACCCCACTCTGCATGGTCATGGGGTCAGTCTGTCTTGTTGTTGTTGATGATGATGATGATGATGGTGATGATGATACATGTAATGATAATGGTGATGATGATGATGATGATGATGATAATGATGATGATGGTAATTAAATATTTGAGGCATTGTTTAGTGTGTGGACACTTTGAAGTCCTTGAATGAGCTTGGTGTCCACTTTTGTATGACTATGACAGGGAAAGGGGGACGGGGAAAGGCATTTCTTCCCCGAGATATTACAGGAGCCTAAAAGAGATGGTTGTCTTGTCCCCCGCTCCACTAAATTGAAAAAAAAAAATCTCACGAAATTCCCTCCTATGGTAAAAATTACAGTGCTATTGGTGTTTTAAGATTGGTCTAGTTGCATGCAAAATTATTTCAACCCCCTTTTATTCTACAATAAAATATAATTTTTGTGTAATATTTGCAGTTTTGGATGGACTATGAATCAGTTTGTTTTCACCAGTTGGTATTCAATTGTAATGTATGAACTTCTAATACCACTGGAATCACTTAGTAATATATTCATTTTCACAAATATTGTCAAAATATGAGGGGCAAAGGGAGTTGATAAATGTGCTTGCATCTGTAGTGTCAGTGCATCACTATCATTGAAAGACGGAAGTGCATTGTATTTCTGTTCATCATGTGTCTGTTATATTTAATATTTATGTACGTTTAGCCTTCTTTCTCACATTCAGGATTTTTTTAAAATAGAGAATTGTTTAAAAGTACATTAATATAAAAAGTGTTGTGTAATCTTGAAAATGAGACAAAACTACAATTTTAATGTAGAAATTTTATTCTTCACTCTGTTTATCTGATTACAAAAAAGTAATATTTCAACTATTTATTTATATTTTCAGATAAGATAAGGATTATTATAGTCCTAGCCAAGCATATTTACCCCCTCCAAACAAACAACAACAAAAAACTGAATGTATGCACTTTAAAGTGAACAGAAACAGTGAAAATAACAAGAATATTTTGAATGTTTGAGGGAAAATGGACAAGGCTTTTCATATTTCAAGAATAAATGGTAGTCATGTAGATTACAAAAATCTGTTCTATGTTAAATAAGTCTTTGCACAAAAAAATATTTCCAAGCTCTCAACTTGATTAACATGGTAAATATGTGGAAGTGCACCTACATGTTGATCAGATATTCATAATCAGCAATTTGAGGATTTCAAAAATTTGTAACTACATGTATTTTACCTGGCATTTGCCTCAATACTGTCAGTGTCATAAGTTTCTTTTGAAAATGAACAGTTGTCAGTTTGGACGATTTATTCCATCTGGCAGGGTTGGCGATTTCCCAGTAAAGTTCCCGCCTAGGTGGGAAATACTGGGAAAAACATGTTAACGTTGGGACTTAGATGTACAGGGAGGTACAGGCAAATTTTAATTCATTTAATTAAAGGTCAAGTCCACCTCAGAAAAATTTTGATTTGAATCAATAGAGAAAAATCAGACAAACACAACGCTGAAAATTTCATCAAAATCGGATGTAAAATAAGAAAGTTATGACATTTCAGAGTTTCGCTTATTTTCAACAAAATAGTTATACGAACGAGCCAGTTACATCCAAATGAGAGAGTCGATGATGTCACTCACTCACTATTTCTTTTGTTTTTTATTGTTTGAATTATACAATATTTCAATTTTTACGAATTTGACGATTAGGACCTCCTTGCCTGAAGCACAAAATGTTAAAATAATGAAATTCCACGTGTTCAGGGAGGAATGAAACTTCATTTCACATGACAATGACGAGAAAATAAAAATATTTCATATAATAAAATACAAAAGAAATAGTGAGTGATGTCATCAACTCTCTCATTTGGATGTAACTGGCTCGTTCATATAGCTATTTTGTTGAAAATAAGCGAAACTTTAAAATGCTATAACTTTCTTATTTTACATCCGATTTTGATGAAATTTTCAGTGTTATGCTTGTTGAATTTTTCTCTTTTTATTCAAATCAAGTTTTTGTTGGGGTGGACTTGTCCTTTAAGAAACACTTGGGAAATACTTGAAAAAAAAATATTCAAGAGGTACAGTGGTGCTCAAAAATGAGTGAACCCCACCAGAAGATGAAGATATTTAAAGCGTTCCAAGTTCTACCATATTTAGATCATCAGTTGTGCAGTCGCGTTAATGAAATATTATGTTCAATAAAGTTTATTTCTCTGGGCTCGCTGAACATTGTAGTGTTGTTATCTACATTCAACACTCAGTATGAAGGAATGCATTTTCTGGTTGGGGTTCACTAACGTTTGAGTACAGCTATATAATCCTAAGTATTTCCCTGCCTTTCAAGCTATTTCTAACTTTCCTATTTAACATAAGGTGGTATTGCTATTTGCTGGTATTTACCCCCAGTTTTTACCACTCTGGCCAACCCCTCTTACACCTGAACCAATTTTGGTGTATCAAGACTGTATGTATTTATGACTTTGATAAATGTGTAATGTCAGTTGTAATTTTTGTACATCTTTCCCAGGAATGTAATGAAATTCCAGGAATGATCAATAAATGTTAATAATTGATATATTTACACATATTTCCTCCTATCATCTATTCACATAGTACTCCTAGCTATTCTCAAAGGTAATTGTGATCTAGATACGAACTTACCCTTGAAATTAAAATTTACTTTTTAATTGTTTCCATAAACTTAATTTAATCATATGGGCATTTCCCTGAAGTATGGATGTTCACCCCCCCCCCTCCCGCACCTCTGTATGTGGGATCAACTTATTTTTCTATAATTTAATATGAAAATAAATAATGCTGTCAAATTATCATGACTTGAACAGTTCATTAAGTTGATCAAGAATATAGAAAAATGGGAGTCAGACTGACAAACAGGTACATTATTTTATTGCCTATATGGTTTCTATATTTTACAAACCTGCCCTGTTACACTTATGATGGAAAATCAATTTTAGGATTGTTTTCACAAATTACCCTTTTTTTTACTATTTTCAAGGTTTTTTGTAATTTCAAAAGTTGGAATTTATTCAATGAAACTAGAAGATATCATTATCTTTGCTACAATCCATTTATGAGCATAGTATTTGATTCATTGAAATTAATTATAAAAGTAATTGAAGGTTATGTACAGTTTTTGCAAACTGACACAAATTATTTCTTAATTAGTATGCAAAAGCACTTGTTTATGCACATGAAGAAGGGCACCTTCATGAAAAGAGTGCTGATACGTAATGATAGTCTTCCAAAGCTGATATCAATCTTTAAGCCTGTCTACTCAGGAAGGAAAATGGGGTAAAATGCACCCATAATGCAGCTCTAGAGGAAGGAGAAAGAGAGAGGGGAGGGGAAAGAAGAAGAGGAGGAGGATTGAGGGAGGGAACAAGAGAAAGATTAATGAAAAGTCAGGAGAGAAAAGAAATAGATTAAAGGACGAAAAGAAGATGAGGCAAGATAAAGAGAAAATGATTACAGCGAGAGAGGCAGGAATAGATAAAGGAATAAGAAGGAGAGGGAAGAGAAGAAAGCAATGATCAAGGAAAAGACAGGAGAGAAATACAATTTGAGAGGTTAGAATAAGATAAAGCAAGATGAAGACTAAATGTGAAGAGAGAGAGGGAGAGACAGACAGAGGGAAATAGAAGAAAAGATGAGAGAAGGAAGAATAGAGGGGTATGATAGAAAGTTTCGGAAAGGGAGATGGGGTGGGGGGAGAGAGTGAGGGAAGAAAATGCAAGAGAAGGGAGATTGAGAGGGGCGAGAGAGGGAGAGAGAGGCTTAATGATAGAAACATGTAGAAAGAGAGAGTGAGGGAGTGGAGAGAGAAGAAAGGATAAATGAGGGAGAAGAGAGGGGGTGAGTGATAGAAAGATATAGTGGGAGAGAGTGTGTAGGTACTGTACGAGTTTAAAGCCATTTGAAGTGATCATCTAAAGGGTAAAGAAATCCCTTGAGTAGACGATATGTACATGAGTCACATGTCCTCTATAGCTCCATGAGATTGGTTGTTCAGCCGTGTGACATGCCATCATCGTTAGCCCCGGATTAGTCGCCAAGCTGGACAAGTTGGTCAAACTCTGTCAAATTAAGAGTAAAGTTTCAGGATGTTCATTTATTGGGATGTAATAGCTTTCTTGAGAGTGAAGGGAGACTTCTAATTGCAATCAGGCAACTCATCTGCCAAGAATGACAGTAAATAATGTTTGATTATGCCGAATAAACGGGCGGAAATCTCTCCCAAAAGGTAGGGGGGACAAGGGTCTGGAAAATTTGACAAGCAAAAAAAAAGGCTATTACCTAAAATTTAAGGTCATTTTGACGAAAAATATATTTGACAAGCAAAAAAGAAAAAGGTCATCTCGTCCCAAAACGCATGTTTTATTCCCATTTTGAGTGATATATTTCTTAGCATCACCATAGACCCAAAATATTAGGGGGGACATTTGATATTGTGTCCCCCCTACTATTTTGAGTAGGGGGGACATGTCCCCTTCCCCTGGGATTTCCGCCCATGCGAATAAATGATAACAATAATAATAATGAATGATAGAAAATGAATAACCTAAAGATGGAACAAATTAAGATTAAATATATAATTTAAGGTGTTCTATTTTTATTGAAAGTTTCAATGTAAACAGAGTACCTTGCCTTAAATGATAAAACATGAAACATTGCAGTGATAAGCCATTAAAAAAAAATATCAGGAAGTCGAGTATTTTATACATAGCCTGGCGTGAAAGTATTTTCTAGTTGCAAATAGGCAATTCGTTTGCCGTAAATGATAATAAATGTATACAATACGAGGTAACACTTTTTAGGATTAACCAATATTGAGATGATATTGAGTATATAAGATTGGAATGTAATATAAAAAACAAAAGAAACAGTGGCAAAAGGTAAAAAGTAATTGAAATTATGAATACAAACTCCCCAGAAGATCAGGTGACCTGTTCAAGAATAGAACATGCAAAATTTGGATGAAGGACAAATTTCATTTTGTTTTTATCTATGATTGGAGCCTACCCCAGCCAACAGACTGTTCTTCTCCAGGGCTTAGGGAAACATCAATTTGTGCAAATACATGTATTGTATTAGAAATAGAGAATTTCTTAGTTTAACTACATGTATTAAAAAAGAATCTTGTTGAAGACAGTAAAAAGACAAAGTGATATCATTATGAAGTTAAGAAATATCTGGGAAGAAAGAAATCGGATAGCATTAGGTGATATATCTGTGTATAGTATCTCATGCATTCTTAGAGAGGAAATTGAAGGCTCGGATTGAAGGGAAGGGAGGCTTTTGTGCCTTTTATACGTTCTTCCTACTTGAGAGGAAGTAGCTTATAACCCAAGAAAAAAATAAGTCTAGCTAGTGCGTAGGAATGAGGAAGGGGGTTACGAGGGAAAACTCTGTATGTAAACTCGCTGATAGATGCGTCATACGTTGAACATGTACATACAGACACTGTACAAGGGTATATACAGGTTTATGTATACACCTAGATGTCGTCGCATGAATTGAACTTGAGCTGTGCTACACCCAAATGACTGTGAAGTAATAAACTTGGAAGTTTCTGCCCATCAAATGTTCTGATTATTGCTGAACTTAGCATCTGGAAAGGCTATTCCATTGTGGATTTATTTGGATTTGATAATGTGATATTTTGTTGCTGAGTTATCGAGGAAGGGAAAGAGTATTACGGTGGTTTATAGTTAACAGCAGAAGTCGAAGGTGAGTTGATTTAATTTTTGGTTTTAGTAACCCTTTTTAAATTAGTTTACCTGTGTTTGAATAAGATGCATCCGCTTGCAGGATTTGCATAATTAGATTTCAAATAATATGCCGGTCTTTACATGCCCTACGCAAGTACATGTGGCTTCTATAGAAATAGAAATGTGACATTTGATAATTAGTTTAAAATTTCCATACTTTATCAGAACAAACGTTGCTCTTTTCAAATCACATCTTATATGCTTTGTTGGGTGTCTGTTTGTATTGTAATTTGAATACACATGGGGCCCCTTGGAAGACATTGATAAGTTTTTACTTTTTTAAACAAAACTGAATGAAATAAGTTTAAATGTATTCTTTAAAAAAGAAATCTCAAATATCTTTTAAATTTATGTCAAATCATGCAATGTTTAAAAGTATTTTCCTTTCAAATTTTTATTCTAATACTTTTTTGTAATTTATATTGAATGAATATGTGTTTCTTTTATGCCCAGATTGTAGTTTGTCATCATAATTTGACATTTCTGTATGACGATTTAACTTGTATATGTTTCTTTAATATTTGGAAAAAATATGTGTAATCTGTTCACTCACAATAGGAATTATATTGACCAAAAACTTCCTTTCTCTTTTTGAAATATTTAAATGTAGAATATATAGTATGTTGCATTTGAATAATAGACTAATTAAGGTATTGGAATTGTGTGCATTTCAAAATATTGCAGTATTTTCATTTTCGTCATTGTGTTTCCGAATTATATTCTTGTTAGTCCATTATTCATAATGTGTTTTTTCATTTGTCAATTTATACAGACAATTTACCATCCAGAGCCCACTGTAGAAGGAAATAAAGGATTATAACAAGATTTACTTTAAAGTGTGCGATGAGATGGACAGACGAACAGAAGAATTAAATTTAAGATATGAGATCTGATGTTATGATAGAAAGATCGACTAACTGATAAAAGTAAAGACAAAGTGGAAAATACACAACTTCTATCAATTAAAAGGAAACAACCATCTAATCTTAATAAATAAATTATAATTTATAAAATCAATTGATTAAGAGGTAAAGGAGAAGTTATGATTGAAGGAACAAATAAAAGAAAGATTGTTTGAAGGGAGGATCAGGGAATACATATTGCTTTGAAGTTATTTCGATTGAGGGAGGAACTGACAATAAAAACCCATATCAGATAGAGAAAGGAGATACAACAGTAATATAATAATACTGACATCATTTCACAAGAAATAATTAAGCACCACAGAAGGGAGGAGGAAGGAAGAACAAGAAATTAAATTTTCTTGTGATTGAAAGCATATATAGGAATAATTAATCATCAATTCAAGAAAGTGTATACATTGTCAGATAGTTTCTGCCACTTGTCCTGTGATAGAGAGAACAAGTGACTACTGATTGACTGATAGAAGGAAAGGAAGAACCAACTAAAGGAAGACAAGACAAGGGATTTCAGGGAGTTTCTGACTCTAGACCTTTGAAGGAGGGAACGAGCGACTCAGTGATTGACCGATAGTAGGATAGGAATAACCAACTGAAAAAAGTCAGTGAACGATTTCAGGGAGCCTCTGGGCCGGTCCTGTGATAAAGTGAACAAGAAACTTATTGATTGACAGAAGGAAGGAACAACCGCCACCATAGCTCCGAAGGAGAGACTCGTGATGGAGATCGAAGAGGATCCTCCAACTCCCAAACCACCGTTATCAGAGAAAGGACAGTGCTATCGGGTCGTTCTTTACTGTCTAAATGTCTTCTTTGTGGTGAGTATGACTTGGTATACACATGTAACAGGGTAGTTCCACCAGGGCAAGGTAATTTTCTTTACCAACATGTGAAGTGTTGTGCCTTATATCCCCCTTTTCTTTAACTGAGAAATCATGTTTGATCTATCATTGAACACTTTCATTTCACAAACATGATAATGTCATATTTAACCCTATCTAGGCCGAGGGGAGGGGGTCCTCGGAGGCCCCCCTCAACGATTCGCGCAATATTTTCGCCGCGCAAAATTTATTGACCGTGCCGCTCACTGACTTTTTACTTTCAAGTCTTGCGCAACTTTTGAGACCAATTTTGCATCACCCGGGTATGTTCTTCCGAAATTACGCAACATTATGTTGCATGTGCATGTCAGATAAAAAATTGTCCAAAAACGTGATTTTGTGTACAAAGTCAATGCAAATTGTGTTTTCAAACAAATATCATAAATGTATGATTATTTTAAGTTTTGCTGATTTAAATGTATTTATTTTATGCGTTTTATGATCTCAGAAGAGTCCCCAACAAATTTCATTGAAAAAACAATGAAAAACAAAAGGTTAAAAAACAAAGAAATACATAAGAAATTGCAAAAAAACAATATAATACATAAGAAAAATGATTTGATGTTGCAATTTTGTTCAATTCAATTCATTTATTCTTATCCATTAAAAACAACAAAATAGTACATTTAAATACACATGTTTATACAAAAATAGATCAAATACATAAGCATAGTAAATAAATATTGTAAGTGATAGAAATAAATGGAAAATGGAACACCTGTATAAAGCTTTTAAGAAAGCTTGTAAATGGCAGGAGTCCAAAAGTTAACAAAATAGAAATAAAATAATGATAATAATAATAATATTAGATAGAACATAATAGATGGCGCATGTATTTATATTCAACGCCTTGCCCCCCTATCCCCACCTGCCCCCTGTCCCAACTCCTCCACCCCCCGACCCATCTCTCTCTCAGGTAAAATTCAAAATTAATATTATAGGCTAAAATCTAAATTTAGATTAAAGACAACAGATAAACTTTAAGATTTTTTTAAAGTATTCAAAAAGACATTCTCCGTAATCAAAGTTAGTAATGAGTTCCATGCTGTATATATCGCTTATCGATATTCCAGATATGTAGTTTTTACTGTTTCGAGTGTTGTATTTGTGAATCATAGCACACTTGCTAAAAAGAGTTTCTATACCAAAAATTAGAACATTTTGAACTTCATTTACTAGGGAGTTAGAGGAAAAAGTATGATTTCGCATACTAATTATGCATAAACTAGCATAATTACTTAATTGCGATTCATGCCAATTTTCAGCGTGATCACGCAGTCGACGGCCAAGATCTCAAGGGGGGCCTGGGAGGTCTCCCCCCCCCCCCGGCCACATGAACTCCCAAAATACCACGGCCTAGATAGGGTTAATCAGGGTAACGTAATTACCAGGTAATTAACCATTTTCAATATCTTATCAAATGTATGCATTTTACCAATACTGACTGAAAGTGCTATCCCTACTGCATTTCTTAATTCTTGATCAGTTGTGTGATATGCAGTCACCTAAACATATTTATTGCTATCTATTTCATAGTTCACAGGTGTCGCGATGGTAGCGATAGGAGTATGGGTGCAGCTGGACCCCATCAACGAGCAGGTCGCGCTTCTCCTCGGCAACGACCTTTTCAAGATGGCGGGCAAGGCCATTGTCCTTGGTGGAATCATGATCCTCATCGTGTCTCTACTGGGATGTGTCGGAGCTCGTCTGGAGAACAAGTGCCTCTTGAAAATGGTGAGTGTAGAATACTCCCCAGGGAGTGAAGAAGGTGCAGTTTGGTGGGGCAAAGTCACTGTCCAAGATGGTATCATGATCCTCAGTGTTTCTACTGGGATGCGTCAGAGCTCGTCTGGAGAACAAGTGCTTCTTGTAGATGTTAGATGTAAATATATTCCCCAGGGAGTGGGAAAAATATGTGTGTGTACATTAAATGTGATTGATATGAATGGGGGTAATGACGGATCGGTAAAGTGCTTTAGACACTATTGTTTTAAGCTTTATATGATAGGAATTTGTTGGAGCATATCAAGCAAAAAGTGCCTCTTGAAAATGGTGAGTGAAGAAAGCTCCCCAAGGAGTGAAGAAGCCATGAACACTTGTTTAGCAATTATTTTATGGCCATTGTCTTAGGTGGAATTGTGTCTCTGCTGGGATGCGTCGGAGCTTGTCTGGAGAAGTGTCTCTTGAAGATGGTGAGACAGGTTTCCAAGAATTTTTTTTATTTTCTCTAATTCCAGTACATTCCTATAATAATAAAAGTTATAATATCGTCATATTTTACCCAGGGTAGTCACTTAAGTTCTGAAAACTGTTCTCCCAGTAGGCCCTGCTTAACATGATTATGTTTATTATTACCGCTGCTTTAGCATGGCTTCAAAATGAGTGAAGAATGCTCCTCAGGGAGTGAAGAGATAAATTGCTTGAAAAATATAATAATAATATAGGTATATTTACCCAGGGAAGCCACTTCAGTTATGAAAACTGTTCTCCCAGCAGGCCCTGATATTATTATTACCCCGGCTTTAGCTGGACTGCCTAGGCGCTCAAGCATCCAAGGAATTTCTTCCCACCGGGTACCCATTCACCTCACCTGGGTTGAGTGCAGCACAATGTGGATAAATTTCTTGCTAAAGGAAATTACACATTGGCTGGGATTCGAACCCACGACCTTCTGTTTCAAAGTCAGAAGACCAATCCACTGGGCCACAATGCTCCAAATATGAAGATTTATTGCATTATTGAATTGAATTGGTTTTTTTTATTGTTTGTATATAAATGTACATGTTATTGTGAATAAATACCTCGATTAAGAGGATAAGAGAAAAAAAAGTCAGAAGACCAATCCACTGGGCCACAATGCTCCAAATATGAAGATTTCTTGGAATTCGGGAAGTTTTTTTCAAAGTAGAAACACTGCATGAGTGCATATTAGAACTTCAAAAATGTTATTTGGAAGAAATACTCAAATAGAGAACTTGTTGATATTCTAAGGACTGTCTACTTTCAATTTATGGTGAGGCATTCAGATATTATTCCCAGGCTGAGTATGTAATATGACTAAATAATTGGGAAGTAATAGCCTTATTGAAAGTTTGGAGGCATGCTTCTATTTTGCAATAAATAAAAGAAACAAGGGTCTTGAGATCAAGACTATACTGAGTGCATGATTCAGAACTATTTCAGAGGATATGAGGTCATGACGTAGTTTGTCAGGACGTCTGTGGATAGGTTGGCTTACTCATCATCAGCAGTGCAAACCGTTGATGCTACGTATTCAAGAAGTGCTTGTGGAATAGCCAGATAGCATTAGAATAAGATGTATTGATAGGGCGACAAGGCCTTGTACCTTGAGAAGTTAAATGGAGTGAAAAACACAGCTGACATTTCACTTCTAAGGGTATAAATGATACCCTTTGATGTTTGTTGCAGGGAAAAATTGAGTCTACTTGTTGAGCACGCTAAAAAACCTAAATTGTCCACGTTGCATTACAATTAGATTTGGCCCAATGGGAATTTCTGGGACTCTTCTATAGTTTGCCAGGGTCTTTTTTGTTGCATTTTGAGGTTTATTTTCCAGAGGCTCCACTGCAGTTTCATTTTTGTCTCGCCTGCATAGCAGAGCGAGACTATAGGCGCCCCTTTTCCAACGGCGGCTGCGTCGTCAACATCAAATCTAAAACCGAAGGTTGAGTTTTTGAAATGTCATCATAACTTAAAAAGTATATAGGCCTAGTTCATGAAACTTGGACATAATGTTTATCAAGTATTACCAAATGTCCTGCCAGAGTCTGATGTCACATGACAAAGGTCAAAGGTCATTTAGTGTCAATGAACTTAGACCATGGTGGGGGAATCAACATCAACATCTTAATTACAGTTTAAGTTTTTGGAATGTCATCATAACTTAAAAAATATTATGAATCAAGTGTCACTGTACATCCTCTGTGAGTTTCAGGTCACATGACCATGGTCAAAGGTCATTTAGGGTCAATGAAGTTTGGCCATGTTGGGGGTATTTGTTGATTTCCATCATAACTTTGAAAGTGTATGGATCTGGTTCATGAAACTTGGACATTAGAGTAATCAAATATCACTGGACATCCTTTGTGAGTTTCAGGTCACATGACCAAGGTCAAAGGTCATTAAAGGTTTAAGTATAATTTTCCCTATTAAGAATGATAAAGCTATGTGTGATTCTTGAATTTTTTAATTTTGTGATGCCCTTTTAAGTTGCTCCCAAATTTGACTTAAATGTAAATTACCTTTTTTTTTGAAGTTGTGAATTATTTCAGTATTCATTCAATATATTGTTTGATGAAAATTTCAGTCTTCCTGAACCAGTAAAATTATCAATTTATTGAATTTATATCACAGAAAGAGCTGCTTGTATTTCGGTTTATTGTGAAAAAAGTAAATTCATAACTCTAATTATTTGCTGTATATTTTGATCAATCCTTCAATAATATTTCTCTCTCATTTTCTGCTGTTATTAAAACAGGTTGAGCTCCCCCCCCCCTTTAAAACAACATTGTAATTTTCATTCAGGTACGAGGTTCTCCTTCCCGATGACAATCTGACCTCGCTTGACTAGTTCTGACAGTTGAGGCAAAGACGTCTATTTATAGATGCAAGTAGCTAAATAAAGAGAGTATGAGACGGCTCATTAGTCTCCAAGCATTAATTACCAAGCACAGTTTCTTATAATTATGGTAACAAACTAGGAAACATTGTTTCTGATTTTTCCTTCTTTGGGATTCCATTTGGGTCCCATCACGCAAAACTTAATGTAGACATCGATCTTACAATTGATGTTCATGATTGATTGTACATGGTTATCATTTGCCACCAATTATACAGTCTGTCCGGTGCTCATTCTTTGTGTTACGGAGCCCAGGGCCCCCATTACATTTAAGTTACTAAAATGGTATCTTTGCCATCTGATGTGTACTATCGTAGTAATAACACCCGTAATTCCCTTTTGTATTTCATCTTATTTCAAACAGTTCATATTTTTGCTCCAATAATGTAAATCTTGGTTTTGACATTATTGCCTGAATTCACAAAGGTGGCTTTTGAAAAGTTTCAACGGTAGACTCGTTAATAATGAAAATGCATGCTGAACCATGGCAACAGGCGTTAATTCGGCATACAGCAACAAACGCTTGCCTCAGCATTGGACATTTTTTCAATATACTTAAGCATAATTTATACAGGAAATCTGCATAAACCAATGATTTTTAAAATCACCCTTATGAATTCGGGCATATAAGACCATTTTTGTCTCACCTGCGAAGCAGAGTGAGACTATAGGCGCCGCTTTTCCGACGGCGGCGGCGGCGTCAACATCAAATCTTAACCTGAGGTTAAGTTTTTGAAATGACGTCATAACTTAGAAAGTATATGGACCTAGTTAATAAAACTTGGCCACAAGGTTAATCAAGTATTACTGAACATCCTATTAGAGTTTCATGTCACATGACCAAGGTCAAAGGTCATTTAGGGTCAATGAACTTAGACCATGTTGGAGGGATCAACATCGAAATCTTAACCTGAGGTTAAGTTTTTGAAATGTCATCATAACTTAGAAAATATATGGACCTAGTTCATGAAACTTGGACATAAGGTTAATCAAGTATCACTGAACATCCTGCACGAGTTTCACGTCACATGACCAAGGTCAAAGGTCATTTAGGGTCAATGAACTTTGGCCGAATTGCGGATATCTGTTGAATTCCCATCATAACTTTGAAAGTTTATGGATCTGATTCATGAAACTTGGACATAATAGTAATCAAGCATCACTGAACATTTTGTGCAAGTTTCAGGTCTCATGATTAAGGTCAAAGGTCATTTAGGGTCAATGAACTTTGGCCGAATTGGGGGTATCTGTTGAATTACCATCATAACTTTGAAAGTTTATTGGTCTAGTTCATTAAACTTGGACATTATAGTTATCAAGTATCACTGAACATCCTGTGCGAGTTTCAGGTCACATGACCAAGGTCAAAGGTCAATGAACTTTGGCCGAACTGGGTGTATCTGTTGAATTACCATCATAACTTTGAAAGTTTATGGATCTGATTCATGAAACTTGTACATAAGAGTAATCAAGTATCACTGAACATCCTGTGCGAGTTTCAGGTCACATGATCAAGGTCACAGGTCATGTAAGGTCAATGAACTTTGGCCATGTTGGGATTTTTTGTTGAATAACCATCATATCTCTGTAAGTTTATTGGTCTAGTTCATAAAAAGTGGACATAAGTGTAACCATGTATCACTGAACATCTTGTGCGAGTTAGAGTAGTATTCAAAGTCAGCACTAGCTGCTATATTGAACCGCGTGGTGCAGGTGAGACGGCCAGAGGCATTCCGCTTGTTATTAAATAGAGATCTCTATTTCTTTTAAAATGATTGATAAAATTTGAATTCTTCACCAAATTATTTGACTTTCACCCACAACTGTTGAATATTTATTTTGTTATTAAAATTTATATTTTCCCATAATATTTTCTTTTCTTGCAGTATTTCTACTTCCTTCTGCTAGTGTTCGTGGTGGAGTTTTCTGGAGGCATTTTGGGATTGGCATTCTTAGCAAGCGTGAGTATCTTTGTTTTAAGTTTTGAAATCAAGTCTGTTGTGTCTTTCAGAGATGAAGTCATCATATTATTATTACAACTGCACATTAGTACATGTATCATATATATACTACATGTGAGAAAAATGGTTCTTCTTTGAGTATTCAATGATAAAAGAAAAGCTGTCCAGGTGGGTGTTGCATAAAGCTGTTTGTAAGATACATGTAAGAGTGACTTAAAGAATGACTGGTGATCCTTTCTTTTGGTAAATGGTATGTATATGTCTACTCCATTGGTGATGGTTTAGCACATAAGAAAGGTTCACCAGTTGTTCTTAAAGTCACTCTTAACTTACAAACAGCTTAATGAAACGGCCCCCAGGGCCCCATAACATAAAGGTTAGCGATTAATCACTACATAAAATGGCCTATCAGGAAAGCCGTTGCATGCGCAATTTGCTCAGTAGATCGACTAGGAACCAATCAGAATCCATCTTTCAAATTTGTGATTAATCGCTAACCTCTGTGTTACGAAGCCCTGGGGCCCGTCTTACAAGGAGTGGCAATTGGTCAGATAAATCGTAACTATGGAAAGCCAGCAAAGTCAACATACAAAATGCAGCTTTGTTCAAAAACAAAATTAAATATGAATGTATATCCATAAATCCACTGATTTCTTGACAATTTGGTGTGTTCTCCTTTGTTTACAAAGGACATTTTGCAAATTTCCTGTCGAAAAAAATTATGACACTGATGGATTTCCATAGAGTTTTGATTGATTGGATCAATCATAATCTTGGTAAGATGGGGCCCTAGTCACTGTAACATGAAACTTGGCGATAGGTTTATATTTATGATTGATCATACACAATAATCAATGGAATCAATCATAGAAACCATCCCCATTATCAATTACCAAGCTTTATAACAATAATAATATGCAATTTTTTATATAGCGCTTAATACAAGCGCTGCATACTATTTACCTTGGCTTTAGCACTGCTACCCTGATCGGGCACATCAAGCATTCAAGGAATTCCTTCCTACCAGTTACCCATTTATTACACCTAGCTGGGTCGAGAGTGGCAAATGTAGATAAACGCCTTGCCAAAGGACGCTAGTGCTGTGATGGGATTTGAACCCCGGACCTTGGACATTATGTTATGAGGTCCAGGGAATTGCTTTTTTTTTTCTGAAGCTTGTCTGAACTGACAAGTCATGGCTATTTGAAAGTTACCATAGTAACAGTTGAAGGCCAGTGCTTTTCAGTCACAAAACCTTGGACTAGTTGTCAACTAGTGATGTAGTTGACAAATGACAAATGTTGATGACTCTCTCCCCTCCCCCCTAGAAGATACAAAAGAAATAGTGAGTGGATGAATCATCTTTTTCCTTTTCTGTTTCCTTGTGTGGTATTTATACATTGGTGTCATTGACTCATAATCACAAGTCTAGCTTAATGTAATCTCTTGTCTAAAGTATGTTGTGATTCAACTATGGATAGCCATGTGTGATGCTAATCTCTTAACTCTTCATGCGTTCACTTGTATACCCCCTTTGTGTTGCATTATTTTAGGGTCTCATTCACAATCATGCCATGAGTCACAGACTCCTAACAATAAACCTGGCCATGGTATTGTTTGTGAGGAGGGTTTTATTGATTTTATCCTCTCCTTTTTCAATGATCTTCCGGCTGTGATCAGGATGTATTGATTTTTTGGAAAAAGTCAAAGATTCTGTAATTTGTAAAGTGCGATAATCCGTCGAACGCTAAACTAATGTCGCACGCGCGATCAATCGATTGGTACACATGTATGGTATACAAAAATGCCAGGCTATACATTGGAGCTAGCCACGCTCTGGGGCATGCAATTGTTCGAAAAAAAATGGGACAGGGGACGTCTATGGGAAATGTGTGGTTGTGCAAAAATGCGAACGAAACACGCCTACGGATGTGCAATAATGCGAACGTAACGCATGAAGAGTTAAAGTAGTGGTACAATTTTTCAGCTTATTTGTTACTCAAATAATTCATAATTGTATGGAAATACTAATTGAAATAATTTTTATTTATAACCATTAAAATAAGGAGAAAAAGAACTTTTAAAGGACAAGTCCACCCCAACAAAAGCTTGATTTGAATAAAAAGAGAAAAATTCAACAAGCATAACACTGAAAAATTTATCAAAATTGGAAGTAAAATAAGAAAGTTATGACATTTTAAAGTTTCGCTTCATTTCACAAAACAGAACTTATATGCACATCTCGGTCAGTATGCAAATGAGGGAACTGATGACATCACTCACTATTTCTTTTGTATTTTATGATATGAAATATGAATATATTTTTATTTTCTCATCATTGTCATGTGAAATGAAGTTTCATTCCTCCCTGAACACGTGGAATTCCATTATTTTAACATTTTGTGGTTCAGGCAAGGATGTACTAATCATCAAATTTGTAAAAATTGAAATATTGTATAATTCAAACAAACAAAAACAAAAGAAATAGTTAGTGACATCATCGACTCTCTCATTTGGATGTAACTTGCTCGTTCATGTAACTATTTTGTTGAAAATAAGCGAAACTTTGAAATGTCTCAACTTTGACATCCGTTTTTGATGAAATTTTCAGCATTGTGCTTGTCTGATTTTTCTCTATTGATTCAAATCAGCATTTTTCTGAGGTGGACTTGACCTCTAATATATTAAAACTTACAACCTAAACAAATTCTGACATTTTGGCCTCCAATAATTTGTGCATAAAGTTAGACCATATGGCCTGAGTTAAACATCATGGACTTCATAAAATGGGCCACTATGATATTATTGATGAATCAATATTTATAAATGATTATGTGAATTTCATTTCTTATAATTTTTCAGGCTGAAACAGAGCAGAACTTGACATGGTCGCTGAGAGATAATTACGGAGCAGAAGGTGGGGAGGAATACACAGAGGCATATGATTTTATACAGAAAAGGGTGAGTGCATATTTAATGAATGGGTTGAAAAAAATTTACACGTCAAAAACTGATTTGTAGATTCATGGAAATTACCTTAAGTATCAATCAAATTATGAGAATTTGTAGACAAACCCCCTTGTTTTAGTATCTATTATGTTGATTTAATAGGTACTTTATAATGAAATTCTCTGCAACTCATGTACAGTTATGACTTCATGGACATATGGGTTCATAACTTACTTTGGCGCAAATCAAATTTTACATAACAGCAAAGAATACCTCCAGATTATTCAATCTTAAACATATCATGGCTGGGCTGATGAAATCTTGTATGTCAAAATTTAACAATTTTGACCTTAGAAAAGGTTGTATTTTGAAAATGTAGCAATAGCGGCAGACTCATTGTCTGAAAACAGTCTCCTAATACCTGCAAAGAACTCTTTCAAGGACAAAGAAGGTTGCTACCCATGTTATAACTCTCAAATCTACATGTAGCTGTCATCAGACTATTTAGATTTTGAGATACAAGGTTGGATCAGCCGAGTAGCGATATACATGTACTACATGAAAATGGTATTATTTTGAAGAACATTCTTTCAGGACAAATATAGTAGTTATGTATTTATTTTAATTAGAAAAAAATCAAGTCTATAATAACTTTTACATATCAATCAGATATTATTTGACCCAACTACTTTCCTTTTAAGTAGTTTTATGAGAAACTCATTTATAGGCAAATTTACAAGTATTTCTTATTTCCTCTCTCTCCCTCTCCTAGTTCCGGTGCTGTGGTATAACCGGGGATGTCGTAGCAGCAGTGATCGAGTATCGAATGACCGCATTCTGGCTGAACCAATCACCGTTAAAACCCCGCAACGTGGTGCCGTTAAGCTGCTGTCGAGAGGGCGTTGACCCCGTCATCTGCCGGTTGGAGAGGCCCCAGAACCTGTATAGACTCTACTTACATGATGTGGTGAGGAATTTATTAACATATAGTACCGAACCAATGACGTCACAAAAACATAATCTTATACATGTAACAAATAATAATGATAATAATAATAATATAGAGTATTTGTTAAGTGCCAAATCCACATTGATTATGTGCTCAAGGCGCTGAAAATATATACTTGGTACATGTATATTATTACCCCGGCTGTAGCTGAGCGGCCATATACATGTAGGCGCTAAAGCATTAAAGGAATAAATCCTACCAGGTACCCTTTCCCCTCAACTGGATCGAGTGCAGCATTATGTAGGTAAATTTCTTGCCGAAGGAAATTACGCCATGACTGGGATTCGAACCCACGACCCTCTGTTTCAAAGTCCGAAGACTAATCCACTGGGCCACAATGCTCCATGTTGGACAAATGGACTATAAGCTCTGTATAATTGTTGTTTGTCCTGCACTTGGGATTAAGCCATTTACATGTAGTCTAATTTCATCCAATTTAATATTTTGTACTTTGTCATCTGAATATCTGATTCATAAACAGTGCATCTTACCATTTAGACTTAATGCTGATAGACCAAGTGGATATTGGCAAGAGAAGTATAGCCTTACTGGAAATTAGACATAATGGTGAATGAAATTTTTGGAAATTCATAATAGTGATTATACTTGCATTTGCATATCACTTGACACTTACTTTGTCAGAAAGCACTAAACAGTAATGCAGCATAATTACCCTTGCTTTAGCAGAGCAGCTGTTACACACTGCGTTTCAAAGATTAATACCTACCAAGTACCCATTCACCTCACCTAGGATGAGTGCAGTACAATGTGGGTAAATTTCTTGCTGAAGGAAAACATGCCATGGCTTGAAATCGAACCCACGTCCTTCAGATTGAAGGACGAGAGTCATAACCACTAGACCACGACACACCCAATTAGACCAAATACTTAATAATAGATGAACTACAATTGTGAATGAAGTAGATGTAGGACCAGACCATGTGGCATGAAGCTATTGGGTAGACGAAGAGGTCGTAGAGCAATCTGCATCTTTTTTTTGTTTTGATGTGGGTGAAAAGAAAATCATTTCAACAATCTATAATCTTTTACTTTTACAGGGGTGCCTGACAGCTACAGAGAATCGTGTCACAGAGTACGGAGGTGTCGTCGGAGGTGTAGCGATTTGTATATCTGTTTTACATGTGAGTAGAACTCAACAGATACAGGGTTACTATTAAGAGAGAGAGAGAGAGAGGAATCCTTAGGTTTCACTGTTTCGTCTACCGGTACTTGTTTTTTAATGGCGCAGAACATCATCCGAAAGGCAGACCTAGTTTTTTTACCTCCATTATAGCAAACAAACATTTATTAGATCTTAGTTGACTTTCTATGAATCCAATAATATTCACCCTAGTCAAAGGAATTTTTAAAACTACTGTAGATTACACAAAACATGCTGGTCAAATTTCTCCCAGGATGAACAGGTTTCTGAAATCCCACCAGGGCCCCATCTTACAAATAGTTATGATCGATCCAATCAATTGTAACTTTATGGAAATCCATCAGTGTCATATTCTTTTTTCTACAGGAAATTCTCTTTTTAGAACAGAGAATCACACTGAATCTTCAAGAGAATGATAAATATATGAATGAACATCACATCTAGAGAATATTTTGAATAAATTTGTATTTTGTAGATGTTGACGTTGCTGGCCGTCCATAAGACGGGGCCCGGATTTGTCATAGGAGGCAATTCTGAGCAGTAAAATTGTTGGTTCAGCAAAAAAAAGGTCCAGTTAAACTTTACCATTTAGAATTGTAACTCCCCCAGTTTATTACACCAACTTAACTGTTACTTATCCGGTTACTGCAGTTTAACCCAGTATGTGCGTCACTGGTCCATTTAGAATTACACTGGTCCAAGGTGTGGCGAAGGAGTGAGATTGCTTCAATTTATTGACTTCAAATATGCTTGCACTATACGTCTTTTATACAGAGATTTCTTTTTAACAAGAATGACAATATTAGTCAAGAAAATCTTATGAAATACTTCCTGATTGTACAGGAATAACGTTGTGGCGTTGTTCTCAATAAACATATAATATTTCTTCCTTTTCATGTCAACATTTGGAGTTAATTCATGTAGAAATATTGACGAAATGAACGTCGTGGAGATAAAATAACTCCTACCCTCTTATGAGTTTTTTTTTCTTCAAAGTAACTTGGGCGCAAGCACATCACTCGCGTTACAATGGCCAGATACGCGATGTGTATGTTGCAGCCACTAGATACGCAAGATAAAATTTATACGCAAGATAAAATGTCATCTCACATTACCAATTTCATTTTAAGAGATAAAATAAAAAAATTAAAAGATAAAATGACCCGAGAATACCGCCCCAGGAATGTAGTCAAGGCCGGCCTTGAGGCATTTTTGCCGGATTCGGCCTGAGTCACGTGTACAAAGTATATGGGAGGTTCTTCTCTCGTGGCCTCGTTATTTAGAACTACTCGCCTCGACTCCATCCCTGATACCGACGATCAGGGCCCCCGTCCTACAAAGAGTTGCGATTGATCCGATCAATTGCAACTATGGACGGCCAGCAATAACAATAATAATGATAATAATAACAATGATAGTGAAAATAATAATGATAATAATACTAGTAAAAATGATAATAATAATGATTCAAAAAAGTTTCTAGATATGAATGTATATCCATATAAATTCATTGATTTCTTGACAATTTCATGTGTTCTTCTTTGTTGACGAAGAACATTTTGCAAATTTCCTACAAGAGAAACTATGACATTGATGGATTTCCATAGAGTTATGATTGATTGGATCAGTCGTAACTCTTTGTAAGACAGGGCCCAGATGCCACTCCAGGGGTCCGTTGCAGAAAAAGTTGCGTTTAAATGCAAGTCTAAAAATCAATCGCAAGTCCAAAATGCGCGCTGTTGATTGGTTGAAAATCAAGTTGCGCTTGATTTTTAGAGTTGCGATTGATTGCAACTCTTTCTACAACTGGCCCCAGGAAATGTATTATAGTGACTCCAAACTTTATCTTTTTAAAGCAGAAATCTGCTGTATTCCAATAGTTACTACTAATGATAATAATACATGAGATTTGTATAGCGCACTTTCCATCTTGATTAGATGCTCAAGGTGCTACAGAGCAGAACAACAAAAACTATTTACACATAATACATGTCTAAACAATAAGTCAATGTCTATATAAAAAAACACTCTTCTACAGGTATTTTTTCAGGTTGCCCTTGAAGGTGGTCACTGAAGTCTGGGTTTTCAAACTCTGTGGGAGAGAATTCCACAGGCTAGGCCCTGCGTGAGCAAAGGCCCGCTCCCAGCATGATTTCTTAGCAACTGGAATTTGTAAGAGATTAGATGATGAGGATTGTAAATTTCTTGAGGGTTGGTAATTATGTATCAAAGGCCTATTGTATCAAACTGGGGGAAGTCCCATTGATGATACGAAAAATCAAAAGAAGGATTTTGAAGACTATGCATTCCTTCAGGGGCAACCAGTGATCACTTATATGTGTTGCTTAGAATTATAAATGATTTCACAATAATGTGAAATTTAACCTGTGGGCAATTTCATAAAATGATCAACCTTTTTTGTTGATCTGACCCCCCGTTTTTCTCAAGTTTTACCTCACAAAATAAACTGACCAAGTCATGGTCCTTCTAGAAGTTACTGACTAACCACCATTATTTCTTGATCTGATTTCTGGTATCTATCATCGATGTTTCTCTCTTTCTTTCCCTTTTATTTTTATTTCCAGTTGGCTGGCATGGTATTCACATTCTGTCTGTACAGGGAAGTGCCAAGAAGCAGATAAGAGACAATCAAGTATGGATAAGCCAAGACCTTCTTTCATGAAACTACACAAATGAAGACTTTAGGAGATTGATGGCTTAGAAATCTTCCAAGTAACAGAGCAAGGGGTTGTTTTACAAAGTTGTTCATAGTTAAGAGTGACTTTGAGAACGACTGGTGAGTCTTCTTACGCGCTATTTCATCACCAGTTAACATTTTTGTGTATAGCATTTACCATAATAAATGATCACCGGTCGTAAACTTACTTCTTACTTCTCTTAACTTACGAACAGCTTTATGAAACACCAACCCACTCATTATTGTGTTTTCACTCTAAGTGCTGTTTCTTAATGTAGTTTGATAATAATAATAACATGCAACATTCATATAGCGCTTAATACAATGTTTTTAAGTGCTGCATACTATAACCCCAGTTTCAGCACAGCTACCATGATAGGATGCTCAAGCATTTCGTCTCACGCACCACGAACCGTCCTCTCTGCGCACTTCGATGCGAAAGTTACTTTCCAGAAAACACATTTGAAGAAAAGCTTTTTTTTAAACCAGCAATAAGTGCAGCTACAAGGAGAGCAAATTATTTACCAGTTTATTCGTTCAAAAGTTCAGGTCCCAAAGTTTCATCCCGTATCTTTATATTTTCTTTAAGTGAATTATTTACGCTACGGTGGGTATCGTAACAGAGCGGACGGTTCGTGGTGAAATCGCGAGGCGCGATAGTGCACTGTATCTATTCCAGAGGATAGTTCGGGGTGCGTGCGACAATTTAATGAATTCCTTCCTACCGGGTACCCATTTACTACACCTGGGTGGAGAGTGGCAGATGTAGATAAACGCCTTGCCAAAGCCTTTGATCAAGGTCAAGGAGATTAATTCTTGCTTTGATATATGATGGACTTGGAAAAAAAATAAGCGAAACAGTAACTTGGATTACTTATTTAAATTGGGGCATTTCATATTGAGTTGAGTGTAATTTTTGGTAAAAATGTAGCTGCTATAATTTGTTTTTTTAAGATGAGATAGCTAAAAACCGGGATTGAAGACATAAAATTTCAATTACAATGATGAATAATACTAGTCTTCAGAATGAATTGTCATCACAACAGAAATATAACAATGAATGTAACAATAAAACAACGGGGGGGGGGTGTTTCACAAAGATTGAAGTATGACTTAGAGTTGCACTTAAATGCCGATGCGTATATGTGCAACATGCAATCTTATTGATCAATAAGCAGAAGTGCAAGTCCTCTTCGCATGATCTGACCAATGCGGTCATGCCTTTTATACCACACGCAACTAGGCATTCAAGTGCGACTCTTAAGTCATACTTAAATCTTTGTGAAACACCCCTGGACATCAATAGTCCCTTCTTACTAGTGTGTGGTGCTAAGTAAAGTGTAAGGAGGTGGTGCACGGATTCTGTCTCAAATTTTTTTTTTGTCACAGATTATTGTGATACTTGCTCAATTTAAAGTGTAAGCTTGTGTGAATGCAAGACATGAAATAATAATTTAGGTTTATTTGGATCTCAATAATAAAAAAAAGGTCTGCAGATAACGCTGTTGTGTTGATTGCATTCATATTTGATTAATGTGCACTATCTCCACTTCCTGGGGAGTGTTCCTGACGTGTAGAATCGAGGGCTTACCCAAAATCTCTGCTCTCTTTGGTAGTATATGTGTATAACTGTAAATGAGAGCTTAAATTTCAGGTAGAGATAGACCAAGGGGGTGGGTAGGGGGGTGTTTCACAAAGATTAAAATGTGTCTTAGAATGGCACTTACGTTTCCAATTGCATGCGGTATATATAATGCATCACCAAATTGGTCAAAACATGCTTACAGGACACACGCTACTTTGTATTAATCCAATAAGTTTGCGCGTTAGATACCATGGGCGCGTCCATATTAAAGCATAACAATTTGTGAAACACCCCCCAGAATCATAATAAAGTACATATTCATTTAGTAGTTAACATATATTTTTTTTCAATTCAAATTGTGGAGGGGTACTGTATGTGTATAGTATATATATTATAGTGAACATGTAAGTTGTATGGAAGTTGTATTCAATGAAATTAGATTTATTATATTCATACAAGGATTTGTAAATTGTCTCACTCTTCCATTTTGTTTTGAGTTCCCATTATTTTTGTTGGAGCATTTATTATTATTTTTCTACTGTAATCAAGACATTTTTACAAATTTCAGCTATATTGTCAGTGAGGTGAATGTATTTACAAAGTTCATATCAATGCATTTTAATAGATGTTTACATGTGATATTTGCTTTTATTTGCAGTGCAATAAACTGGTCTTTCAGTATAATTATAAACTATGTTCAGAACTTTTCTTTACATATTTATTTTTTTTCATTTTGATTACTTAATTCAACTAAAACCTGGGAAAATACCCATTTTAATTAAGAGAGAGGATAGAGTGAAACTGTTTTGCAAAAGTTTAATCAAGCTTAGTTATATAAGTTTTAAGTCTTGATTCACTTTCTATGAAAACCTTCAAATTGGCAACATTGATTCAAAATGACATATTTCGTTGCACACAAATGTCATATTTTCTCTATTTTCTCTAGATGCTGCTTGAATGTCTTTTTTTGCAAACTCAAATTCTTATATTGCCTAAACATTTTTCCCATGATATATCTTGTGCTAAGGAGACAACTTGCACCTTGATATGATCGAGGAAAAATTCAAAATATGAAATTTTGTGTACAAAAATATATGGAGAGTTTTTCTACCAAACCTGCCATTTGAGGACTGTCCTCAGAGTTTGGATACAGAGCAATTGATAGAGTTTGGCCTACTTGATTTCAATGGGTTACCAACATGGGGCAATTCCATAAAATGTGTACGTCTGATCCCTTCATAAAATTTTTTGTCTGATTTCTTGTTCTTTTGACAGTCTGTTATGTTCTCAAAGGACAATGAGTTGGTCAGATTATGAAGTGAAGCAAGACTTGAGAAAAATGGGGTCGGACGTACAAAATGATTGATCATTTTATAGAATTGCCCTTTGAATAGGGCTTGCCTAACAAAGCATTATGCGCCATGGTGGTGACCCATTTGACCAGGTTTGGCTGAACTCTCTCTATTAATGGCTCTGTTTTGATAGAATTCTATTTGTTCTCTTTATCCACCTTATTGTTTAAAGAGAGAATTTTTAGGGTTGTATTCTCCTTCAATTAAACAAAGAGGTCAATCACAAGAGAAAGGAAATGGGGAGGGAGAGAGAGAGGAGTAAGAGAGAGAAGAAAGATTGGTGACAGCAAAAAGGAGATAGAGAGGAGAGAACGAGAAAATAGGAGAACAAGAAAAAAAACAGCTTCGAGAGGAAAAAGGAGGAAGAAAGAGGAGAGAAGAGAGAAAAGAGGGGGAAGTGGAAAGAGAGGGAAGGAAAGAAAAAAGCCACAAGAAAGAGAGAGGGGAAATAAAGATGAAGGGGAAGAAGATGAGTATAGGATTGGAAAGAAAGTTTGGCACAAAGGAGGAAAAATACAACATGGAGGGGAGAATAGGGGGGGGGGGGATTTTACGAGGGATAGAACAGAGAGGTGGGGAGGGAGCTAATAAACCAACTAAAATAATACAGCAAGATCACTCAAATATTGTGCAGTGCATCCTAGTGAAAAAGCAGTTTTAAATTTGTGATCTTAGTAACAATGCAGGCATCTCCTTTATTAATGATTTAATGTCAAGGTAACTCTGTGCAATCGCCACATTGCAAATATCCTTGAATGCACTGCATCACCACGAACAAACAACTGCTATTTTGTATAGCATTGAGGATAATGTACATGGAGGCACCAGAAAAGGTACATAAAATGGTAAATGGAGGTTATACTAGTCCATTAATTCAAGTTTGAAGTGTTTGGCATGTCACAATTTAATATTTCATAGAAAAGCAGTGTCAAACTTCAATTTAAAACATGTTTGATGACAGTGAAATCTTAAAAAGGTTTTCTTTTTCTAAGATGCACTATATGAGTAGCTCTGAATTCTAACAAAATTCACAGCTGAATACTTTAATAGTCTCTATTTAAGTGGATAATTTATTTTTTCATGATTTTCTGGGTTACACGTAGCACATCTACTTGATATTATGAGTTGCATAATACTGTAAACACCTATACCAGCACATAGTGCCACATAATATAATGCTACAGTTATACAGATCAAGCCGACTCTAGACCGATCAAATCTATTACGTTATTACCAATGACATACCATCGGTCGGTTTGGAGTCGGTTTCTGTTAGAGTCACACCAACGAAACCGACTCCAGACCGATCAAATCTATTACGTTTTATTCCAATGACATACCATTGGTCGGTTTGGAGTCGGTTTCGTTGGTGTTACTGCAGCATTACTACGATTATATCCTGCTTTCCAAGAACAATGAATACAATTACAATGGCGGACAATAGGCAGTCAACCTGTTAAAAACGTCAAGTCTTCTCTCCTGCTACTGCTCCCTGCCGACTACTCAAGCTTTCCACTCATTCAAAGCCCCATCTTACAAAGAGCTGCGATTGATCTGATCAGTCGTAACTATGGAAAGCCAGCAATGTCAACATCTAAAATGCATGTTCAAAAAAATTTCTAGATATGTATATTACATAAATTCATTGTTTTCTTGACAATTTGGTATGTTTGCCTTTGTTTACGAAGGACATTTTGCAAATTTCCTGTCGAAAAAAATATGATACTGATGGATTTCCATAGAGTTTCGATGATTGGATCAATCGTAATTCTTTGTAAGACCGGGCCCAGTTTTACAGTTCTTTTAAGGACCGAAAAGAATACCGTATTCTACTTCCTAACCTCCACTTTCTTGCATTTCCATTTCACTTCTATAGAATCTATCTCTATCCACTTGTATCTTGGTCCTTCAAGGACTTTACACATCATGTACCCCTGTAAACCTTCAAACATTATCTACAATTAATACAATGATTAAATTTTAAAGATACAAAAGTAAAATAAAATTAGTATAAATTCTCATCTAGAGACTAGCACCAATGCAAGGTCACTCTACATACATGTACTCTGAGTAATATCCATTTAATAATAAAATAATACTGTGAATATAAACCACTTAGCATCTAAAATCTATATCACTTTTCTAAAATTTTGAAATTATAACAATGATCATAGAAAGTAATATAGTAATAGACATACAGTTTCAACTAAAATGCTAGCACCAATGTTAGTCATTTCTAAATCTCGGTTATTAAAGAGTACTGATACTAAAATGGTCAAAAACTGGAAATAACTGTGATACATATATTTTCAAATAGAGGAAGATAAATACATATATGCATATTAAAGTACATGGGCAATGCAAATAAAATGTAGTAGCAGTATTTTCTGTATATAATAGATCAAGCTTTATATTAAAGGAGCATTCTGCATAATGTTAGGTGAGGAAAATCAACTAGCACCAGTTATTAGACTACTGAATAAGTATCCTGAAATTAAGTCCTTAAAATTTAGCGACTACAAAATATCTTCGAATTTGAACAATGATGTGATAAATAACCTTGTTTAAAAAAAGTAGCCTTGATTTTGAGAATATGTTGAATAAATCCTTGTTTTCTGAAAAAACAACACATTTTGTACAATCTTAAAAATTCCAATAACAAATAGCATTTGCTCTCAATATGGTAAACTGTGTGGTTTACAATACTTAACTTTTAAAGTAAGCTTTGAAAATAAAAAAAAGTTTATTGTCACGTGTACAAGAATCATACTTTAAAAGAATCCCCTGATCAAAATTTGATTGAAATTCATACAATGACACTCTCACAATCTATAACTCATGAAGAATGCTAACTCACTATAAGCAATAAAATAACTACCCCTTTAAAATAATCCATCTCATCACTTTAAGATTACCAAATCCCAATCTCCAAATTGGTATTTATGAATAGTAAATATAAATATGAGGCTCTAATTAACAATTATGCATAAAACATCGTGGGGGAAGACTTTTGAAAAACTGGTACACATTAAATCTTAACATTGCATTCTAAGAATGATAAATATAAATGATAAATACATAGTTACATCAAAGCCAATTTCTATAAAAAGATAAGATCCAATAATTAGGTTTGTCCTTGTTCCAAGTAGTTCCCATCTTGCTCATGTTACTTGTAGATGTTGATTTTTGCTGGTGCAGATTTCTAATAGAAAATATGAATAAATTAAAAAGAATTGATAAAAAATGAAGAGTGATAGAGCAAAGAGTAAAACAAAAATATGATACATCACACATATGTAAAACATTGATATGTTCAGGATCCCATATCACGAAGGTTAGCAATTAACTGTACGCGTGATTTTCACGATTGATTGTACATTGTAGTCAATGCAGTACACATAAACATATCAATGTTTCAGTACACAAGGCATGAGTAGGCTGCACATTCAGACCCTGAAGTGTTTGCATAGCAGATTAGTTGGTCCAACATAATATCTGATTGCTACACCTCTGTACAACTGTCATGGTTTTGACAGAATGGCGGTTTGCCAACTAAGTGGGATCAACATCGCTATCTCATTAAAATATAATACACATCACTTCGCCCAGGCATTAGAATAATTACCCACACTTTGCTTTCTGTGAAACAGCCTAGATGCCAGAGGCATAGCTGGAAGCATTCTAAAGGTTGACCGTGCGCATAATACTTACCAATGCCCTTGCTGTGCAATATTTTACACTGGAATATTAGCTTAGCTAGAACTCACTGGCAGATCCACTTTTGAAAGTGGAGACCTTTTTCTTTTTGCTCGTCAAAATTTTTTGTGAACAAAATACCTAATTTTTGTTTAAAACTCTATCTTTTTTTGTTTGCTTGTCAAATTATGCCTATGGAAAATGTGCCCCCCTTTCAAAAAATCCTGGATCTGCCCCTGCTAGAACTGTTCATAAGGTACACTGTGTGTATAATCCTTACTAATGCCCTTGCAGTGCATTATTTGTACACTGGATAATTGGCTTACCTTAGGGGGTGAGTCTGTGGTGTCTCCTCCCCCAGAGAACATGGCCAAGCGCCCTCGTACCCCGCCCTCAGAGGCGATGCCACCAAGCTCCTTGGGTTTGAATGGTTTCCCCGTCTCATTCTGAAAGAAACAACAAGAGGAGACATTAACTCTTAACCCTATATAGGCTGGGGTATTGTGGGAGTTCATATGGCCGGGGGGGGACGTTCGC
The DNA here is from genome assembly GCF_018143015.1 of Lytechinus variegatus. Lineage (NCBI taxonomy): Eukaryota > Metazoa > Echinodermata > Echinoidea > Temnopleuroida > Toxopneustidae > Lytechinus > Lytechinus variegatus. The sequence goes on from NC_054748.1 coordinate 33,560,577, forward strand.
ATTCGACTGCCGAGATATCCAGGATGGGTTCCTTAGAATTTAAAATATGTGGGAGACTTAAAAGAAAAACGTAAAAAAACATCACGTCAAGAGCTTTTTGTATTCTGAAAATATAGCATGAAACTGCGGGTGGGGGGGGGGGCTTTGAGCCCTTCCCCCTCCCCCAACCTAGATAGGGTTAAAATTATATGGGTGTCAGCTTTCATGGGGAGTGGATTACATTTTGCTGACCCTAGAATTTGTGAAGTGCTATAACCTGTAATATAGATTTCTTTAGTGAAGCAAACTCGTAACAGCCAAAAACTCTTTGGGCAAGCCTGTCAGGGGAATGATTTTACCACCAGGCAATGGGTGGATTTTCCAGTGGATTTTGTACATGAATTTTACTGGTCATAAATCTTGTTCTACTCTGGGATTTTGACATTAGCTGTTACAGGGTGAGGATAAAACTGGTGTTAAATTGCTCAGGGAAAATTGACAAGAATGCTCCTTTGAAGGGAAACCAAACTCAGAACACAGTTACAGGCCTACATATACACTTTTGCACAAAATAAAGAATATATTGTAAATTATGGTTTTAAAAATTTGATCTCTATTAAAAAAAGAACTGAAGGCCTACTGAAAACTGTTTTTTCTTGGCAAACATATGTTTAATGACTGTTGTAAAGATTGTAATTAATTATTTATCATGGCATATGTGAATATACGAAGAATACATATCAAAATGTAGCATCATACATGTAGGATGCAGGGATGTCGTAAGGGAGTTTAGGTCTTGAGATAACACTATAAAAAATGTTGTGACAGACCAAATAATAATTTCAGGGACTACTTTTCACAACAAATTGCCTAAATTTAATGTGCAAAAGTGGATAAGCTTTAACATTGCAATGAATGGAGATTTTCCAGGGTTCCTTTCTTTAGTTTCCAGAGTTGTTTTTGAGCATTTCCGCCGTGGAATCGTCCTGAGTCCCTGTTTAATTTTACCCTGGATTGTGGTACAGTGGGATTAACTCACCTGTTTCTTTGGGGACCACGCTCCTCCATCTTTAAATTTACTCACACTGGGGAGAAAAACACAGTGACACACAGCATAAAATGAAATTACAGATTATTGAAAATAGTTGCAGCAAAGACGTATTTCACAAGAAAGTCTGTAAAACCAAGACTAACTGTCATTGTATCATCATGGATCTTGATCTGGGGCCCGTAATACAAAGCATAGTACTGATCGAACAATTTTCTATGATCGATTCCATTGACTACAATACACAATCAATCGTGAAAATCAAGCGTACGGTCAATCGCTAACATTTGTGTTATGGCGCCCCGGTACGGTAACATGCACTGAAATTTGTGAAACCATGAAATCAAAGCTGAAAACGATCACACTGTAGATCGCCAACAAAGATAAGCACATGTGGGCTAGTGAATTGTTATTGCTTGGAAAAAGACCAACAGTTCACCTGAATCCCATACAATTCCTTCCTGAATTCTTTGGCCCATGTTATGCAAACAAACACTTGGGTGATCGCTATATATGATTCTGTATGAACTAAATTTTGAAATTGTTACCACAACTGGTATTTGTCTGTTTTATGAATTCTGAGAGCACTCTCCAATAAAATATTGAGCATTTTACAGAGCAAGTCACTCAACATATATATATTTTTTTTTTAACATATTTGAATTGAGTAATGGTAGCACAAATAGATGTATGGCATTAGCACTCAGAAATTTGTATGGTTAAGCAAATTTTTGGCACTCAAAGAGTAGGGAAAATATGCAAATTACTGAGCTAATGCAATTCTATTCATTCTATTTCACTTCCAAACAACTAAAATCTAGTAGATTCAGCAACAAAATATGCAATGAGAAACCATAACAAGAGTATAACTAGTCCCAATTATAATATGTAATATTGTGAAAAAAAAAAATCCATTCAAGTTAATTTCATATCTCATATGTCCGTAAAGTAGGAATACTTACATTCCAGTGCTCACAACAGGTGAAGACCTGAAAAAATAAAAAGTTTTAATGATTTAAACCTAGAACTTTGCATTGTAATGTACATGTACATATCTAGTATTTCGCATGCAAGACGATGTGTAGGTTCTTCGTACACGATACCAGTGGCCTGTAACACACAGCTTAGCAATCATCGAGAATATTTTTTACAATTGATTTTATCATCATCAGGGGCCTGTAATACACACCTTAGCAATCATCTTGGAGCACTTTTTCAAAAGTGCTCTTTAAAACTTTTTGTTTAAATTATTTTGTCCTACCCTCTTTGTTATAAATGTAATTATATTCACCATTATCAATATCACAGTCATCATAATCCCACCATTAGCACCAATCCACCATCATCATCATCACCATCATTATCATCACCATCATCATCATCATCATCATCACCTTCATCATCATCATCACCATCATCACCATCATCATCACCATCACCATCATCATCATCACCATCATCATCATCACCATCACCATCATCATCATCATCATCACCATCATCATCACCATCATCATCATCACCATCATCATCATCATCACCACCATCACCATCATCACCATCACCATCATCATCATCATCATCATCATCACCACCATCACCATCATCACCATCACCATCATCATCATCACCATCATCATCATCATCACCACCATCATCATCATCACCATCACCATCATCATCATCATCATCATCACCACCACTACACACAACGATCATGGTCACTTACTTGGGAGTCTTGATGACATCAACCCTCTCATTCAGTTCATTCAGCTGTAAAAAGAAAACAAAGGAAGAGATGAAAAAGCTTTGAAATTAATTAATTCTACATACATTCGCAGGCATATACAAACGAAAGCAGATGATATTGGTCTTCACTCAAATAAACAATATGATGTTAAAGAGGATACATGTAACTCTTCCAAATAATTAGTTTGAAATAATTGAAGCTGGAATCTCACTGGTGGCACTTCATTGGGAGAAATTGTTACTGCAGAACCGGACAGGTTACACCATCTGAAGTTCAAAATAACTTTCTCCCCCTAGAAGGGAGTCGCCCCCCCCCTCCAGATTCAGGTCAATTACATCTTCCAACTTACATAGTACTCATTCTTTTTCTTCTGTTCATTCAGATCAAAGACATCCCCCAAGGTTGTCTTGAGTCTGTTGTAGAGGTCGTTGGCAAAGTTCCGCAGCTCGACCTCCGTGGTTGTGCTCGAGATGGTCATCGTCGGGACCCGGTCGGCAATGGTTTCCTCACGGTTCTTGGCCTTGGTCTGGGATACTACTTTCTACAAGGCAAAAAATACATTTCGATTGGAAAATTAAACAGGAAAATGTCCTCCCCATTTTACTGTATTTACAAAAGAGAATAATTCTATACACAGATCCTCCAGGCTGAAAGTAGTAATATGTCAAATAAATAGATGCTGAAAATGTGATAAAAATCTGATAAAAAATAACAAAGGTATTGAAAAGAGATACATATATACATGCCATCAAAACTATGCAATAGGATAAGAGGGAAAAGGAGGGGGAAGGGAAAGGGAGAAAAGAGGGCAGGGGAAAGGAGGGGGACGGGATAGGAGAGGGTACGAGATAGGAGGGGGAATGAAAGGGGGAAAGGAGGGGAGGGGAATGGAAGGGAGGGAGGGGAAGAGGGGAGGGGATAGGAGGGTGTACAGGAAACATGTAGGAGAAGGAATGGAAGGGGAGAGGGGAGGGGAAACAAGTGGAATGCCTCTGGCCGTCTCACCTGCACCACGCGGTTCAATATAGCAGCAGTGCTGACTTTGAATACTACTCTAACTCGCACAAAGATGTTCAGTGATACATGGTTACTCTTATGTCCACTTTTTATGAACTAGACCAATAAACTTACAGAGATATGATGGTTATTCAACAAAAAAACCCAACATGGCCAAAGTTCATTGACCTTACATGACCTGTGACCTTGATCATGTGACCTGAAACTCGCACAGGATGTTCAGTGATACTTGATTACTCTTATGTACAAGTTTCATGAATCAGATCCATAAAACTTTCAAAGTTATGATGATAATTCAACAGATACACCCAGTTCGGCCAAAGTTCATTGACCTTTGACCTTGGTCATGTGACCTGAAATGCGCACAGGATGTTCAGAGATACTTGATTACTATAATATCCAAGTTTAATGAACTAGACCAATAAACTTTCAAAGTTATGATGGTAATTCAACAGATACCCCCAATTCGGCCAAAGTTCATTGACCCTAAATGACCTTTGACCTTAATCATGAGACCTGAAACTTGCACAAAATGTTCAGTGATGCTTGATTACTATTATGTCCAAGTTTCATGAGTCAGATCCATAAACTTTCAAAGTTATGATGGGAATTCAACAGATATCCGCAATTCGACCAAAGTTCATTGACCCTAAATGACCTTTGACCTTGGTCATGTGACGTGAAACTCGTGCAGGATGTTCAGTGATACTTGATTAACCTTATGTCCAAGTTTCATGAACTAGGTCCATATATTTTCTAAGTTATGATGACATTTCAAAAACTTAACCTCAGGTTAAGATTTCGATGTTGATCCCTCCAACATGGTCTAAGTTCATTGACCCTAAATGACCTTTGACCTTGGTCATGTGACATGAAACTCTAATAGGATGTTCAGTAATACTTGATTAACCTTATGGCCAAGTTTTATTAACTAGGTCCATATACTTTCTAAGTTATGACGTCATTTCAAAAACTTAACCTCAGGTTAAGATTTGATGTTGACGCCGCCGCCGTCGGAAAAGCGGCGCCTATAGTCTCACTCTGCTTCGCAGGTGAGACAAAAATGGGGAGGGGAAAAGAGGGGAGGGGATAGGAGGGGGTACAGGAAACTTGTAGGAGGGGGAATGGAAGGGGAAAGGAGGGGAGGGAAAGAATGGGGAGGGGAATGGAAGGGGAAAGGAGGGGGAGGGGAAAGAAGGGGGAGAGAGAGGGGAGGGGTACTCACAGATATGTTGATAGGGGCTCCAGAGGGGCTCATCATATTCCTCTTAGCCCTCTCCTTCTCTTCCTTCTCCTTCTTCAGTCGTTCTCTTTCCTCCATCTGCTTCTTACGTTCCTCTTCAGCTTTCTTGATTCGTTCTTCATGCTGCTCCTCCATCTTACGAATCTCCGCCTCCCTCTGCTTACGATTCTCCTCCTAAAACATGAACAAATATATGCCTCTAGGTTTATCAAAATGGGAATGACAAAACATGATCAAGGCCAAGGACTTAAAATCTTGCAAGGCCAAGGACAAGGCTAGGCCTAAGGCCACACTATAGTCTTCCAGGCCGGCCTTGAGGCCACGGCCAGTCTTGAGAAGCAGAACTCCAATAATGATAACACTCTATATTTCCACTCAAGGCCAAAGACTAGACGTCTGAGGCCAAGAACAAGACCATAGACCTCGAGGCCAAAGCCAGACTAGAGAAGCATGACACTGATAACAATAAGAATACTTAATATTTCCAAAGTGCTTTTTCCACTGGAACAAAGTGCTTTGAGATGCCATCCCTGTTTTCATTTCAATAAAATACATGGAGCTCAAATATAAATATTAATATTTTCTCCTCAGTGGTAACATCTAAAACAAGCTCTGAGGCTCACTTCTTCATGAGTTACAACTATGGTAACCCTTCCCTTATGGCATCTGCAAGGTAACAAGGCTCAGTGGCCAATCAGAATCGAGGATTCCATGGATTTACAATAATGCAAAGTTATAACAGCAATAACAGCAATGCTTTGTGAAACAGGTCCCTGGTGTCAAGCCATATTATACAGTGGTGAAAGTGAACCCCTCCACAAAACGCACTCCTTCATACTGAGTTTTGAATGCAGACAACAGCACTACAATGTCTGGCGAGCCCAGAGAAACAAACTTTATTGCAAGTTACATTTCATCACTTGGTTTTTCGTGCCCAATTTGTGTGTTGTCACCCACATCCACATATGTGGATGTCATGTGACTTATCTAGCCAATCAGACACGTACCCTGCGAGATACCTTGCATACGGCACTTCGACAGAGTATATAAGGCATGCTTTTACAAACCTTTGCTCATTCTCCTGAGGATGACAAGAACACACTTGTTCAAACGTCGAGATTGGATGGTCCTTTTCAGGACCAACACTTGCCCAAGAAAGATACATGGTGTACCGTGAAACCTACTACACTATTCTTCTTCGCCATAGAAACCTTCAGAAGTTATTTCATCATCTAACTTCACAATTAAATATCTATAACATCTATAACAACTGGGCGTTGTGGCGTGCGCCTGTAATCCAAGCTACGTGGGGAAGTTACAAATTGATGCAGAAGTTCGAGGTTCGAACCCTGGTCACATCTTTCGGATGGTGACGTTAAAGGTCGGTCCCAGACGTAAATAATCATATCTGATTGATAAACGTCTGACAAAACTCAAATATACATACACACACACATATGGCAGATCTTGAAAACTTTTAAATATGTTCATTTCCTGGTGGGGTTTACTTAAACTTTTCAGCACCACTTTAAATTCTCATTCCATCGTCAGAGCCCGATATTCACACTCTACTTTTGTTTATGAATGAAAACTAACCCTCTGAATTCTGTACTTCTCCGCCTCTCTCTTGCTTTCTTCCAAATCCTCTTTCAGCTGTTCTGCGGAACTGTAGGTCAGCTTGATCGGCTCTTTCTTAACAGTCTTATCAGCATTCTCCTGAAAAAGCGTGAAAAAAATAAGATTCATTTCAAAAAACAACATCCCAGCTTTTTCTAAGCTGTTCTGCCAAACTGTATGTCAACTAGGTAGGCATTTCGTTGGCATTCTTATCTGGATTCTCTTTAAAAAAATTTAGAAAAAATCTAAAGATAATTCGTTGCTAAAACCTAGATCTCAGCTTTTCTCTCAGCGGCTCTGTGGAACTCTATGCCATCTTAATCGGCCCTTTCTTTCCTACCTTCAATATCAGGTTTTTCCTGAAAAAGATCGAAATAAAAAATAAAAAGATAATTCATTGCAAAAACCTACATTCCAGCTTTTTTCTCAGATGTTATGAAGAACTGTACATCATCTTTTTGGCTCTTTCTTCAGTTTTTAAAGATAAAACAATAAAAAGATAATTGAAAAAAGAAATGGATTCAAACTCCTCAAAGCTGTTCAGGGCCCTGTAACAAAAAGGTTTGCAGGGTCATTCCATCTGGATTCACCCAGTGGTTGCACCCGACCGTCTCGTATTCGTTGTAATTTGGTATACATAAAATTCACCATGGCCCAAGCACAAAACAAAAAAAATTAGTCCGATCGGTCCGTCGGTTCTCGCGCTACGGCCCGCCCTTTTCTCCTTGTTTTGACAAAAATGGGCGTGACCTTCAACTTTCAATGGCCACTGCGTCGTAACGTGTTGACCAATTTTCATGAAACTGGTACCATTTGATAGGAAATTCAGAGAGGAATCCAAAACATGCATCGAATAATGTATTGGAGCAATTTATAAGGTCATGACCTTTGACCTAACTTTGACCTTGAGTTTGACCCCCGGACAAATGTAACTGGTGAACACTTTACTAACATGAATATCAGTGTGTGGGACTAGAGTGAAATTTCATGGTATCTTTGGAAGAGTTTTTAAAGGTGAAGAAATACAATATCATCATTAATTTTAACATATTTTGTCAATATTATACCAATAATTAACATACACGAAAATCAAGTTAAAAAATTATTTGTCCGGGGGTCAAACTCAAGGTCAAAGTTAAGGTCAAAGGTCATGACCTTATAAATTGCTCCAATACATTATTCGATGCATGTTTTGGATTCCTCTCTGAATTTCCTATCAAATGGTACCAGTTTCAGGAAAATTGGTCAACACGTAACAACGCAGTGGCCATTGAAAGTTGAAGGTCATGCCCATTTTTGTCAAAACAAGGAGAAAAGGACGGGCTGTAGCGCGAGAACCGACGGACGATTGGACTAATTTTTTTTGTTTTGTGCTTGGGCCATGGTGAATTTTATGTATACCAAATTACAACGAATTCTGAGACGGTTGGGTGCAAAATTGCCCATTCAGTGGGTGAATTGGCATGGAATGACCCTGCACTGAATTGCAAAACATGACAGAACCACTCTGATTGGTCCCTGGTCATTATTTTGAACAAAGGGCGCATGCACCGATGATTTTAATTGGTCATTGGCAATTAGTGTTTGATTGCAAAGCAAGTAAGTAATGCGAGTCATCTTGGTCGCTCTTTCTCCAGAATCATATCGATATTATCCTGAGAAAAAAATCTAAAATAATTTCATTGCAAAACGGAGGCATCATGATATAGTGGTTCTGACACCCATCTCCTTCTGTTTCATCAGCAAGAAATTTAAATTCATCTGTGTCGCTGAATATTCTATGCATCGCTGAGCAAAAAGTTTAAACAAACAATGATTTCATGGGGATGTCTGTTAAATGTCATCTGTCACATGTCATCATATCATCAAAGATCAAAATCAGGTTTATTTAAAAATCTAACTCTGTGAAATCATGAAATCTACAAAGTGACTGCACTGAGAATCACCAACACATATAAGCACATGTGGGACTGTGCATAATTATTGCTTGGAAAACTAAACATCTGACTTGAATACCATGCTTCTTTTGTCAAATTCTCAGCAATTAAAAATTTTCTATCATAATAATTTGGCACACATTTGCTTTTATTCATACACAACCACTTCAGTATTCATTTCATTGGATTTGGTTCAAACTCAACATCGCTACTACAATTGGAATTTGTTTATAAGTGGAATGAGAACAAGAGTTTGTGTCTTTACCGCATCCTTCTTGAGATTGTCTTGCAGCTTCTGTAGCCTGTCAGCTATGTGACCACTAGAGGGCAGGCTTGCCTTGAGATCAATGTTCTGTTTCTGCTTCGTAGCCTGCCACACAGAATAATAATATCACAAGGAATTATGATTAAAGGCATCGGTTACTAATGATTTGACTTTTAAAAAGTATAAGCAGCTTCCTACATGTACATGTATTTGTTCGGTCACAAATTTAGACAAATGATATTTCAATTATATTCCATACACTAAGAGTATTGCTTTGGGAATGGTCAATATCACATGATGTAGTTAAGTTTTGTGTTTCACTGATCACTACAGCCTATAATATCGATTCATAACGCTTTATAAAAATCAATCATTTTGAACTTAACTTCTGAAGGTTTCTAGAAGAATAGTGTAGGTTTCACGGTACACCATGTACCTTTCTTGGGAAAGTGTTGGTCCTGAAAAGGACCACCCAATCTTGACGTTTCGAAAAGTGTTCTTGTCGTCCTCGTCCTCCTGAGGACGACAAGAACACACTTGTCGAAACGTCAAGATTGGGTGGTCCTTTTCAGGACCAACACTTGCCTAAGAAAGGAAAATGGTGTACCCTGAAACCTACCGTACCAAAATTACCTTGCTCGGGCAAAGTAAGGCAGTAATTTGACTCACAATGTACATGTAGGAGTACAATTAATTGGGCAAACTGCTACTAAATATTTGTATGATATTCTTTGTAATATTTTGTATGATATTCTACGTAATATTATGTAATTAAATTGATATTGACATCGTTTCTACAAATTCAATGTGTTGAAAAGATTGTTGCATCAGGACCATGTCTCACAAAACTTGCTATGATTACAATTTTCAATAACAGTTTAAAGTTACCGAAATCATTCAATGTGATTGGCTAATAGTAAACTTGTTCTAGAGGATGCGCATTTCTTATTGTAACAAGTTTTCATGAAATAGGACCAATATCTTAGCTAGATTTAAGATACATGTAGTAGAAGCTGGTGTACTATATTCATATCTAAGGTAGATTGATCTAAAAGAGAAAAGCTTTTGAGATAAAGTAAAATAAAATGCACTGTATATTCACCTTGAATGTTATCATTATTAATGTATCTGATTCCTGAGTATGTTCCTGGGATGCCATCTTGTATGTGATGATTCTCATTTTGTAATATGTATTTATATGTTACACAGGACTACATGTAAAATGTAAAACATTATGAAAATAAAATAAAGCGGATGGGTGGGTGGATGGATGGATGGGTGGGTGGATGGATGAATGAATGAATGGATGAATGAATGGATGAATGAATGGATGAATGAATGAATGGATGAATGAATGGATCGATGGAGGAAGGAAGGATGGATGAATTAATGAATGTATGAATGAAAGAATAAATGAATGAATTGATGGATTGATGGATGGATGAATGAAAGAAATAAAGAATGAATGAATGGATGAAGGAATAGATGAATGGATGATTGAATGGATGAATGAATGAATGAATGAATGGATGAATGAATGAATGAATGGATGAATGAACAGATGATTGAATGAATGAATAAATGAATGAATAGAAGGATGGATGAATTAATGAGAGAATGGATGAAAGGATAAATAAATAAACAAACAAAATAAACAAATATACTTTTGCCCTGCATTATCTTTATACTATTTTGTATGTTTATGTACTTTATAAATTTCTTTCCTTTATTGTGTTGTCAATTAAGTGATATCATATCAGTCATGCTTTATGCTTGTCAATATCAGATGAAAACCAAATACTAATGCTAAATACCTTGTCATCAAAAGAGAATCCCTTTTCCTTCAGCATGCTGACTCGGCTAGAGTTAGTGGTTAGATGAACAATGCAAATCAAATCATATCAAATCAAAACAAATCATAACAAATTATCACAAATCATAATAAATCATATCATAACAAAATATATCAAATTATGACCAGACAAAAAAAACTCATAACATAACCTAAATCGTAGCAATATACATCAAGCAATAACAAATAATATCAAAGCACAATAAGGATGACAAATACAGTCCAACCTCACTCCTTTTCTAGCCGCATCGGGAACAACCCTCGTCAATAAGGAACCATATAAATCTTACACATATGATGTCATAATCCCATAGCGCCCTCCCTCAAATATATAGGAATATGCGTAAACGGAGTTGTCAAAAATTCGCCAGCTGCAGATTATCAACGCATGCAAGGAAATGGCTTTACGAAGATGGCAACGCGATGATGTGAGTGCATAACAAGAGGCCTAGCCACGTTTCTGCAGCAATTTGCAGGGATAGCCAAATATAGAGGGGGGGTTGGACTATAATGTCATATCTGAAAGATGCCAAATAATATAAAAACACAGATGAAATGTAAATGTAATGATATGTCATTCAAGCATAGAATGATGATTAATGATCTATGAAAATCATACAAATCAAAACAAAGCATGACAAATTATTTTAAGTGAAGTGAAATTACCCCCCCCCCTCACAATAAGAAGCTTTCGTCATGAGACGGTAGAATGTTTTTCCTCTTGTACTTTTAAACAACATTGATATTTTTCACTCTGTTGTACATTTTGAACTTTTCGGAGCTACAGAGGAAGGTTGTTTAGTCATTACATCCATAAGAATAAACCAAAATCATTCCCTTTTCAAATTGGGCAAAACACAGATCATAATTAGAATACTCAGTCTCATTGTTATCTATTATCTTTTCAACTAGCAAGTTTTTCACTATCTTTCAAGTCATACATACATGCTCATTTTAAACATTTTATATTTTACCATTTATCTATATCATTATAAGTGCAATATATCTTAATTGTATATGACTGCGCAGTCTTCTTTTATTTTTCTAGAACGTGTACTTGATTTACATCTTGACATTTTCAGCTGATATATATTAATATTATTAGAATGTGTGACCAAGTCAAATTTACATAGTGGACAGATAGAGAATTTTAATTGAATTGAATAAGAGTTTACATACGATGAACAGTTAGTAGTCAGCAATACAACTCATAAAATTCATTTCCAAATCATTCCACAGGCAAATTAAGAAACCAGTGACATGTTTAAGTGCAAACAAAGGAGAGATTATTACATCCTCTAATAGCGTGCAAACAAGTGTATTAATCCTATTTAGTCTCCATTGTGTGGTTGTGTATAATAAGCTCAATGTACATGTACAGTTTCAATGCACAGGTAATAGCTATGTTTTATCCAAGAGTTTCCTAAGTTTATCTCTAATTCAAGATTTGGGTTTAATTTTACTTTCATGTGCATTAATGGTCATATCAACCATGGGGATAATGATTATGCATGTTGGCTTGGCAAAATAAAACCATCTCAAACATTCAAGCTCATAACGCATTGAGATAAATAAATATGAATGTATATTTTAATGAATGGTTATTCTTTGCTTGACTGAGCTTGAGTCCATTAATGCATTATGCTTCTTTGACTTAAAAAGGTGTGTTTAAAATTTGAATTTCAACTTCTGTATCAAATCTTCTTAGTTATTGAGACAATTAAATATGCCGATGGTCATACCGTAAGGGCGTAGTGTTCAACCCGTTTGGAGAGTTTCCTCAAATATATAGAAATATAAAATTTAACTGAATTTCAGACCCGTCTTATTTCCAAGAGCAAATTTTTTCCTTCAACCCGCCGACTGTGTGCGCAGGCGATCGAATTATACGTTGATGGTTTTTGGCACTAGTAATCTACCTAGCAATTAAAGATGGCCGTCTCTCAATCTGCCCTTGTCCCATCCGACTATGGACTAGACCATTTGAGATGAGACCAAACAGGGAATTAATCAAAGCCAGAGACTTACATAGATCTAGATCTAGTTTAGCAATCTAAACCATTTTGAGATTCACTATATCATCACTAGGTTGAATACTAGTGCAATTCAGTGCAAAGGGTCATCGCCGCATAATTTGATCATCTGCGCATACAGTCGACAGATTGATAAAGAAAATACCGACAACAGATTACCCTGGAAATCACAAATATATGAAATTAAGATAAATTTCCCAATTCTAAATATTCGGGGAATTTGTCCAAATCTTTGAATGATGCCAGGTTGAATACCAGTGCCCATACAGTACTGTGAACTTTAAAAAACTGGTAAGTTTGTTTAATCCCATCTTATTTCCATTGGTCTTTCTTTTGCCATTTCCTGACATTGGATTCCGGAACCAAATGATTGAGCGTCTACAGCCTCTTTGTTATTAAACAAATCACTTAATTATTGATAGTAAAGATTATTGAAGCTAGCCTGTGTCAAAATCATGTTCATTTCAACTGAGTGGAATTTGTGTAGTGCGATTGAGAAGTTTGATAAGTTTCTTTTGGAACCCAGTTTAGTTGACCCTTTAAACAAACTTAATGTCGGTTCTACCTGAAAGGTAACATGAAGTATGCAGATAATGTTGAGGAGAGAAACATGCATGCATATTAAAACAAACTTACCCTTGATCAACTGTTGGAATAACATTCACAGTCCTATTGAGAACAAAAACAAAGGATTCAATGTTTTTTTTTTAAACAAGCAATTTTTCAAAGTATTCCACCCCCCAAAACAACAATAACTAATTAATCAAATGAAAGCTAAATTTCTGGAGCTCCTATTTTTCTTTGAAGTAATAATGTTACATGTACATGAAAATGTAATTGAGAACAATATCCAAACAACTACAACAATCAAATTAGGTAAAACTCATTCTCTGTTTAACAAATAAATTTGTGAGCAATAATAAGAACTCAACAAACCTGAATTCAGGATTTGTGTCAAATTATCATCCCAGCATGCACATTATTGGAAGAAACCTAGAAGATCAGGGACCCATAACACAAAGCTTAGCATTGATCTTAGAACAATTTTCTATGATTGATTCCACTGACTACAATGTACAATCAATTGTGAAAATCAAGTGTACGATTAATCACTACCCTTTGTGTTAAGGGACCCAGGGGATGTTTAATATGGATGTTTGCAAGTTACGAGTGACCTTATGAACGACTGATGACCCTTTCTCAGGTACTACCATCAACACCGATGAAAATCATGTGTATACCATTTACCACAAGGAAGGATCATCAGTCCTTAAAATCGCTCTTACCTTAAGAACAGCTCTATGAAACGGTCCCCAGCTATTATCTCTGATGCTTGTAAGATATTTCATTTAGTCATGTTATCTTAGTTTACATTTTATTAAATAAAAAACTGAAGTCTTGTCTTTCTTCCCCCCCCCACCTCTCTCTCCCTCTTCCCCATTTCGTGAATAATGAAAATACTTACTTATGCTTAACTAGATCTTTGATGCGAGCATTCATCTCGTTGAGCTGTCAATGAGAGAAGAGCAGTACAATTCAATTTCATCCAACACTGTCCCTCTCTCAAATGAGGGATATATCATATTTTCAGGAAGAAAATCTATTTGACAAAGCTAGTCATAAACTTATGAGTGACATTACAAGTGCTTGGATTTTCTGAACAAAATTTTTAAAAAGCTACAGATTTTTATGTTTTCCAGTCATTTTCCAGCAACTTTCTATCCAGCTCTTAGACCCCCCTCACACGCCCACTGCTGCTGCTACTAATATACTACTACTTGTTCTTCTTCTGTTTCTTGTCCTCCCTCTTTCTCCTGTAATATTCTTACCGTTCTTCTCCTCTTCCACCTACTACTACTAGTACAACTACTACCATCATAACTGCCACTACTACTAATACCACTACTATTACTACTACTATTAAAACAAAGACAACAACAACTTCTACTACTACTACTACTACTACCACCTCTATTACTACTATTACTTCTACTACTACTACTACTTCTACTACAACTACTAATACCACCATCAGCACCACCACTACTATTATTACTACTACTATTACAACAAAGACAACAACAACTACTACTACTACATGTACTACTACTACTGCTATTACTACTACTATCATTACGACTACTACTACTACTTCTACTACTACTACTACTACTACTACTACTACTACTACTACTACTACTACTACTACTACTACTACTACTACTACTACTACTACTACTACTAATACTATTACTACTACTCCTACTATTACAACAAAGACAACAACAACTTCTACTACTACATCTACTACTACTACTATTACTACTACTATCATTATGACTACTACTACTACTACTATTACTACTACTACTACTTCTATCACTACTACTATGATGACAACTACTACCATCACCACCACTACTATTACAACGAAGAACAACAACAACTACCACTACTACTACTACCATTACTACTTCTACTATTACTACTACTACTACTACTACTACTACTACTACTACTTCTTCTACTACAACTACTATGACGACTTCTACTACTACGACAACGACTACTACTACTACTACCACCACCACCATCACCACCACTATAACTACTACTCCTATTACAATGAAGGCAACAACTACTACTTCTACTACTATTACCACTACCATTACTGCTACTACTACCACGATGACAACTAGTAATACTACCACCACTTACATGTATATTGATCAATCAAAAGTGATAATCATACTTACATCATATTCCTGTCTCTCCTTCCTCTGTTCAAGGTCATAGATATCACCATAGACCTCCACCAGCTTGGCGTGAAGGATCTCCGCAATCTCACGGAGGCGCTCTTCAGAGTCGCGGGCGCTAATGCGTATCTGAGGGAAGTTCTCCTCGATCCTCTTCTCTCTCTCTGCCATTATCTCGGCGGAGGTCTGCATCTTCTCCTGCTTGGCTCTGGCAATGCTTTCCTGGAAAGAAGAAAGAAAATAATAAAATAATCACTTTTTCCAATATGATTTTTCCATAAATATACCATGCTTATACTTTTTTTCTCTCTTTCCAAGTAAATCCACAGTTTGCACTTGTTTCTTACTATCCATCATAGTTTCAAATGTGCCACAATATTTCCTCTGAATTTGAAACACATGTTACAGTGTACTGGCAAGAAATTTCCCATTCCTTGATGGGTTTGTAAAATCCTAATTCTTTAATTCTGAAATGGTTACATATGCTATGGTACACGTAGATCTGGATGAACATTTTTAAAAAAGATTTAATATCAACCTGTTCAAATCTACAGTAAATTCTGATTTTAAATGCCAAAACAACAAAACGATAATAGTGATAATAATCATTAGGATGATGATGATAATAATGATACTGATGATGATAATACTAATGATAGTGAAAAAAAGTAGTAATAATAGAGAAGATAACAATTACAATAATGATAATAATAGTGATAATAACAATAATATAAATAATAACAATGAAAATAGAGAAGATGATGAAGAAGAGGAAGATAAAAATACTGTTCAACATTAACCGCATGTGATCTCGAAGTCTAAAAGATTTATTTATTGCAAACATCACTACAACTTGGAACTAAGCCATAGTAACAATTTTCCAAGTTTTTCAGAAGAAAGTCAAAAGCTTTTTTTCAATTTGTAATTGGCCCTATGAGAACCAGGGTAGTGATATATTTATGCTCTACTTGAAAGTACTCACAGCAATGTTGTATTTTGGAATGGAGTAGATTGACTGATTCTCTGACTCCGCCTTCTTGCGTTTGGCCTCGGCTTCCTGCCTTCGACGTTGAATGTCTTCCCTCATCTTACGAGTTTCCTCCTGAAAAGACAAAAAGAAAAAAAAGGGGGAAATGGTTATTAACCGTATCATATACCCAACATCCACTATTTAACCTTTAAGAAAATTAATTCATCTATCTCTTATGTGATCAATATCAGCATAAAAAACACAGGAAGAATATAAAATTCAGTAATTTTACAGAGGCGTGACATGGATGACATCCTCTTGAATGAAAAAAACAAACAACAAACATGTAATAAATAGTCCCTACAGTACAACTGATCCCTTTACCACATAGTAATATTCAAGATTTTGTCATTGGTTATGACTCATGTTTTAGAGAGCAAAACGAATACAACCATGCTGAGATTAAGGTTTTTAGAGGTCTATGTAGGATTTATATTCTTTGACTACAACTTATAGTCTTAAACCACTTTTGGTCTACCTTTAATTTGGTCTACACTACACTTGGTCCAATAACCACTTAGTCTAATTGTCATATATATTCCAAAGCCCAGTTGGTCTAATTGTGACTTTGTAGAATTGTCATTTACTTTGTCAAATGAAAATTTGGTCCAAAACGGTTCACTTTAACAACCTGATTGGATAATACACAAATTTCACAAAATGGTATAAAATGGGCTAGATCCCCCACAGAAATTTTCAAGCTTGCGGCAAGCGTGCCACTAGCTTGCGGCATGCTAGTAACTAGCATGCGGCTAGCTTAATAAGCGTATAATATGCATGCAGAGCAATAGTTAAGCGATCTTTTAACGAGCAGGGACTGTTTGCTAGCATGCACTCGCTTATTAAGCGAGCGCCCTGCTAGTCGCATGCTAGTTACTAGCAAGCGACACGCTTAAATTTCTGTAGGGGATGCCACTTGGAAACCAAATGGAAATCAGACGAGGCGGGTGTAGAATAATTGGCAATTTATCTCTTGAGGCAAAGTAGAAATTAAATGAAGTGTAGCATTGTCTCAATATAAAGAGATATTGATGAGGATTGGGCTTTTGGAAATATCATGCAGGAGGTCATTATAAATGGCATTGATTTAGTCATGTGGTGTAAGTTCTAAAAAAAAATTGTTTAGTATGATATGACGTACGGGGTAATGTTTGAAAACAAAAAAAGAAATTCTCTGAAGTATGAAGTCTATGAACCCCGTAGAACTCCCATCCGAGTGGAGCCAAACAATAGTGTGCAGATGGGTGCAACAGCGTCTATGCTCTTGCCTGACGAAGTCCAGCAGACGAAACGTCACTGTACTATGTTTGAACGATCATGATACAAGTTCTGCTGAAACTTTTTAACTTCATCCAGATCATCAACCCCAAAAGTGTCAGATATCATATTTTTTTAACTTCAAAAAAAGAGAGAAAGGGGGATAAGAGAGAGTAACAAAGAGAGAGAGAGCTCCAAAGATTTCCCATCCCTGGACCCAAAACTGATTTCCCTTGTTTCGTGCAAATATTTGAAGTTATAGCCTTTCAATGATTGAACATAAAAAAAATGAAAAAAAACCTGTGCTGAATCTTTTTATTTTTATACACATGACCTCAGGCCGTGTAAATAGCTGTGCTTATTGAACCAAAGAGTTATCACCATTGGTTCCATACAGATGTGAATAAAGGCATATTTGCATGAAAGCAGACAGCTATATGACTTTGCTGTACCAGTCTACGCACACCGCACAAAGAACTGCGCAGCGGAACGAATTGAACACAACGGTAATGGCCAATCAAAATCGTTGTACCTTGAGCATTTTGTCCGAAGCAACGATCAGGAACAAATCACAATGATCGTTCTTTCATACCAGCACGCGAGCGGAATATAATTTCTGTACTTAACACGTGGCTGTGTGCTTTGTGCGGTATTTTGTTATAAATTGTGGACTGCAGTCCTGCTCAGAATCATAGTAAGTTTTCAATGTTATATTTATGTGAAGCATAGAATATCAAATGTATTAATAATTACATGTACCATGCTAACAATAGTGCTTTGTACGTGCAATGATTTGAACTCGACGGACATTGAGTCAACGAAGTAGAGTAAAAAAAAAAATGGCGATCACCATGGGCTTTCTTTTATGCTTTGTGCTCATGAATATTTACAATTTTTAAAGCCTTTTGATGACATGTATGTCCATTGCTATTGGCATCTAAAGAATACAAGAATCATGATTGGTGCTACAATATGTCATCATTCAATCTTGAAAATTTGTCAAACTACCATAAAATTTGAATAACTGATTGGCAAAACAAGCTTATCCATTTTTATATTTTTATAATAATTTTTTATTTCTTTTTGCTTTGCAGCATACAAAATGACAATGTATATTCAGAGGTGGGTAGCAATACACGTAAGTGTGATTGTCTTATTCTGCTGTCAAGCTGGATGTGTTGGCACAGAACAGAAAATATACGCAAATGAAGGAGAACGTGTTGATATGGATTTTCTGTATCCCTGTAACAACACCAGATTAACTCTCCAAATTGGTAATGGCTTGCCGTTTTTCAACTCGCCAAATTCCTCGCAAGTTTACCCGAGAAATTACTATCTAACAAATAAGAATGAAACAAGCAACTGTTCTCTGCACCTTGCCATCTCACCGGTTACAAGAGACGACATAGGTGGCTACATCATGACACCGTACAACAATGGGAATCGGCAACCGGATGCCAGGATATACTTGAATGTGAGCATTTCTCATGGAAAAGCATGGTGTTCCTCAAGCACCATCTCCATCGGAGGAGAATGGATCAAACTGAGCTGTACAGCTTCAGCTGATGCAATTCCACGGCAGATCTCATGTTGGCAAGATGGCATGAGGCTACCCAAACTGGAGCCAACAGATGAGAACAAAGGAGGACAGTTATTACAACATCAAGACATATTTGCCAGAGTATCTGGTCCTGTACACTGCTGTTCCCACGGCATTGACCGGAACCAGACACGATGCGAGTGCAAGGACTGTGCATGGGATCCTCTTCAAAATGGGCCAATGTATGACATACCTGAACCTTGTCCCCAGTCCACACAACCTCTACCCTCTACACCGGACGTAATGAATCCTCGAACCACTGAGGCACACAGCAACTCTACTAGCAATTTAGATTGTAAAACAGGCCATCTGTGGTACACCACCAGTACAATTTTTCTTATAATTTCATTATTTATTAACATCGCTCAGTGGAAGCAACGCTCTGTGCTTAAGGCACAACTGAAGACAATTCTGCAGAGACAGCCCTCGCCTGAGAAAGAATCTGAGACACCTTTGCAGGATATTGAAAACACAACATAAACGTGTGTGTGGGGGGGGCGGGGTTCAACTTTATTGTGTACAGTATACAAATACCGAATAGGCATGAGTGCGATGGTGCGAGATTTTGCATGAGGTGAAAGAAAGATGATCTATTCAACGAGGCGTTAGCCGAGTTGAATAGAGCGTTTTTATTTCACCGAATGCGAATTCTCGCACCATTGCATGAATAAAAATATTCGCCATTTGTGTTGTCCAACGCCTCAAAATTTAGCGAAAATATGAAAAAACAAAGAGTTTATCCCTATAGTAATCTATGAAAAAAGGGAACAAAAATACTGAAAGCGGAAAGCAAAATCCCACAAGCGCACATGACCTTGGGCAGCATTGCGCATTTACAGCAGGCTCCTATGTGCACTGCACCTTCATTTTTACTGAGCGCAATTAAGTCGTATTGTGACGTCACCTCCTAAAGCCGTGCAACGGTACATTTTGGATGGTACGGCTTTAATGCAACGGTACAAATGTTTGACATTCAGCCTTCCATTTGCTCGCGTACAACAAGCTAAGTAGACATTGTACAATACATACACACTCATTTTCCACAGCATATTATCTGTACACTCATCAGTCAAATATACATGTACTTCGTAATGAAACGCTAAGGAAGAGCGCCCTACAGCGTT
This sequence comes from Lytechinus variegatus, assembly GCF_018143015.1. Taxonomy (NCBI): domain Eukaryota; kingdom Metazoa; phylum Echinodermata; class Echinoidea; order Temnopleuroida; family Toxopneustidae; genus Lytechinus; species Lytechinus variegatus. Next base: position 33,581,085 of record NC_054748.1, read on the forward strand.
GAGTAAGTACCAACCTTTTTTTACCTTTGCATATCGCGAGATAGTTGTTTGAAATGGTAAAGGGATGAAGGAATAGACAATTTTTACATTAAACATTTTTTTCTTCATTTTTTTTCTTAAATCAAAGATGAATATATTTCAGAGGTCTCTGGGTAATGAAAGGATGAATTATTCCCATGCACCACCCTTGAGCCCTCTCCAAAGTCCCCTCTCTCAATTCCCCCACATGTTTTATACACAGCTGCTTACCTATGTGTGATGGTTTACTTACTCAACGCTGTTGAGCACCCTTCCACATAAGCATTTTTCAGGCATTTGGGAGTGTTTCAAAAAATCGCCAAAGTGTCGGATCTTCCCCTTGTAGTATCTTTGAGTGTATGTAGACTATTGTAGGAAATTGTGTGTTTTTTTTTTAAGTTTAATTGGATGTAATTCAGCCTTCTAGCTGATTTTTTTTTCAATCACTCAATCTGTACTGTAAGTGCAGTGAGACCAAGGCTTAAGATATATATATATATCTTAAGCCTTGGTCTCACTGCACTTACAGTACAGATGCAGAGAGGATGTTAAACAGAAAAAAATCTTGCCATCCGTTGGAAAACGTTATGTATCCATTGTGTACTCTTTACATACGGGTTATCCATCGAGCATCCGTCCACTGTGATTTCACGGTTCGCCCAGTTTGGAGCGAATGAAAGCAGATGGAGCTAACCCGAAATTTTGCTTGTCCACTGTATACGTTCTGATAAATATTGTGTTCATCGGCCAGTGGGATCAGGCCTTTATCTTCATTTTTGGTCTATGCTTTTAAGCCACCGATTGCCAGACATTACTTTATGTTGCCTTTATCAGCTAGATAAGCAACTTTGTGTGTGTTATTATTTTATGCAAATGGACCGGGGGGGGGGGCACTTCCATTCACGATTGGATACCATGCACCCCAAACACGTAATTTCCATATTCTAAAAATGCAATGTGAAACCCTACCCTTAACAAGTATTGGAAACAAAACGATACTCTTTGCAAATCTTCCCTGAAATGATCCCCTAAACAAGTACAGGAATGTTTTATTGTTACGGGTCCTTCGGTCGTCGGCTTTATCTTATTTGGTTTAGTACGACCCCACCTTTTGCACCTCGCGCAAATCGGACTCTAAACACGAAGTGTTGAGGCAAAACGGACATCCTTTATAAAACATTTTAATTTTGTTTTATCATCCCCGCAAATTCGACCCTAAACACGTAATTTTCCTAGCGAAATAGATACCCTTTTTTCAGTATTTTTGTGTTTTTGACACCCTTATCACACTACGTACGTAACGTGCCCTATCATGAAAAAGACATCCTTTTTACGTGTTTTTTGGTCGCGCATGGTATCCACTCCTCAATGGACAATGTAAACTTTGACTGTGCTAAAAAGATGTAGTTTAATGTATATTTATATGTATATATACTTTATATTGCAAAACTGTTTATAGTTTATACAGTAGATATTTAGGGAGTACTATCTAAGAGTTATAGAAGTCTGATTGAGATAACATTTTATATTTCTAGCTGTACAGTAGATAAAAAGGTACCTATAAACATCAAATAAGTCTTCTATAACTGTATATTTTTAGCTGCACAGTAGATTTAGGGAATATGTACACAAGATTGAAGAAGTCTTCTACAACTGTATATTTTTAGCTGTTCAGTAGATTTAGATAATATGTACACAAGATTGAAGAAGTCTTCTACAACTGTATATTTTTAGCTGCAAAGTAGATTTAGGGAATGTGTACACAAGATTGAAGAAGTCTTCTACAACTGTATATTTTTAGCTGCAAAGTAGATTTAGGGAATATGTACACAAGATTGAAGAAGTCTTCTACAACTGTATATTTTTAGCTGCAAAGTAGATTTAGGGAATATATACACAAGATTGGAAAAGTCTTCTACAACTGTATATTTTTAGCTGCAAAGTAGATTTAGTGAATATGCACACAATATTGAAGAAGTCTTCTATAACTGTATATTTTTAGCTGTTCAGTAGATTTAGATAATATGTACACAAGATTGAAGAAGTCTTCTACAACTGTATATTTTTAGCTGCAAAGCAGATTTAGGAAATGTGTACACAAGATTGAAGAAGTCTTCTACAACTGTATATTTTTAGCTGCAAAGTAGATTTAGGGAATATGTACACAAGATTGAAGAAGTCTTCTACAACTGTATATTTTTAGCTGCAAAGTAGATTTAGGGAATATATACACAAGATTGAAGAAGTCTTCTACAACTGTATATTTTTAGCTGCAAAGTAGATTTAGGGAATATGTACACAAGATTGAAGAAGTCTTCTATAACTGTATATTTTTAGCTGTTCAGTAGATTTAGATAATATGTACACAAGATTGAAGAAGTCTTCTATAACTGTATATTTTTAGCTGTTCAGTAGATTTAGGAAATGTGTACACAAGATTGAAGAAGTCTTCTACAACTGTATATTTTTAGCTGCAAAGTAGATTTAGTGAATATGCACACAATATTGAAGAAGTCTTCTATAACTGTATATTTTTAGCTGTTCAGTAGATTTAGATAATATGTACACAAGATTGAAGAAGTCTTCTACAACTGTATATTTTTAGCTGCAAAGCAGATTTAGGAAATGTGTACACAAGATTGAAGAAGTCTTCTACAACTGTATATTTTTAGCTGCAAAGTAGATTTAGGGAATATGTACACAAGATTGAAGAAGTCTTCTACAACTGTATATTTTTAGCTGCAAAGTAGATTTAGGGAATATATACACAAGATTGAAGAAGTCTTCTACAACTGTATATTTTTAGCTGCAAAGTAGATTTAGGGAATATGTACACAAGATTGAAGAAGTCTTCTATAACTGTATATTTTTAGCTGTTCAGTAGATTTAGATAATATGTACACAAGATTGAAGAAGTCTTCTATAACTGTATATTTTTAGCTGTTCAGTAGATTTAGATAATATGTACACAAGATTGAAGAAGTCTTCTACAACTGTATATTTTTAGCTGCAAAGTAGATTTAGGGAATATGTACACAAGATTGAAGAAGTCTTCTACAACTGTATATTTTTAGCTGCAAAGTAGATTTAGATAATATGCACACAATATTGAAGAAGTCTTCTATAACTGTATATTTTTAGCTGTTCAGTAGATTTAGATAATATGTACACAAGATTGAAGAAGTCTTCTATAACTGTATGTTTTTAGCTGCAAAGTAAATTTAGTGAATATGCACACAATATTGAAGAAGTCTTCTATAACTGTATATTTTTAGTTGTTCATTAGATTTAGATAATATGTACACAAGATTGAAGAAGTCTTCTACAACTGTATATTTTTAGCTGCAAAGTAGATTCAGGGAATATGAACACAAGATTGAAGAAGTCTTCTATTACAGTGTATATTTTTAGCTGTTCAGTAGATATTTAGGAAACTTCTCTTATAACATTTTTTTATAAAATCTGTGCTTTCATATCTTATTCTTCTATAAATACAAGTGTCCTTTTTACTATCACCATTATTAGTGTCTTTTTAACTATCACCATTATTAGTGTCTTTTTAACTATCACCATTATTAGTGTCCTTTTTACTATCACCATTATTAGTGTCCTTTTTACTATCACCATTATTAGTGTCCTTTTTACTATGACCATTATTAGTGTCCTTTTTACTATCACCATTATTAGTGTCCTTTTTACTATCACCATTATTAGTGTCCTTTTTACTATCACCATTATTAGTGTCCTTTTTAACTATCACCATTATTAGTGTCCTTTTTACTATCACCATTATTAGTGTCCTTTTTACTATCACCATTATTAGTGTCCTTTTTACTATCACCATTATTAGTGTCTTTTTAACTATCACCATTATTAGTGTCCTTTTTACTATCACCATTATTAGTGTCCTTTTTACTATCACCATTATTAGTGTCCTTTTTACTATCACCATTATTAGTGTCTTTTTAACTATCACCATTATTAGTGTCCTTTTTACTATCACCATTATTAGTGTCCTTATTACTATCACCTTTATTATTGTTTCAATGGTGAAAATGTATGTCTCATTACTAGGAAAAATAATCATACTATGTTCATTCAATAAAAGAAGTCCAAGTGCCTGTTTAAAAAAAAAAACTTTTTATCATGGTTTTCCTTCAGCAAGAAATATACCTGCATTGTGCTGCATTCAACCACAGTGGGTGTTTCATAAAGCTGTTCGTAAGATATGAATGACTTTACGCACGACTGGTGATCATTTCTTGCACTGTGCGATATCCCTATGTAACTGATTTATGACCTAAGAACATGTTCCAATCCTGTGTAACTTTACAAACAGCCTCATGAAACACCCATCTGGGCCCCATCAACATGGTGAATACAATATTTTTCTCGTATAAAGTTCAATGATATATATCCACCACATTGATAAAATACATGTAGCTTCTTTTTTTGATAATTCAAAAGAAATCATATCACACAACATATGGAAGGGCTGATTCCCTGTGATGTTACAAAGCCAAAATTTGTTTATCAAAAAAATCTGAACTCTGATAATAACAAATTTTCATCAAAACTTCATGAATACTATAATTCAGCTGCTTTAAATAAAAAAGTTATTGTCAGGGTGAACATTCCCTTTATTACATTAATTGATGATGTCACTGAATGAAGATTTTGAATTGAGAAAAAGTCACGGAATAATGATATCACTACACCTCTCATTAGAGCCGTGTGTACCAGCCAAAATTTTCAAATAATCGTTATATTTCTGATCCAGCAAATAATCCCGATCTGAACAATCTCCAGATTATTTGTAATGAAAAAGCAATCGCAATAGTTCACTGGATTAATCTCGAGATTGCAATCCTAAATTAACTAAGGATTAGTTGCCAAATAGCGCGCTATTTATAAATTATTCCACCAATTCGCAGGTGCAGACGCACTTGGGATTATTCATTCACAACATAAGACCATGTATCGATGCCTCACTCGAGCATGAATTGCTCTTCTTCTGCTTGAGGAGATGGGGTTTCTTGAATCTCGAGATTAATCACGAAGAGGGCTGATCGGACTAAATTCTCAAGATTGAGCAAACTCGGGCTGGTGCAGCACCGTCTATTAGCCCTGGATATCCTGTGTGTTCTTTTTTATTATTGGCCATGGCTATTTGTAATGTAATTATGTAACCAAAAGAACAGTGGCCTGCCCTATACATGTAATAAATGAAGGTTAAGGCTTGTATGTCTTCCGTTTAAAAAAAGACTGTATTTTGTAATTGTATTTTGTGGTGCTGTTATACTGGATTTTAGTCTGTGCAGCAAAGGACACAAAATTTCTGCTTGGACAAAAGCACAACTGTGCCTATTAAGGAACAAAGTGCTATAAACTGATGGGACTCATCATTGTTGGAAATTCAGAACTACAGAGTGTTTGGGAACGGTATTCCATAGAAGTGTGTGTGATTGTGTGTGCGTGTGAGTGTGTAGGTACGACATAGAGAGATAAAAAAAGAGAGGAAGGGGGTAGGCACAGGCCCTGACTGAAACTTTGATCAACAAATGTGTCTCCACTTAAAGGGAAAGTTCACCCTGAAGAAAACTTTGTTGCAAAAATAGCAGAAAAAATAATAGAAAATATTGGTGATGGTTTGAGGAAAATCCGTTAAAGAGTAAGAAAGTTATTAGAGTTCAAAATGTTGGATTTGTGACGTCATAAACGAGCAGCTGCCCCATGTGTTATGTAATATAAAATGTATGAATTTCAAATTTTTTATGGTTCCTGATGACTTAATTTTGTTTTCTTTTCATGATCTGGTGTGAAATGAATTGTCTATTGATATACAAAATTTACAGTGAAAACCATTTTCAATTTTCTGAGAAAATGACATTTCATTGATTTTTTTACCATTCTGTAGGAATGCTGCTCGCATATGACGTCACAAATCAAATAATTGAAATTCTAATAACTTTTTAATTATTTGATGAATTTTTCTCAAACCTTCGGCAATATTTTTTATTGTTTTTTCTGCTATTTTTACAATAAACATTTTGTCAGGGTAAACTTCCCCTTTAAAGACTAGAGAAAATACAGAGCTTGCTGGCCTGAGCAAGAGGGCCTTTAAGCTCCAGTCACATATAGACCCCGGATCTGATCTGGGGTGGTCCGGGGAGAGATCCGTGTTGGCGCCTTGGGCTTCCTTGGAGGTCCGTGGTGGTCCTTGAACGTCCGGGATGCCAACACGGCAGTTTTTGACTGTCAAAAACAACCGGCGTCATCCTTGGACTGCCGGGTAGACAAGCAATCCGGGATGGTCTGTGTAGCTAACATGTTGGTACGTGAAGCTGACGTGTTGCTGACGTGGAGGTCTGTGTAGCTGCCTGGAGTATATTTAGCAGTCCGTGTTTTTTTCCCCCATCAATGTTATACAACACTGTTTACTTTATGAACTTTTCAGTAGTTGCTAAACAGTTGACATTAACATATGCTTAATTTATTTAAGATTGAATATTTAAAATTGAATTTGTTGTTTAAGATTTCAAGAACTTGACAACTAGTACTGTAAAAAACAGTAAACTGTGTTGTTTAAAAACTAAAAAGCGTTTTAATACTGGTTAAGGAAATATAATTTCTTTTCTGTAATTCACTCAGAAAACAATTACGATGTTATGACAAGGATGAGAAAATGAATGAAATAAATAAAACAACAAGTGGAATGCCTCTGGCCGTATCACCTGCATCACGCGGTTCAATATAGCAGCAGTGCTGACTTTGAATACTACTCTAACTCGCACAAGATGTTCAGTGATACATGGTTACTCTTATGTCCACTTTTATGAACTAGACCAATAAACTTACAGAGATATGATGGTTATTCAACAAAAAACCCCAACATGGCCAAAGTTCATTGACCTTACATGACCTTTGACCTTGATCATGTGACCTGAAACTCGAACAGGATGTTCAGTGATACTTGATTACTCTTATATACAAGTTTCATGAATCAGATCCATAAACTTTCAAAGTTAGGATGGTAATTCAACAGATACACCCAATTCGGCCAAAGTTCATTGACCTTTGACCTTGGTATGTGACCTGAAACGAGCACAGGATGTTCAGTGATACTTGATTACTCTAATGTCCAAGTTTAATGAACTAGACCAATAAACTTTCAAAAGTTATGATGGTAATTCAACAGATACCCCCGATTTGGCCAAAGTTCATTGACCCTAAATGACCTTTGACCTTAATCATGAGACCTGAAACTTGCACAAAATGTTAAGTGATGCTTGATTACTATTATGTCCAAGTTTCATGAATCAGATCCATAAACTTTCAAAGTTATGATGGGAATTCAACAGATATCCCCAATTCGGCCAAAGTTCATTGACCCTAAATGACCTTTGACCTTGGTCATGTGACGTGAAACTCATGCAGTATGTTCAGTGATACTTGATTAATCTTATGTCCAAGTTTCATGAACTAGGTCCATATATTTTCTAAGTTATGATGACATTTCAAAAACTTAACCTCAGGTTAAGATTTTGATGTTGATTCCTCCAACATGGTCTAAGTTCATTGACCCTAAATGACCTTTGACCTTGGTCATGTGACATGAAACTCTAATAGGATGTTCAGTAATACTTGATTAACCTTATGGCCAAGTTTTATTAACTAGGTCCATATACTTTCTAAGTTATGACATCATTTCAAAAACTTAACCTCAGGTTAAGATTTGATGTTGACGCCGCCGCCGTCGGAAAAGCGGCGCCTAAAGCGGCGCCTATAGTCTCACTTTGCTTCGCAGGTGAGACAAAAATCAGCTCATTTTTATGAGCAGAATTTCATTTGCCGTGCTGGTCAATGACGTGTTGATCAGTGTAGCTGACGTGAGGGTCGGTGTTGCTGACGTGTTGGTCCGGGTAGCTGACGTGTTGGTCCGTGTAGCTGACGTGATGGTCCGTATTGCTGACGTGATGGTCCGTGTAGATCCTTGTGAAGATGCCGTGTGTGCTATCATCAACGCTGGTCGACACTTAATCCGGGGCATAACGATCCCGGACCTCCCCGGATCATGCCGGCATTACCGTGTTGATCCGTGACGATCCGTGTCTATATGTGACTGGGGCTTTAGTACATAAGGCATGAGTAGACTGCAAATTCAGACCATTAACTCGAGTGAAGGGTTTGCACAGCAGACTAGGGGAAGGGCAGGTACTAGAAGCTCAGAAAGGATACATGGATGGAGAATGCCAAGTATACAGAAGGATGAAATAGTAATGAAGAGAGAGAGAGAGAATAAGGGGACAATAAACCAGAGAGTGCTGCACTAATTAAAAGAAAATATAAAACACCCTCACTGAAAATGATAAGAAGGAAAGAGTCAGCTAGTAATGTGCAACTATGATTTTAGTCAAATTTGATTATTTTCTAGTTAAACTTGACTAGAGATCACATTCATGTCTGACTAGAAATTAGTAAAAAATGAAGAGACACCAGTTACTCCCGACTGACTACTAATCAAGTAACTTTTAACTAGTTTAGTTTTAGAGCTTAAAAGAGATAGAGTCACATTTGCAAACAGTACTACAAAGAATTAGTATCAATTGTCTAATTTTAAAGAGATAACAGGGATGAAAGCTTTCAAATCAATAGGATATAGTTATAATCAAACTTTGTGAACTATACCACCCTACAGGGTAAATGCATGACGGTTTCATTTTATCTATTGTTTCCTTTTCTTCTTATTATTATTTTCATATTTTAACCCATCTTTTTCTTTCATATATTCTTTTCACAGAGAATAACAATTATGGAACTTAACGCAATATCTATTTTCAGATGCAGAAAAATACCAGGAATATTTTCAATAATTATTTTGAGGGAATGACAAGTACTCGTTCTAAATTGTTGACAAGGTGTGGGGTTTTTTTTTGCTCAACTCTTTTGGGATTTAATAATATCAGATAAAAATTCCAAACTCTTACCAAAAAATAATTGCCATCATTGTGCATAAGACCAAGTTGTGAGGAATAACCCACCTGAAGTGTAGTGATAGAATCTGAAGAAAATGTGATTTCAAACATTCGTAATTTCATATTCCTTGTCTTTTTGATGTTGCTGTTGTCAAATTATCACTAAGAAATGCTTCTCAGAATGTCTGCTTCTCATAAAGGGAATGAAAGGGTTGAAATTAATTCTCCTTCAAACAATCCATGAAAAAAATATTGAGTGATTTTCACCATCCATCGTTACAAGCTACTGAAATCATTGCATCAGAGTAAGGGGCTCAGAGAAAATTTGTTAGTTAAAGTGTACTCTGGGCTGAAAATATTTATATATGTAAATAAATTCAGTAAAATTCACTTAAAAAATGCTGAACATTTCATCAAAATCTGATAACAAATAACGAAGGTGAATTTGAATTTCAAAGTTTGGCAGTATTTTGTGAAAAATAGTTATATGCACGTTGTCATGAATATTCATTAGGTGGGCTGATGATCTCACATCTCCACTTTCCCCTCTCTTAATGTTATGACACAAAATCATAATTATTTAATTAGTTTATATAAGTGTAAATGATATGACTCCCCATGATAAAAGAAGTTGAAGCAATGAATATATGATGCATTAAATCAGTTTTCAATCCAACTTTCTTAGTTCTTGGGGGAAAACTTTGAATAAACATTATTTCATATAATACATCATCAGTTTGCTAATTGAATATTCATAAAAAACTGTTTCACCCACATAATGCAATTCTTTGAAATCCTTGTCTGACTTTGTTTGACATTTTCAGTGCTTTGTCAGTCTGATTTTAAATCAGTCTGACATAGCACTAAATTTGAACAGATATAGACAAATCATTTGTCTTTATCTCTTCAAATCATATTATTTTCAGCCTGGAGTACCCCTTTAATGAATTTCTTCCTGTCTATTACTACAAAGGAAGATGGGAACTCTCCACTCTCCTCCTCTGTTAATATTTAACAATTCATGTTAGCAACCAGCTCATGCATCTAGACATTTATATCATCCATCAGCCACATCTGTATTAAAGACAATGTTCATCCTCCAGATGCCTGATAAATAGTAAGTTCATTTTAAAATAATCATGATTAGTTGATACACAAATGGTCATTTTCAAACAAAAGTGGACATGAGGGTGAAAATTAAATCTTGCCAGAAATCAGTAGGCTTCAATGTTTTTTTTTATACTAGACATCTTGAAATATATTTTTTCCATTTCAATCACATAAAATGATTCATTTTGTGTTGAAATACAGTGAAATGATTAGAGCAAGGGGAATTTCATGTTACAAAATGTTGGTTTTTGCATTAAAATTCACATATTGCCTGTTATGATATAAAATTTGTAAGAGACAAGTATTTGTTGGCAAGTTACAAGCTCAGTTTTGTAACTAACTCCTAACTAGCAAAAAAAGATTCTGAAAAAATAGGGCTTTGAAGTTTTTAAAAATGGTTGCTGTGTCACTAACATTTTAAATACAAAAAATGTAAAAGACATTATTATTACAAAAAAAAAACCTGTAAACTTTGGCTCCCTAAAAAGAGCTTGAGGAGCCTGGCTGGCCTAAAAATAAAGTAAATGTCAGGCCCTGAGACACTACAAGGGTCCCGATGAATGGGGATGATTTTTTCAGAGTACTAGTATTTCAAAGTTGCAATCGACTGTGGGTCATGATGAAGACAAACAGAAATCACACTATTAAATTGAGCTCCTTTAAAATCACAGGAGAGCAATTCTGAGGAGCTCTATTGAGGGGAGGGATTTATTGAAGTCAATGAAATTATAATTTTGACGGACTGATGTAATGGGAGCTGGGAACGTTCTCCTCTCATTCTCTCTCAATAGCTAATATTTAACCAAGTTGGGTGGGGTAAAAAATACCATGCATTAGCGAAGCTGTATAAAGATAGCACTCATTCTATGATGCATGTAGATGGTAAGTCATTTTTATTTACCTTTAAATAATCATGTTCAGTTGATACACAGTATGCACTTTGAGTTGAATATCTGCACAAAGAAAATAGACTTTTTATGAATGAAATTGAATATATTTTCTTTTTTATTAATTTGAATTTCATTTAAGAAAAAAAGAGATTGCCACCTCACTTTGCATTACTGCCTTCAAGAAATTTATCTTGGCATTATGTTACCCGACTATCTAAGAATCAGTTTTGTCATATATCATCAAAATTGTGCACAAGTGCCAGTTTGCTCTCCTCTTAATAGTCAGCTCACATGTATTTTTATAATCATTATCATTTTATGATGAAATATTCATAATCATATATTGGATCAACAATTTTGAACATGAAAATAAGGCTGTTTTTTTCATGTATAATATTGTATGATCATGGAACTATTCCTACTGTGAAGTCGGTCCATGGTATAATCATCCATAAATACCATTTTTCAATTGTATTGAATCGAAGTGGAAAAGTCTGCCTTTCATTATAATGAATATTGGTGGCGCACAGCTGTGAAACTCTCAAATTCATCCAGCATATTTAGGTTGATCACGCTGAATATAAGCTTGTTTGAAGCTCAGAACTTCATTTTTCATCTCTACATTAATTAATTCATTATGAACTTTTATCTAAATTTCAGATTTTTTTCTAGTAGAACAGTCACTGGAGGAAGATGAAGAACTAAAGAAAATAGAAGACAGAAATTGGGGTGGCTTTCGTGTAGCATATGGTGCGCGAGCATTCTCTACCTCAGCGCCTTCTCTCTGGAATATTTTGCCGTTTAAAATTTGAGGATTTTTTCACTGGAGACCTTCAAATCTAAACTTAAGTCTTATCTTTTCTAACAGTATTAGTTGTTGGCACTTTGACACTCATCCAAACTTTCTCATTCTTTCTTTTCTTGTGCGCCTTGGAATAGAATATTTCTAGATAGATGGCGCTATATAAATGACTATTATTATTATCATTATTTCTTGACTGCTTGGTCCTGCAGGTAACTGCGAGTTGAAAACTATATCCTTGACAATCTGCTAAACTGCATCATAAAGGTTTCAAAGTTGCTGCATTGATGTAATCAACAATTGGAAGGTTCATTGGAAGCAATTCAATACAAGACTGAACAAGCATTTACTCTTCATTGCCGCTCAACAAAACTCAGAAAGCTAAAGTTGCCTGATTGAAAGAAAAAAAAAATCATCCACAGAATATTTCTTTGAAGTGCCAGAAATTTTCAAGTCACATCCACAATGTGTTCTTTAACGCTTATCATGTGCATACATGTAACAATCAGCAATCATTTTTTTGTGATGCTACAATATTACATGTAATTGAGGGAGAAGATGCACAGCTGGACTTCCAATATCCATGTGAATCAACAAAAGTAACCTTGCGACATGGATACAAAATACCGTTCTATGATTCAACAGATTTGGAATCTACAAAAATACCTGCAAGATATTTTGTAACCAACCAAAATGATAGTACAAGAAATGTATGCTCGGTACAACTTGCCATCAAGCCAATATCAAGAGATGATGAAGGGACATTCATTCTTACAGCTTACAAGAATGGCTTTATGCTACCTGATTACCCAAGGATCGGTTTGCGAGTGGCTTATCCTCCAGGCAAAGCATCATGCCAATTAAGCAATGATTATAATGACGGGGAGTGGGTATCACTGCGCTGCACAGCTCCACAAGGAACCATGCCAGGAGAGATCATTTGCTACGACAACGAAATGAAAATGCCATCAAAAACTTTGCCAACATCAAATGGAGGAACATTTAGTCAGGTCATACTTGTAAGACAACACATAGCAGATTCTGTGTATTGCTGCTCCTCTGCTATTGATCAGGTGAAAGACAGATGTGAGTGCAAAGACTATCTCTGGCGCCCTCTTAAAAATGGACCAATCTACAATATCACTGGACCTTGTTCTCCTAATGTGCACTCCAAACTTACAATTGACTCAACAGCACTCCTGGAATCTGCATCAGAAAATATAACCTCCTCTCCCATCTCCACTGGTACACTAGATTTTGTTAATGCAAGATGTCACAGGTATATACATGTAGTCATTGGCATATTAATACTAATCATTCTATTTTCCATTATCATGTATATTGTTCAATGGAGAAAGCATTCCATGTAAAAAAAAGTATGATAAAAAATCAAAGACGCAAGTTTCTTGTGATGAGAATGAACCATATTCACAGGTTCCCTGTTAGCCTTGTACACATTAGAAACATGTTTCTACTGCATAATGTTGATCAAGGTTGTGTTTTATAAAGCTATTTGTCAAGCAAGAAAAGTGGAAGACGGGGACTTCATCTTTGGCCTTCTGACCTCAAAATCATCTATGCTAGTATCATACACACCAAATTATATGAGCCTAGGTTAAGTTCAACTGAAGTTATTGCTTTTACAAGGACTGCAGAAGGGTAAAATTAAAAAAATGTCAGTGTGACCTTGATCTTTAGCCCTCTCAATCAATAGGCTTCCTAAAGGATGTCTTTTTCAAGATCGGATACGTTACGTATCGTAATAAGGGTGTAAAAAACACTAAAATAATGAAAAAAGGTATCTATTTTTGCTAGGAAAGCTACGTGTTTAGGGTCAAATTTGCGAGGGTATGAAAAATTAAGACTAAAGTGTTTTATAAAGGATGTACTTTTTGCCCCAAGAGTCAACACTACGTGTTTAGAGTACGATTTGCGCAGTGTGGGAGGTGGGCATGGTGGGGCTGTATTAAACCCAATGATGTAGGAAAAGGTAAAACCGACGTTCGCGACACAACGTTGAAATATAGCTGTACTTATTCAGGGGTTCAATTCTTGGAATACTTACCAATAGTATCGTTTTGTTTCCAGTACTTATTAAGGGTAGAGTTTCACTTGCAATTACTTGTTAAGTTCGTTAACCTTATGTCTAATTTTAATGAACTAGGTCCATATATTTTCTAAGTTATGATGACATTTCTAAAACTTAACCTCACGTTAAGATTTTGATGTTGATTCCCCCAACATGGTCTAAGTTCATTGACCCTAAATTACCTTTGACCTTGGTCATGTGACATGAAACTCTAATAGGATGTTCAGTAATACTTGATTAACCTTATGGCCAAGTTTCATGAACTAGGTCCATATACTTTCTAAGTTATGTCATTTCAAAAACTTAACCTTAGGTTAAGATTTGATGTTGACGCCACAGCCGCCGCCGTCGGAAAAGCGGCACCTATAGTCTCACTCTGCTATGCAGGTGAGACAAAAAACTGTATTTTGTATTATGTGGTGCTGTTATAATGGATTTTAGTCTGTGCAACAAAGGACACTGAATTTTTGCTTGGACAAAAGTACAACTGTGCCTATTTGATGGGACTCATGGAAATTCAGAACTACCGAGTGTTTGGGAATGGTATTCATTAGAAGTGTGTGAGGGTGTGTGTGTATGGGTTTGTGTTTGAGGGTGTGTGGGTGACAGAGAGAGACAGTTGAAAAAAAAGGCAAAAGGGATTTTGTGTCATGCCCACTCATGAAAATAACCATAAATATCGTGATTTGCGAGGGCACGCAACATAATTATATCAAAGCTTCATTGTGAAATGACTGGGATGAAATAACACTTGTCATAAGAGCCTTGTACGTAAACTTTAATATTGACCTGAAAAAGACCTTTGACCTTACAATGTGACCTCTGACTGCAGCCTAACATTCAGGTCTCCCAAGTCCATCTACCATCCAAGTTTGGTTAAAAAGTGACTTATGGTTGTGGAGTTATGTGTCATAAGGTTTGTGACGGACGGACGACAGATGACGGACAACCTCTGGTGGGCGAGACAAAAAAGAGAGGAAGGGAGTAGGGCAGGTAGAAGCTAAAGAATGATAAATGGATAAAGAATGTCAAGTACAAAGGATAAAATAGTAATTAAGAGGGAAAGAAAGAAAGAGGGAATAAACCGGAGAGTGTTGTTCTAATTAATAGAAAACAAAAAAAACCCTCATTGAAAATTATGACTAGAAGGAAAGAGTCAGCTAAGGGTGTTTTATTCTACTTTTCAAGCGAGAATCAGCATTTTCTTACGTGATTAGTCCAAAACCCGGATGCGTCCATGCTTGTTTTCATACAGAGTGTGGTACAGTATGTCACTGACACAGCTCCCATAGGACTAGCGTACCAAAATTGATTTTTTGTTGTTTTGGCTTCAATAGGGTCCCCTTAGACCAAAAATGATGGGGGTCAAATTTTCACACCCCTCCTTCCCTTTGTGGGGGTCCTTTTTGGCGCAATATTGGCCTGTACAAAGCCCAATAGGATAATCCATTGTTTTCAACCTTATTTCTCACTTTTCTTTAAAAATTATATTTTAAAGTTGTCTGAGGTGTATGAGAATGAATATTTGATGATGTTATGATGTCAATGTTTTTTAACTTTTACCCTACGGGAGCGGACTTTACGAAAAATGCCCCAAAATTGTAAAATATTGCCCCAAAGTATTATTTTTCCCTTTTTTGGCACTACAAAAGGATTACAAAATGAAATGAATATGTCTTGTTATACAATCCAACAACAGAGGAATATATCACATGTAATGTATATCATTATTTTTGGTCAATTGATGTAAAAATCATCCCCATTTCAGGATTTTATGCAGTGAAAACCTTCGCAAAATCCGCCCCCCGTATGGCAAAAGTGAAAAAATATTGACTTCACAACATCTTCAAATATTCATTCTTGTACACCTCAGACAACTTAAAAATAAAATTGGCGAAGAAAAGTGAGAAATAAGGTTGAAAACAATGAATTATGAAAATACTTACCATGATTTTCTTATTTACGAGATAACTGGATATACCCATTTGATTTGCTAGTTCATTACAATAAACTTGCGTGCCGAATACAGAGTACACAACTTTTCCTGCGCGCGCGCTGCATCTCCCTATCAACGCACTATCCCAAGATCATCGCGCAATTTGGCGTCCATATCCTCTCATGAGCCTGCGAGCAAGACATGTTGTCACACAAGGCGAGGGGCAGGAGGGAGGGTTCAAATGGGTATATCCAGTTATCTCGTAAATAAGAAAATCATGGTAAGTTTTTGTCTCACCTGCGAAGCAGAGTGAGACTATAGGCGCCGCTTTTCCGACGGCGACGGCGGCGGCGTCAACATCAAATCTTAACCTGAGGTTAAGTTTTTGAAATGACATCATAACTTAGAAAGTATATGGACCTAGTTCATGAAACTTGGCCATAAGGTTAATCAAGTATTACTGAATATCCTGCATGAGTTTCACGTCACATGACCAAGGTCAAAGGTCATTTAGGGTCAATGAACTTAGACCATGTTGGAGGAATCAACATCGAAATCTTAACCTGAGGTTAAGTTTTTGAAATGTCATCATAACTTAGAAAATATATGGACCTAGTTCATGAAACTTGGACATAAGGTTAATCATGTATCACTGAATATCCTGCATGAGTTTCACGTCACATGACCAAGGTCAAAGGTCATTTAGGGTCAATGAACTTTGGCCGAATTGGGGATATCTGTTGAATTCCCATCATAACTTTGAAAGTTTATGGATATGATTCATGAAACTTGGACATAATAGTAATCAAGCATCACTGAATATTTTGTGCAAGTTTCAGGTCTCATGATTAAGGTCAAAGGTCATTTAGGGTCAATGAACTTTGGCTGAATCGGGGTATCTGTTGAATTACCATCATAACTTTGAAAGTTTATTAGTCTAGTTCATTAAACTTGGACATATGAGTAATCAAATATCACTGAACATCCTGTGCGCGTTTCAGGTCACATGACCAAGGTCAAAGGTCAATGAACTTTGGCCGAATTGGGTTTATCTGTTGAATTACCATCAAAACTTTGAAAGTTTATGGATTTGATTCATGAAACTTGTACATAAGAGTAATCAAGTATCACTGAACATCCTGTGCGAGTTTCAGCTCACATTATGAAGCTCAAAGGTCATGTATGGTCAATGAACTTTGGCCATGTTGGGGTTTTTTGTTGAATAACCATCATATCTCTGTAAGTTTATTGGTCTCGTTCATAAAAAGTGGACATAAGAGTAACCATGTATCACTGAACATCTTGTGCGAGTTAGAGTAGTATTCAAAGTCAGCACTGCTGCTATATTGAACCGCGTGATGCAGGTGAGACGGCCAGAGGCATTCCACTTGTTTCATAATTTACTATCAATAACTGGGATATACCCATTTGATTTGCTAGACCAACACGGATTCGACGTGAAGGGAGGCATGTCTAGACTAAGAAGTGCGTAAAAATAGGGAGATGAAGACACGAAGGCCGTTGCCTTAAGGACAGGGGAGGCAAATAAAGCCTCATGTGAAGAAGTCCTTAAGAACAAGGAAGTGAAGGAAAGAGGAGCGTCAATAGGCGGTCCTCAAGAAGTAGTTAACGACGATTCCATAGAAAGAGCCCAAGAAGAATGATACTAAGTATCATGGGCCCTCGGCCTAGTGTCAGGAGAACAACCTCACCAGCTGACTAGATCGTAAGATTCGGATTTTGTTGAAAATTTCAACAAGAATCGTGATCGGAAAACTGAAGCTTTAAGGCTCAGTAAGTGATCAATCGATCAATCTGAGAAGGCGAGATATCTCAGAAGCCTCCGCGTGGGAGAAAGCGCCCAGAATTCGATATCTGTCTCAAATGCGTGAGGGCAGAACATCTGCAGAATTCTGATAGAGGGCTGTGGCAGAACGTTTCTAGCGGTCCGAAAGGGACCTGGAACGACGGAGAGTAAGGTTTAAGAAAACCACTCGTAAGGCAGTCAAGTGTCGAGAAAGCGACTGAGTGCCATCCTGTTAATAAGAAAATGCCGTGGACCTGCTGCCTATGTAGAATAGAGCAGTCTGGTCAAAACAGCTCAACCGGGCGTGTCAGAGAAACAGCGCGGTACACATCACGACAAAATAAGTGTGATAGACCGAGAGAGAACTCAGGATCCCCTTTCTCCCGTACTGATTAAAGCACCCGTCTGAGGGTGCAGCGCCCGCGGTGGAAGAGGTGGCTTGGCTCAAGCCACCATCGCCGAGAGAGCCCGTAAGGCTAGGCTGCGATGGATGTCCGCTGGGCGGGGGAATCCCTAGCAGCAGCAAGCGTACGCCAGAGGGAGCTGGCGAAAAGTCTCTGTCATGATCTTACGTGTAAACGACAATCAAGAGATGCTCTAAACCAACAGACATCGCCAGATATGATACCTCAACAGTTACGTTCCCAACGGAATTGAATGAGGTAACAACGGCCCTGTCCTATCAAGCTAGGGACGGAAACTGGCTAAGAGTGTCGATGTCCTCGCTTGAAGAAACAAGCGAAGGAGTAAGGAGACTTGAGGAAAGTAATCACAAAAATTTCCTTCAGTCTGCGGTGAGAACCAGTTGTTTATGAAAACAGCCACAAGGCCTGGTTTCTCTGGTGATCGTAAGAGCAAGCACCGCCGGCGCCGGTTGCGGCAGCGTGGAACAGTCCGATATCGGTAAGATAAGGAGTTCCGAAAAGCTGCGGGGGGCGGCAAAAATGACGCCCTAAGCAGCGGGGGATGAGAATCTAAGTTTCTAAAAGAAGAACTCCAGTGAAGTAAATCACTTACATGGAGAGGCTCATCCACAGTCGGCCCGAGAGAAAGCGGGTCGTAGTGATCGTGGTTAGGCAGGTATAAGCATACATCCATCCACGGTTACATCATCCTCGGTCGCGCGGTGACCATGGCCACATGCATTGCATGGAAGGAGGATGAAAGCAGCATGCGAGGCGACTCGAGTGTGCTGAGTGAAAAAGCTTCTAAATAAGAAGACGATTCGACAAACGGGCACGGTAAAAACATCGACCGTAGACCACTCCACACAAGGAGGAAACGGCGGAGACGCCCGCAAGCTTGACCCACATAGAGGGCAGTCTATAAGATAGACTGTTAGAGCTCGACCGATGGTCTGGCGGCGTACAGTTTGGTGTAAACTCGCCTACCCGGCACGGTGGGTGTGCCCAGAAAGTAGGCATAGAATGCCGACAGAGAATCCTGGGGCTTTAAACAAGCTTGAACGCACGTACATAGCCAACAATCTCATGAGATGTACGGCGGTTTCTTTCCTCCGAGATGATGCTTACCCGACCGGGAAAGACTCGGGGAACAGCTGTGAATGTCAACAGGAGGGATATCTAGCATATGAAAAGCTGATTCCCTCCAGGTATTCGGTGCGGGTGCTGCCGGCGGTGTCCGGGGGGACGGTGATTGGCAGCTCGGGCAGGGCTCGTACGAGCCGCCCGAATACGAGACAAATAGGTTAAAATAACCATAATGCACCGGGTGGTGAAGGCATAGCGATTACTAAGCACAGGAGAACTTTTAATCGCCGTGACATTCAGATCCGATATACATACTCATAAGCTCGGGGAGCTACGAGATAGTGAGACATACCGCTGAGCCGTGATGGTGCTCATATCGGAGTCGCCCTCTCTACAGCGGCAATCGCTGGAGGACGGGTGTCTGTACTAGCCCTGACTCTAACCTTACAAGGGTAGGAGCTAAGTAAGACAGGGCACCCTTACTTTCGAATAGAAAGTGAGGTTCAGGCCAGAAACCGACGGTCCCGTCGCCTGGGCGGACGGTCCGTGGGTGTGATAGGTTGGCCTCTCAAAAGCAGCCAAACATTCTCACGAGAGAAGTGCGGCACGCGGTATGTAAGAGATTCTTACCTCCAATCTACAGGCCCGCTTAGGGGGTAGAATGGAGAGAGTTACCGCTGAAAGAGTCGTCGCCGTACGTGAGCTTGACGTAGAGGGCGAATTCGGGAGTACCTGCATAATAAGGGGGAATACCCATGCAGGTAAAACTCGCCGATGGCTCCCCGGAGTGCGGGTTGGCGAGAGAAATCTCAATCCGCTCAATACCCGACACCGGCAATAAGACCGCGGCGGTCTTATAATGACGGAGAACACGAGGGTAAGAACCCGTAATGCTCGGGGACGCATAGATGCAACCTGAACGGATGCAACGTCCAGCCGTCGGTCACCGAGAGCTTGCCGACATATTGATGCTTGAAAGCCGTATGTCGGAAGCACCTGCATAGAAACGGGGGTCACCGTGTAGGTGAACAGCGTTTCAATAAATGCCCGGTGTGAGAGGACAGGTGATTGCTTGAACCGCACAGTGCTTAGCAAGGCGGCTGAAGCTGATATGAAGCGTGGGTGAATTACCCGCACTGCTCATGGGAGTATGAAACAGCATGAGAGTTGCGACGCCTGACCCACAATTATCGGGAGTCTGGTGACATAATGGTGGGCGATGCCCGTATGTCGATAACACCTGTGTATTAGCGGGGATTTCCCTTGCAGGTGCGTGAGCCGGCGAATCATGATATTGCCGGTGACTCTCCGAGGTGCGAGACGGCGACTGTCTGCTTGACCTGCCTGGTGCTCGACACGGCGGTTTTAGCTGACAGAGAGCATTAGGATGAAGATCCGTGGTGCTCGAGGGCGTTCTGTTGTAACATGAAGTTACGACGCCTGGCCGTCGGCACAAGAATCAGAAAGAAAGGTCTGCCCGCACAGCGGGGTTAGCGACCTAGAATTTCTTCTTCTTCTTCCTCTTCTATGCGGCCCCCGCCGGGGGGCAGAAGAGGGTACAATGATCGGGAGTCTGGTGACATAATGGCGGGCGACGCCCGTATGTCGATAGCACCTGTGTATTAGCGGGAATTTCCCTTGCAGGTGCGTGAGCCGGCGAATCATGATATTGACTCTCCAAGGTGTGAGATGGCGACTGTCTGCTTGACCTGCCCGGTGCTGGACACGGCGATTTTAGCTGACAGGGAGTATGAAGATAAAGATCCGTGATACTCGAGGGCATTTTGTTGTAACAGGAGGTTACGACGCCTGGCCATTTTGTTCGAGGGCCGGCGAACATTTTTGTTCGAACCGCCGGCCCTCGAACAAAATGGCCAGCGGTTCGTGAGAATCGCTAGAGGCACCTCGGTGTGTTGGATGGCCGGTGTCTGCTTGATCCGCTCGGTTGGTAGTACCGTCGGCTGAAGCAGGCAAGCCTGGGGGTAAAAACCCGCAGTGCTGAAGGGCACTCTGGAGTAGCTTGAGAAGCTGAGAGGCCTGGCCATCAAAAGAATCAGAGGACAGACCGCCCGACGGAGCGGGGCTTACGTCTGTGGTTCTCCTCTTCTTCTTTTCTTCTTCTTCGGTTGCTCCGGCGCCGGAGCGGAAGAAGGGACAAGAGGCTGGGCTGCACCTGTCTTCCTCTCCTTAGCTCTCCCACGGGGAGAGCTAGCCGAGCGAGAGGAGGCGTCGGCCGAATCTGACGGCGTCAGATTGAATTGGTAGCCCTTTGCCGACGCTCCCTAGAGGGGTCTTACACGGCATCGAGCCTAGTCTTTGCCGGGTGGAGAGACCCGTGCTCTCCCCCCGGACTTTAGGTGACCCGATGGCCGGTGGGTCTGACAGCCCTAGAGGAGTCGCCGTTTTCTGTACTAGTGCGACGCTCCCCGATAAGGTTCAGGTTCCGGGACGGAAGCCTTGGCCATCACCGTGCGGGCACGTGGTCGCAAATCCACGGTTCCACCCTTATTAAGCGGGGCACGTGAACGCGCGTCCACGGTTCCACCCCTTTGAGAGCCCACGGGGCTCTGACTCTGTTCTCGCTATCTATACTACCTGTGGTGGGGGATAAGACCCCGGTGTCGGGCCCCGAAACAGCAGTCGCCTGAGGCTCTTCAGGAAGAGAGTCCGAAAGGCTCATTATTGCCGTAGGGTGATCTAGTAGTAAGATAAAAAAACAGAGAAGAAGCAAGGGGGTAGGGGGGTAATAAACCCCAACCCAGAAGTCAAGGACCTCAAAAAGCGGACTTTTGAGAGTCAAAAACAAATCTCACAAGGATGATACAAAGTAAAATCCCAGAACAAAGGAAACAGTAATAATTAAAGAATTATTATGAGACACTGTCCCTGAAGTCCGTTAGAAAAATTAATTAATTAATTAATGAATTATTTGATTACCACAACAAGAAGCTGCTTCCGCCAAAATTCTGAAAAGAAGGAAGGGGGGAAGCATCTAAAAAGAAGAAAACACTAAGTTTTTTTTTTTTTTTGTGTCCACCTGTTCAAAAGAAAAAATAATTTTTCTTGAGGTGAGGATCAGCTAAGGAAAAAGGGAAACAAGATTCCCTTTCTATATATTTTTTTTTTTATAAACAAGAAGTTTAAGAAAAAAAATTATAAGTCCGGAGACCGGCAGCTGACCTGAAAAGGAAGGGGGGAAAAACAAAAATAGCTTTCCCGAGAAGGAAGGCCGAGCCAAAGGCGACGAACGCTGACAGGAGACAGCTTCCTAAAAAAATTTCTAAGTATTCTTGTGAAGGAAAAGAAAAGAAAAAAATTTTAAGACAAGGTCAGAAAAAAAAATTTTTTTTTTTTTTTTTTAATTAATCGAATAATTAATCAATTAACTAATTAATTCAATTAATAACACAAGAACAAAGGATTGATTGAAACAAAAGATCAACTAACTCGAAACAAGAGACAAAGAACTTGAAACGAGGCTGAAATACGACGCTCCTGACGTCCTACAGAACCTATCTGTGGAGAAATAAATCAATTAAATTCACGACGAGTCGTATAAACGAAGAAGTCAGTGAATAAAAAGAATTAAAGGAATTAAAAAGGAGCGAAGACAACGCCCGCGACACGTAGGAAGGCGCGGAGCTATGGGGCGGAGAAGTGAAGACAACCCGCCTGTTGAGAAACGTATCTTAAAAAAACAAACTCACGAAGAGGAACAAGAAACGTGAAATAAATATCACGGAAGCTCCGCGCGACGGGATAATCTTACAACAATCTTAGATGAGAGAAATAAGATTGAAATAAGGGAAGAATTGCACAATAAAGTATCCAAACGGAAAACAGAATTGCAATTTTGAGAGTGTACTTAGCTTGCGACTGAACTCGACCGCAGGCGAAAGTAAAAGAGGAAATGGACGCCAAATTGCGCGATGATCTTGGGATAGTGCGTTGATAGGGAGATGCAGCGCGCGCGCAGGAAAAGTTGTGTACTCTATATTCGGCACGCAAGTTTATTGTAATGAACTAGCAAATCAAATGGGTATATCCCAGTTATTGATAGTAAATTATCCTATTGGGCTTTGTACAGGCCAATATGGCGCCAAAAAGGACCCCACAAAGGGAAGGAGGGGTCTGAAAATTTGACCCCCATCGTTTTTGGTCAAAGGGGACCCTATTGAAGCCAAAACAACCCAAAAATCAATTTTGGCAGGCTAGTCCTACGGGATGACACACCATAACGCACTATACAACGTTTCAGAAACCCGATCATAAACTTACAAAAAGTTACGTTTCAAAACGTTGTTTGACCGCAATCAGAGTTTCTGGGGAAGTATAAACAGGACCAGATCGTATAAATGGTGTCATTTGGTTTATGCTTGAGATGAAAATCCACGGGCAAAAACAGTCGCATGGTTCTATTCAGGAAGTTACCTTCATGGAATTATCTCTCAACTCCCTGGTTCTAACAGTGACCAATGTACATTCGCACGTGTGATTAGTACTATTCCTCTTTATAAGTTGAGGGATTAAAAAAAATGGAACATGAGTTTATTATGATAAGGAGATATTACTGAGTCAGAATCCCTAGTAGCATAAACAAAAACCATAACTGATGTCTTATTATTTTCTTTATTTTGTCTTACTATTATCCTCACCATGGTGAAAATGCTATGGCGATGTCAAGATCGGAAATTGTTTGAAGTTAAAGAAAGTCCACCATAACAACACTCAGGAAAAAAAATTGAAAAAGGTTGCGCCCAATTTGACCCCGCTTTCCTGCTCAACAAAAATTATGATGTGAATCCAGCTGCAGATGGCTACTTCGCCTATGAAAAGAACAAACAGAACAATGTTTGCGAGCCTAAAACACCAAAGTGCAACTATGATTTTAATCATATTTGACTATTTTCTAGTCAATTTTGACTAGATCACATTCATGACTGACTACAAATTATAAGAAATAATGAGATATAAGTTGCTCCCAGCTGACTTAAATAACAAACCCGAGGGGGGGGGGCCACTTACATTGGCGAGTGGATACCATGTGCGACCAAAAAAACACGTAAAAAGGACGTCTTTTTCACGATAGGGCACGTTACGTACGTAACGTGATAAGGGTGTCAAAAACACAAAAATAATGAAAAAAGGGTATCTATTTCGCTAGGAAAATTATGTGTGTAGGGTCGAATATGCGGGGATGATAAAACAAAATTAAAAATAAAATGTTTTATAAAGGATGTCCTTTTTGCCCCAAAACTTCGTGTTTAGAAGTTGTTTTTGTGCGAGGTGTAGAAGGTGGGGTCGTACTAAACCAAATAAGGTAAAGCCGACGGCCGAATTAAGGACCCGTAACAATAAAACATTCCTGTACTTGTTTAGGGGTTCATTTCAGGGAATATTTGCCAAGAGTATCGTTTTGTTTCCAATACTTGTTAAGGGTAGGGTTTCACACGCTAATACTTGTTAAGGGGTGCATTTTCAGAAAATGGAAATTACTTGTTTAGGGTGCTTTTCGAGACCCCATGGTCGCGTATGGTATCCACTCGTGAATGGAAGTTCCCCCCCCCCGGATAACAAATAAGTTTCAACTAGTTTTAGTTTTTAGAGCACGAAAGAGATAGAGGCCGTTCTCATTATACGCTTTCTAAAACTAGTTTACTGGAAACCGATTCAGGAAAACCGCTTTGGAAGATCACTTTGCTAGCGTTCCCACTTGATTGCACGAAAGTGATTTTCAAAATCACTCCACGTAAAGCGCTCTTGTTGCTATGGAAACGCTCTCAGTGGGGTGGCACGTTTTGCGCGAAATTTCAAACCACAGCATAAACATTCACCACCTGTCGTGTGGAGTAGCGCGCTCAAAAATAAAAAAATGTGCGAAGATTGCTTCGCTAAAACTAGTTTAACGATGCAAAGCGATCTTGAAAACTACATTGCAAGCTGGTTTTCCAAACTGGTTTGGAAGATCGCTTCCAAGACCGCTTTGACTGTTCTCACTACGCGTTAAACTAGTTTCCACTAAAATACTTTCCAGTAAACTAGTTTTAGGAACGTATCGAGAACAGCCTCTATAGAGTCATATTTGAAAAGCAGTATTAAAACAAAGAAGTAGAATGGATAAACATTTTAGGAGATAATGAGGATGAAAGCTTCCAAATTAATGGGATAGATATCTATAACTGAATTATGTAAACTATACTACCCTATAACAGTTAAATGCACGAGAGTGCCAAATTTATCTACTATTTCCTTTTCTAATACTAATTGTTTTCATATATTCACCCATCTTCTTTCTTTCATATTTTCTTTTCACAGAGTTATAATAAAACTTATGGAAATTATCTTCAGATGCAAATTAATTACTAGCAATATATATTTTCTTTGGGGGGGCAATAATTATGTTATTAATCATTGACAAGATTATATTTTCTTTCTTAAGGTAGAAAAACCTATCATAATTGGTAACATGACTTATTTCCAGTAGAGTATGAGATTTTTTGGGGGGATTAATATCTTTGGGGATTAATATCAGAAAAATTATAAACTCTTATTTAGAAATAATTGCCATCATTGTGCAAAACCAAGTTGTGAGGAACAACCCATCTGATGAAAATGGGATTTCCAACATGAATTAATTTCATATTTCTTGTGTTTTTTGTACATTGCCAAGAAATGCTTCGCATAAATTGTATAGAAGGGTAATTGAAATTCTCATTTAACCAATTCATGAAAACAAAACATAGTCGGTGATTTTCACTCACTAATGCTATAAGCTACTGAAATCATTGCATTTAGACATGGGTCTGAGAATATTTCATGAATACAAAGAGTTTCTTCCTATATTTTTTTACCTGATGGTAAACATGGAATATATGGGTGTATGCAAAGGGAGATAACGTTACCTTCCATCATCTGTTAATATTTAACCAAGCAGCCGATCATGCACAGGGAACATTCATATTTATGAACTTCATATTCCTTATCTTATTGCTGTTGCTGTTGTCAGACTACATGCATCAGTAAGAAATGATTCTCAGACTTTCTGCTTCGCATATTAACGTAGAAGGGTCAAAATCATTTCTCTTTCAACCAACTGTGGTGGTACATGTATGTAAATATGGAGGACATTGCACTGGCTGAGATCGTAAATATGTCCCCTCTATTCATATTTACATTAATACTTACTAGCGAAAACGACATGTCATAAATTAGCTACAGCTGTAAGATAACATTCATTCTTCAGATGCCTGATATAATGGTAAGTACATTTTCATGACCAGTTGATATACAAGATGCACTGTGTGCATGTTTTCAAGTTTTAATTTTGTGAATAAAATTGAATATCTTATGTTAATTAGAATTACCAAGAAAGAGAGATGCCAACACAAATTGCAATACTATACAATGATCAGTTTTGTCATCATCAATATTGTGCACAAGTGCAAATCTCCTCTCCTCTTTAGCTGTTTTTACTATTATCATATAATTTTATATTCATTAATTTTCCCACATGCATTTCAATTGTAACATGGACATTAATGTATAACTTTTTATAATGTATTTATTACAATATTCATAATCATACTTATCAACAATCTTGTAAACATGAGAATAGTAGCTGCCGCTTTTTATTTTTTCATGCATGATCATCAATAAACACCATGAGCATTGGTGGCACACAATGTGAAACTCTCAAATTCATCTGGCATGATTAGATTAATCACACTGAATACATGCTTGTCTAAATCTCAGAAAAGCTTCAATGATGCAAATAATATTGGTCCATCATCTACCTGTAGCCCCCCCCCCAAAAAAAAAAAATATATATATATATATATATATGCATAAAGTTTGTAAATCTGACTTTGATCGATAATCCCTTCTCGGTTTTAGTATGTGTAATAAATATTAATGACTAGGGCATTTAATTCGCTTTAAAATGATACTCTACATGATATGATTATGGTTCACATGGAGGTGCAGTGCCTTGAAATGTGGGGCCAAGGCAAAATTCAAAAGTTGCAAAATGACAGAATATTGAAAGTCACTCTTTTTTTCAGTGGTGATGAGTTTCTCAGCGGTTTCTTTTGACTTTGATCGATAATTCCTCATCAGTTTAGTAAATATCAATTTGTAATTAATATTAATTAAAAGATCATTTAATTTTCTTTAAAATGAGACCTCACATGATGTGATTATCGTTCAAATGGAGATGCACTGCCTTGAAATGTGGGGCAAGGTCAAACTTCAAAAGTTGCAAAATGACACAATATTGAAAGTCACTGTTCTTTTTTCAGTGGTGATGAGTGGGTTTCTCCGGGGGGGGGGGGGGGGGGGGGGGGGGGGGGGCACTCGACCAAAAAGTGGTAGGGGTGTGTGGCGGGCAAGACAAAAACGGGGGCCTTGGAGCGGGCTTATTGTAAAAAGGAGGGTCCTCAGAACGGGCTTCGGAACTACAAATGTTCGTGAAAACGGGGGTCCTTGGAAAAGATCGCCAGCCTGTGAGTGCACACGTATGCATCCCTATGGAACGGGCATGCGTGCATGATGCAGCTAGCTCGGCCTCCGCCAGATGCGCTCGTGCAGAGGTGATGGTCGGACAGCTCTCTGCGGCCGCTCATTGTAGCAAATCAATGCGACCGGAACGGTGTAACGAAAAATATGCAAAGCTTTGGACATGTTGGAGCGGATTTCTTTTTTTTTCTAGTTAAGAATAAAATGCTATGCCTTGGAGCAGCTTTCTTTGTTCTTTTTCTC
Source organism: Lytechinus variegatus (assembly GCF_018143015.1). Taxonomy (NCBI): domain Eukaryota; kingdom Metazoa; phylum Echinodermata; class Echinoidea; order Temnopleuroida; family Toxopneustidae; genus Lytechinus; species Lytechinus variegatus. The sequence goes on from NC_054748.1 coordinate 33,608,959, forward strand.
AATAAGACAAAAACGCTATGCCTTGGAACGGAAATTTGAGTGTGAAAATGGTGGTTCCCTCAGCGGCACAAACCCACTATGCATTATATACTGAGTGCCCCCCTCCCCCCCCCCCGGCGGTTTCTCAGCGGTTTCTTTTAATTATTTTCATGCATCTTAACATCAACATTAGCATGGTATCAAATACCGTGTTTACACATTGACTCGGCTCGCGTGTTGAATCCGCGAGCCGGGTTGAAGACTGCGAAGAAGGGATCAGAGATCGCGTTCATACGTACATATGAAAAGGCGAGTTCAACACGGCTCGCGGATCTCGAATGGAAGAATTATGACGTCGCAAATTAAAGGCGGGAAATTCACCGCCGGAATCGAATCTTGTCCGTGCGAACAACAACAATGCCAAAAGTGAAAGCGCGCACAGTGACCTAGGTCAAGAGAGTTCGACACGGCTTTCTGTTTACACACGAAAAAATTGCCGAGTCTGACTCGGGTCGCGGGTTGAAACCTTTGATTTTGTAGGATCGATAAAGCCGTGTTCGACACGGCTCGCGGATCACTCTGATCGCGTTTACACAGCATAAAATTGCCGTGTTGAGCACGGCTCTCGTGTTCAACCCCCGAGCCAAGTCAATGTGTAAACACGGTAAAATACACCTCTGCACAAGCAAACATATAACAAACAAACATGCATCGGTATTTCAAACCACGACTCAAACCATGTTATCTCACAGAACCATCACTACAGAAGCAGGGGCTTGATTTGAATAGATTTTTATCTCAATTGACACAGACAAAGGAATCATGTTCTGTATTGACCCTTCATGACTATTTCTGCTCGTTTTGTAGCTATTCGATTCAGACCTTATCCAACACTTTTGAATCCTGCTCTTTTCATGATGGCATGATCATAACAAGCAGGGTATCATTTTAAAGAAAATTAAATGATCTTTTGAATAATATCAAATATGCATTGTGTAAAATTGGGGGTTGGGAGAAATTAATGGCCAAACTCATATTATCATACTTTTTTGGCTCGTTTTGCAGCTTTTCAATTCAGACCTCATCCAAGACTTCAATCCTGCTCTTTTCATGATGGCATGATCATAACAAGCAGTGTTATCATTTCAAAGAGAATTAAGGATGTTCCACAGTACAGTTATGTTTGTGCGCATGATGATCTGCGCATATTTTACACTCTGCGCATTGACGTCGCAATGGATGAACAGGTGATTAATTAGCTGCGGGTATGAGCTGATTTTTCTTATCTTCTGCACTTTAACTGCAGATCCGATGCATTATTTTATGAAGGTAAAAAACTGGAACTATTCCATGGACCATTTAAAAAATATCTCTACAATTTCAAAATACTTTACACTGCAGTGCTGCCATATATCATGAATATGGCAACGAGTTTGAATAAATGGTAGAGTGGGTTTTTTTTTCTTTACATTTGCATTTGGCGCATTTCTGTGTTTTAAAAAGCACAATCATTTGCTCTAATAAAAATGATGATAGTTTGAAAACAAGCACATGAACTCCTATTTTAATTTGTGTTCCTCTTATGTATACCATCCTCTACAACTTTGTGCAAATTTTGGTGAAAATGACATGGATTTTAAATAAAATGCATTATTTATTGTACTGTTGTAGTTTGTTATTGAAATTTCACATTTATGAGATTGGATTTTTGTTATCTTTTACGTCATTTTTAAGAACTAACGGTGCTGTTAGACTTAAAATTGCAAAGAAATAGCACTATAAATAGATTCTACATTGTAACGATCCACTTATTAACTCTCTTGCGAAATTTGATGACGCTTTCATGTATCTTGACTTAGTATTAGAGGTTTAAACTCATTGTAGTGATCTCGTGAGGTCTAAAAATGCCAAATTCTTTTGAATGCGCAATTCTTAAGAACATCCATTTGGGTGAACTTTGAAGCTCTGTAGCAAAAAATCAAGCACATGGACCTATACTAGTTTTTGCATATTTCGAATATTAAGGTTCTAAAGTATCTATGTGCAAACATGGCAAAGCTTGGTGAAAATGACATGGATTTCACTTTAACTGTGGAACATCCTTAAATGATCTTTTGAATGATGTAAAATATGCTTTGTGTAAAATTGAACATTTTGTTCAATATTCTGAAATACGGGACAAAATGGCGTCCCGGGAAGGGTTTGTCGGGACACAGGAGCAAAGTACGGGACAATCACAGGAAATACGGGACGTCTGGTCACCCTGCCCCCCAACATAACCCAAGTTAATTGACCCCAAATGACCTTTTATCTTGGTCATGAAATATCATGAAAATTGATTAAAAACTGATGAAGTAGTTTGAACTGCAAGATATTTTGCCTGATTTTAGACATATACTATAATGTTACCAATGCAACATGACTTCCGACACATGCAAAAACTATGTCTTGCACATCTTTACCTCGACCACACATCTTTACCTCGACCAATGTATGAGCCAAATTTCATGAGAATTGGTTGAAAACTAATCACGTAGTTTGAACCAAAATTTTTTACCTAATTTGGGGCACATTATTTACCATGGAAATATGATTTCCGATACACACAAAATATGTGTCTCGCACATCTTTACCTTGAAACCAATGTGTGAGCCAAATTTCATGAGGATTGGTTGAAAATTGATGTTTTTTTATTTAAACTGCAAGTTTTTTATCAAATTTTTGCCATATAATATGCAGTTACCATGGCAAAATGATTTCTGACACACCAAAAATATATCTTGGACACATTTACATCAAAACCAATGTGTGTGCCAAATTTCATTAGAATTGGTTAAAAATGAGGGAGAGTTTGAACTGCAAGATGTTTTCATTATTTTTGCAAAAAAATACTGTTACCATGGCAACACAATTTCCAACAAATACGAAAACTGTGTCTTGCACATCTTCACCCCAATACCAACTGGTTTTCCAAGTTTCATGAGAATTGGTTAAAAACTGAGGAAGTACATTTAATTCGATGCGCAAGATTTGTGACAGACCAACTGCACGCATGACCATATGCTGATTCCTATATACCCCTTCAAACATTGTTTGACGGGTATAATAATTCCATGTCCAAATTAATTGAGAATGGGGAGAGCAAAAGCAAATACTAAAACAAAAACACAATATTAAAATAAATGAGACCAAAAACTATAGCTCCTCAAATACATTAAAGTACTCTGTCTAATTTCATTGGTTTTTATTTTGACATCATATTCATAAAATACAACCCCTTGTGAAAGAGATCAAATAAGGCAAAACAAATCATGGAATCCCAATATTTCATTACATTCATTTGATAAAGTTCTCTAAACAATAAAATAAAATAAAATGTGAAAGGAGAGGGGAGAAATCAATGATATACATGCAGTTTGTTTTGTTGCTATTGTTCTTAAAATTTTAAGTTAAAAGCCTCAGATATGCAGATATGACTCAAATACATTATAAGTGTCAAATTCTCAAAAGCATGAGGTTTTTAAATTTCGCATGATTTTAAACAGTAACAATAAGTGATTAATTTGATAAAACTGGGCATAAGATGAATGCGTTGCAGAGACGGTTATCAAAATCATATTAATAAATTGCAATTTGTGTCTAAATAATACTTTGTTCATTTCCTGCATCTGCGCATGCCTCCATACATTCCTAATTCTGACGCTTTGTTTTTCCAAAGGTTCGGATATTCATAAGGTTCGTTATTCTGAAGGTTCATTAACACGAAGGTTCGTTAGTCCAAAAACGAAATAAGGTTCGTTAATCAGAAAAAGAAAAAGGTTCATTTGAAGCTGGCCTACTTATGCCATTCGATTCTAGGACATCTACCCCCTGGACATCTACCCCCCAGACATCCACCCCCCGGACATCTACCCCCTGGACATCCACCCCCTTAGGAAAAGTACCCCCTAGGACAAGTACCCTCTAGGACATCTACCCCCGGACATCTACCCCCTGGACATCTACCCCCGGACATCCACCCCCCGGACATCTACCCCCGGACATCTACCTCCCGGACATCTATCCCCCGGACATCCCCCCCCCCCCCCGGACATCTACCCCCTGGACATCCACCCCCGGACATCTACCCCACAGACATCCACCCCCATAGGACAAGTACCCCCTAAGACAAGTACCCTCTAGGACATCTATCCCCCAGACATCTACCCCGGACATCTACTCCCTGGACATCCACCCCCGGACATCTACCCCCCTGACATCCACCCCTGGACATCCACCCCCTAAGACATCTACCCCCTGAACTCTTTTTGTCAAATTGCTCGTTCTTTATTATCGCTCACAGACGAGCAAAAATATATATATCTTATCACTTCAAAATCAATTTAAAGATGAGGGGGTAGATGTCCAGGTGGTGTACCAGATGTCCAGAGGGTACTTGTCCTAGGGGGTACTTGTCTTATGGGGGTGGACGTCCGGGGGTGGATGTCCGGGGGGTGGATGTCCGGGGGGGTGGATGTCCGGGGGGTAGATGTCCTAGAGGGTACTTGTCCGGGGGTAGATGTCCTAGAGGGTACTTGTCCTATGGGGGTGGATGTCCTATGGGGGTGGATGTCCAGGGGGTAGATGTCGGGGGGTGGATGTCTGGGGGTGGATGTCCGGGGGGTGGATGTCCGGGGGGTGGATGTCCGGGGGGTGGATGTCCGGGGGTGGATGTCCGGGGGGTGGATGTCCGGGGGGTGGATGTCCGGGGGGTGGATGTCCGGGGGTGGATGTCCGGGGGGTGGATGTCCGGGGGGTGGATGTCCGGGGGGTGGATGTCCGGGGGGGTGGATGTCCGGTTGGTGGATGTCCGGGGGGTGGATGTCCGGGGGGTAGATGTCCAGGGGGTAGATGTCCAGATACGGTTGTTCATGTATTCCATCAAGTTTTCAAAATATTCCTTTTCAGGTCTGATCGTTAAAACTTATCAGGTTGCACTGCGTGCTCGCATTTTTATTAGTATGTATAAGCCTACCTCTATATGACTTCTAACAAACTACTCCCTCTTTACGTTAGCTTATCAAAAATTTTAGCTTGCACTTTGTGCTCAAAGTGTTTAGTATGTTCCATACGCGTCTTGTTCATTATTAAAAACATTGCTCAGAATGTTCAATTTTTAGAACAAAATTCCTGACATTTCTATAAAATTTAGCATGGCTTCTCACATTCAGACAATTCAATCAGGGATTGTGAGATAAAGTTATCTTGTTTATAAGAATAAAGCTAAGAAGTCATTGTTGTACTACCTCTTCAAAGGAAAAAAAACAGCGTTGCGCAGCCGATCTGGGAAATGAAATCCCCCTCCCCCCTTATTGGCAAAATCTTGATCCACACTTGTATAATTGTATGCATACACATTTTTTTTTTAGGTTCATAAGTGGTATACATTTATGAAGAATTGATTTTTTAGTAGACATTTTGAACTTTGACAAAACAATTTCAAAATGCATCAACACACCCCTATCAATATTTGATTTGATAACTTATATGATAATAATTCTGCTCTTATACTGGTTTTCGTTAATAGTAGTTTTCTTGTTGAATGCATTTATATTTCATTTGTTGATGTTCAGTAGTCTGGGGTTTTTAAAGTTGTACTTATTATAAACATGTTAAGTTTGGTCTTTGTACTTGTATCATGTGCATTTATTTACGTTTAAACCAGATAAACAAAATGAATAATAAAATAACTATTTGCAGGTCTAGCAATGAGAGAAAAACATTAACAAGCCTCATGAGCCTATGATCATCCCTTTAAGAGAATTCTGCATACGTAAACGCCCCTGGTAACAATAGATCAGCCAATTTCCACAGGGGCTGTAAAAGCAGGGGGGTGATGGGGCAGGGGGCACTTGCATCCAAAAAAAAAAATTCCTGTAGGAACGAAATACTATTTTTTCCAAAATGGGAAATTTCCCTTTTTTCCAAAATGAAATGTGCCGTTTTTCAAAATGAAATACCCTTTTAAAGTATACATTTTAGATTTAAATAGAAAATACTTTTTTTGGGTGGGTTAAATCATTTATTGTTTTGTAAGGTATTTACCGTTTCTGGTAAAAAAAAAAGGCTTAGAATGTCCAGTTTTCGCACTCGCACTATTCGATGCATCCTATTGATGAGTCATTAAACACAGTCCTTTATAGGTTCCTTTTCTGGTCAGTCTATTTCAGCTTGCACTTCGTGCTCGTGTTAATTCTTCAGTTAGATGCACATCTTTTTAATGATTTCAAAAACTGCTCAGAATGTTTTATCTTCATTTCTTATTGAAATGTCCATAGGTTTGAGATTTACACTAGCAACACCTCCCAAGGATGCCCTTTTAACAATAATTGACTAAAAAACGTTTTACAACATCAACATTGAATTTTTCTCCAAACCGCTTGCTCATTACACTCTCTCCCGAAAAATAAAGCCTAAACATACGTCTTACCATAATCAGAAATCACTTCAAAAAGGTATTGCTCTACTTTACTCTACTTTGCTCCAACACCCTTTTTTGCCTCCTCATCCACATTACAATAACAGCAACAGTGTTACTCTCCCTCCACCACGCTTAGCCTTCCGGTTTTCCCGGCTCCGCCGATTATTTCATTTTTCGGATAAACAAACCTTCCGAATAAAGAACTTATTTTGTTTTTGGATTAACTAACCTTTGGAACAACGAACCTTATTTTGTTTTCGAATTAACAAAGCTTCTGAATTACAAATCTTATTTCATTTTCGGACTGACGAACCTTTAGAATAACACCACAAATGTTCGGATTAACTAACCCCTTTTTTGTTTTTGGATTATCAAACATCCATGTATAGGCAATTTACGTGTTTCGGAATTACAAACCTTCGGAATAACAAATCTTCGGAATTATGAAGTGTAACTGTGCCTGCCCCCAGTAACGGTTATTAGACCAAGTAGGAATTAGACCAAATGTGTATTGGTCCACTTGTCAATTTGGACCAAGTGGTTATTTCACAAAATGGCAATTGGAACAACTGGCAATAAAGTTAGACTAACTGGCATTAAGAATATCAAGATCAATAAAAATGACCATCAAAAGCAGTGAACAAAATAATTTTACCCATAACAAAATATATTAAATTAAGTTAAAAGTACTAGTTCACTCACGTACATGTATGTAGACGAAGACCGCTATGTTGAACCAAATTATGTCTGTGCTTGAATGAATAGGATTTAGATGTAGATATAATACTATGAAAAAAAATGTGTTTGTTAACTTGTAATAATTTGAAAAATATATTACCAAAATTACCAAATAATGTTATCCATTTAATTTAACTCACCCCTATCTGATAAATCCATAGACACTGTAAATTTTTACTTCACTCCATCTAACAATTGAATTAATTCCTTGTAATCTTATGTAACTACATTCTTGAAATTTTACTTGACATCCTAACTGTATAAATACCAACGACTCTTGTTTATAATTTTCAGGCTGATGATGAGGTGCGACACCTCAAAACATGTTCTGTTTATTAATATGTTATGTTCTATTCTTTATTTCTGTCTCCAAATTTAGTATCATGTCGTTATTTTGGAAGTATGAATTTTTTTTCCAGATGTCTCCAGATGTCTTCTGATGTCTACTAGCTCATGCAGTAATACCAGATTAAG